>NC_069509.1:115331556-115654890 GCF_027579735.1 Bombina bombina
GATTTTCACTGTGTTTTGCTATGATTTTCTACTGTGTGTCTTAAATATATTTTTTTCCTGTGTAATTTCAGTATAAATTTTAATTGTCCATAAAATACATTTTCTTTGGAAAACAATTTAATTACGATTTTAAGTAATTAAACAAAACAAATTTTCCCGGCATTTAAAATGTAATTTATTCACTTTATATGATCTTTGGATTAAGATTTTTTGTGATTTATTGTAATATATGATTCACCTTGATTTACTTAAACTCAGGGAACACCACTTTGTGAGACACACAGTTCTCAAGGTAAACACTTCCAATAGAGAATTATGACCGGAGCTTCATAACACAGGCAACATTTCTTTCAAGCCCAGAAAGCTTTACATCATTGGGCCCTCTCTATTGCCTTCAGGCTTGCCGGAAACAGAAGTTATAAAGCACCGCTGCTCCATAACTTGTCCGCCTGATTTGAGGCAGCGGACAGAAATCAACCCGATTGAATACGATTGGGTTGATTGACACCCACAGCTAGCGGCTGCGAATCTGCAGGGGGCAGTATTGCGCCAGTAGTTCACAAGAACTGCTGGTGCAATAATAAATGCCGTGAGCGTATGCTGTTGGCATTTATTGATGTGTGGCGGACATTATACACTACTTCGTATCATGTCCGCTCGCACATGGGTCAGATGATTTAAAGCTTTCTGCTCAGGTGATACTATAAAAATCATTTGAATGTGCTATGAAGTTCATGATGGGATTTTACTAAGGGACGTAACCTACAATTCTGTACTTATTAGCAAGATAAATACGTACAGGATAGTGCTAAATAAAAAATAAAAAATTAAATATCAGATTTTTATTAAACATAAAAACTCTTATAAGCAGTACACATACAAATAGGTGTTAAAAAAAAACACTATTTACAGTACACAATATAGATGTGCAGCCAAGAATGTTCGTTTCGGTTGAAAATTTTGTTCTGAATTTTCAGGGATTTTTGTTTCCCCGAATATTTGGTAGCTATTTTGGTTTTCTTTTTGTTTAAAACAAAACAAATAGTACATTTTAATTAAACATTTACATTAATTTTCATTAAAATTAATGTAAATGTTTTAAAGCTACAGATGAAAAGCTACAATACCTACCTCAAGGCACTCTGGAGAGTTCGCTAACCCGATCTCCTTCTTGCCGGAGCCCTGTCCGCGTTAACAGCAGGCTTAATGCTCATATATGTATGTATATATGTGTATATATGTGTATTTATACAGTATATGTTTATATGTATATAAGTATTTATATACACATATTAACACATATATACACACGTTATATATATATATATATATATACATATACACATACACATATATATATATATACACTGTGTATATATATATATATATATATATATATATATCCATACAGTATCTCACAAAAGTGAGTACACCCCACACATTTTTGTAAATATTTTATTATATCTTTTAATGTGATAACACTGAAGAAATGACACTTTGCTACAATGTAAAGTAGTGAGTGTACTTTAACAGTGTACATTTGCTGTCCCCTCAAAATAACTCAACACACAGCCATTAATGTCTAAACCGTTGGCAAAAAAAGTGAGTACACTCCTAAGTGGAAATGTCCGAATTGGGCCTAAATAGCCATTTTCCCTCCCCAGTGTCATGTGACTCAGTGTTACAAGGTCTCAGGTGTGAATGGGGAGCAGGTGTGTTAAATTTGGTGTTATCACTCTCACACTATCACTCTCACACTCTCTCATACTGGTCACTGGAATTCAACATGGCACCTCATGGCAAAGAACTCTCTACATAAAGATAGCCTTGGCTATAAGAAGATTGCCAAGACCTTGAAACTGAGCTGAAGCACAGTGGGCAAGACCATACAGCGGTTTCACAGGACAGGTTCCACTCAGAACAGGTCGCCCAATGGTCGACCAAAGAAGTTGAGTGCACGAGTTCAGCGTCAAATCCAGAGATTATCTTTGGGAAATAGATGTATGAGTGCTGCCCGCATTGCTGCAGAGGTTGAAGGGGTCAGCTTGTCAGTGCTCAGACCATGCTGCACACTGCATCAAATTAGTCTGCATGGCTGTCATCCAGAAGGAAGCCTCTTCTAAAAATGATGCACAAGAAAGCCCGCAAACAGTTTGCTAAAGGCAAGCAGACTAAGGACATGGGTTACTGGAACCATGTCCTGTAGTTCGATGAGACCAAGATAAACTTATTTGGTTCAGATGGTGTCAAGCGTGTGTGGCGGCAACCAGGTGAGAAGTACAAAGACAAGTGTGTCTTGCCTACAGTCAAGCATGGTGGTGGGAGTGTCATGGTCTGGGCCTGCATGAGTACTGCCGGCACTGGGGAGCTACAGTTCATTGAGGGAACCATGAATGCCAACATGTACTGTAACATACTTGTAACGCTCGTGGGATACTCCTCTATCAGACCAAACTCGGCCAGTAGTCTTGTTATCCCGGCATTGAGTCGGAATGATAGGGAATATCCCAGAGCAGAGAAAGTTAGTGAGATGAGGAAGGCGGGACTCACCACAGGCAGGACAGTCCCCAGTGGCAACAGCAGAGCATTCCAAGGATGAACCACTAGAATGGTCAGGCAGGCAGGGTTTGGCAACAGCAAAGCAGTCCAATGATAAACCACTAGAATGGTCAGGCAGGCAGGGTTTGGCAACAGTAAACAGTCCAGCAGATTGAGGGTTAAGGCAGGTAGAGTAGTCAAACAGGCAGGTTCAGCAATAGTAATCAATTCAGCAGTTAAGGGTTAAGGCAGGTAGAGTAGTCAGGCAGGTTCAGCAACAGTAATCAATCCAGCAGTTTAAGGGTAAAGGCAGGAGAGTAGTCAGGCAGACAGGTTCAGTAACGGTATTTAGAATGATCTGTCACACCCAGGAGTACACAAAGTTACACCTATACTTGGGCAGTGACAGATCGTTTGTGGAAAGTTCAAATAGGCTCAGAATTCACGCCACTGAGGTCTGACTGGCATCAGGAGTGTGTGCGGCGATGACATCAGTGCTGTACACATCTGAGCCGACACTGCCCCTGGCAACGAGCAGGGAAGGAGACACCGCGCCCCTAGCAACGGCTAAACGTAAGTCCAATTTGGTGAAAAAGCGAGCATCCTGGAGTGAGTCGTACAGTTCGGTAATCAATGGTATGGGATAGCGATTCTTGATGGTTATGTTGTTCAAGGCCCTGTAGTCAATGCAGGATCTGAGCCCACCATCCTTTTTACTGACAAAAAAGAAGCCAGCCCCAGCAGGAGAGGAGGAAGGGCAAATGAAACCTTTAGCTAGGTTCTCTTGGATGTACTCCTCCATGGATTTGGTTTCAGCCTTGGAGAGTGGAAAAGTTCTCCCTTTAGGAAGTGGGGCTCTGGGAAAGAGGTCGATCTTGCAATCATAAGGATGGTGGGGTGGCAGCACGTTGGCTGCTTTTTTCTCAAACATATCCATGAAGCCCGTGTATACTGAAGGAAGGTTTGAAGGAGTCTGTATACTGGCTATGGGAATATGGGGCAGAAGAGTGACTTTAGCAAGCCAGGAGTGGAAACAGGAGGTGCCCCAGGAGGCCAGTTGTCCCTAAGCCCAGTCGAACTGTGGATTGTGTACCCGAAGCCAAGGAAGACCAAGAATGACAGGCTGTACTGGGGAATGATGACCTCAAACTGCAGCTGTTAAGTGTGGAGGACTCCCACAGTCAGGGTCAGGGGTGCTGACTCAAAATGGATCATGCCCAAACCATGGGGGTGCATCCAGGGTAGTTATTTTCTGCAGAAGAGACAAACCAGCTTGAATCATAAAATGGTGATTCAGGAAGTTTCCAGCTGCCCCTGAATCAATGAAGGCTTGAGTGTGGACAGTATTCTGAAGGAAGGTAAGGGTAACAGGTACCAGGATCCGAGAGGAGTGAGGGGATTTAGTTGAGATCATGCTTAGAGGTACCCCTGTGTTATCCCCTAAGCATTGGCTTTTCCTGGCCGAATGTCACAGTCCTTTAGCTGGTGGGTGTTAGATCCACAATAAAAACAGTCTCAGTATCCTTCTTCTCTGCCTTTCAGACTCTGAAGGTTTGAAGGAGGAGAGATACATGGGTTCCTTTACTGAGGTAACTGGAGCTGCTGAAGGGGTAGTGGATTCTGCCAAAACTGGGCAAATAGGAGGATGGGAGGGACGTACCCACCTTGTTCTGTCTCTCTCGGCTTGTCATTCCTGAAAGCGAGAGCCAAGATTGATACAAAGCGCTATAAAGTCATCCAAAGAAGAAGGAATGTCACGATAAGTGAGTTCATCTTTGATACGTTCTTGGAGACCCCTCCTAAAGGCTGCCTTGAGAGCACTGCCATCCCAAGTTGTTTTAAGTGCCAAGGTGCGGAACTCGATGGCAAACTGTGCCACACTTTTATTGCCCTGGTGGAGATCCAGGAGAGAATATTCCACAGCAGAGTTACGGCCAGAAGTCCCAAACACAGAAGATAAAGCAGAAATGAACTCATCAGCATCATGCAGGAGTGTAGCGCTCTGTTCCAAAAGGGGAGAGACCCAGGCTAGGGCCTTGTCCTTTAGCAAGGAAATTATAAAGGTGACCCTTGACTGATGAAACTGAAAGGTGTGAGGATCATTGCAGAAGTGCAGCCTGCATTGGTTTAGAAAGCCCCTGCAATCAGTAGTACCTTCATACTTGTCAGGCAAGGGTATCCGGGGTATACTCTTCCAGAAGCAGAGGAAGAAGTTACAGTACTAGGAGTAGGGGCTGGTGGTGTAGTAACAGGAGTGGCATCCTTTGCTGCAACTAGTAAGGAGACTTGAGCGGTAATAGCCTCTAACTTGGAATCCATATTATGCAACTGTGTGGTATGGGTTCCCAACATCAGTCCCTGAAGATAAACAGCTTGTGCCACCTCATCTGGCTGCATGGCCCAAGTATAATGTAACACTCATGGAATACTCCTCTATCAGACCAAACTCGGCCAGTAGTCTTGTTATCCCATCATTGAGCCGGAATGATAGGGAATATCCCAGAGCAGAGAAAGTTAGTGAGGTGAGGAAGGCGGCACTTACCACAGGCAGGACAGTCCCCAGTGACAACAGCAAAGCAGTCCAAGGATGAACCACTAGAATGGTCAGGCAGGCAGGGTTTGGCAACAGCAAAGCAGTCCAAGGATAAACCACTAGAATGGTCAGGCAGGGTTTGGCAACAGTAAAGTAGTCCAGCAGATTGAGGGTTAAGGCAGGTAGAGTAGTCAGACAGGAAGGTTCAGCAATAGTAATCAATTCAGCAGTTAAGGGTTAAGGCAGGTAGAGTAGTCAGGCAGGTTCAGCAACAGTAATCAATCCAGCAGTTTAAGGGTAAAGACAGGAGAGTAGTCAGGCAGGTTCAGTAACGGTATTTAGGCACTTAGAAAGAACAATCTGTCACACCCAGGAGTACACAAAGTAACACCTATACTTGGGCAGTGACAGATCATTTGTGGAAAGTTCAAATAGGTGCAGGATTTGCGCCACTGAGGTCTAACTGGCATCAGGAGCATGCGGCAATGATGCATCTGAGCCGACACTGCCCCTGGTAACGAGCAGGGAAGGAGACGCCACGCCCCTAGCAATGGCTAGAGCGGCACTGCGTGACAATACTGAAGCAGAGCATGATCCCCTCCTTTTTGAGACTGGGCCGCAGGGCAGTATTCTAACATGACCCCAAACACACCTCCAAGATGACCACTGCTTGCTAAAGAAGCTGAAGGTAAAGGTGATGGACTGGCCAAGCATGTCTCTAGACCTAAATCCTATTGAGCATCTGTGGGGCATCCTCAAATGGAAGATGGGGGAGCATAAGGTCTCTAACATCCACCAGTTCCATGATGTCATCATGGAGGAGTGGAAGAGGACTCCAGTGGCAACCTGTGAAGCTCTAGTGAACTCCATGCCCAAGATTGTTAAGGCAGTGCTGGAAAATAATGGTGGCCAAACAAAATATTGACATTTTGGGCCCAATTTGGACATTTCCACTTAGGGGTGTATTCAATTTTGTTGCCAACATTTTAGACATTAATGGCTGTGTGTTAAAGGGACAGTCAAGTCCAAAAAAAACTTTCATGATTCAAATAGAGCATGTAATTTTAAACAACTTTCCAATATACTTTTAACACCAATTTTGCTTTGTTCTCTTGGTATTCTTAGTTGAAAGCTAAACCTTGAAGGCCACCTCTGCATTTGGCTAAAATGCAAGTCTGTCAAAATAACTGAAATAAGTGGGCAGTTTGCAGAGTCTTAGATACAAGGTAATCACATAGGTAAAAAGTTTATTATTATACCTGTGTTGGTTATGCAAAACTGGGGAATTGGTAATTAAGGGATTATCTATCTTTTAAAAGAACAAAAACTCTGGTGTTGACTGTCCCTTTAGTTATTTTTAGGGGAAAGCAAATTTACACTGTTATACAGGCTGTACAGTCACTACTTTACATTGTAGCAAAGTGTAATTTCTTAAGTGTTGTCACATGAAAAGATATAGTAAAATATTTACAAAAATGTGAGGGGGTGTTCTCACTTTTGTGAGATACTGTATATATATATGTATATATGTACACATACATATACTTTGGAGCCCTTTCCACTCAAATACATTAAACCCTAAAAAATAATTATTTATATATATATATATATGTAAATATACTTGTTGATATATATTTAAAAAATAATCATATGTATAGAAATATGATTAAAAATAAAAGAGCATTTTCTTCTATGTGAAGAACATTGGAATTGGAATATTTATAAATACCCTCTAGTTTAGCGCTGTAGGTCTAACGTGGTGTTGGGTTAGCGCAAGCGATGTGTTATTTTTTTTAAAGAGCACTCTGTTAAAGTATATCGGAAAAAGTTAATGTGGTTGCGATATCTAAAGTCCTGAAGTTACTTTCAACTTGTAATACGTGCGTTAACCCACCTACGTTAAACATTTACTTTTAGCGGTGTTAGCAGGAAAGCAAAAAAAATATTTGGCACGCTATTTGAAATCTGTCCCTTTATTGGGGAAAATTTGGAGTTTAATTGATTTTTCTAGCTTTGGGAAGATCATTAAAGCAGGAATCTGCCTTTAAATTTATTTTGAGACATCAGTAGTTTAGAGTATTTAACAAATATTTGAAAAGTAGCTTCTAATTAACATCTGATATTTAATAAAAGTTAATAATATCCCCATTAATGATATGGAAAATATTTAGACAAACAATACCCATCCAAATTTATATTTTATCCCTTAGGTACATAGGCATCGAATTTAGGCAGCATTTAGTATTACTGGCTTTCTATACTAAAATAGCCGAGTGGAACACCATTGGTGCGTTTTACCAAATTTTGTCACATTCAGGATGACAACCAAAAACAACCAGAGGTACAGTGTTTGCCAGTGAATTAGAAATAAAGGGTAATATTAATTAAAAAAAATATGCTATAACTTTTTCCACAAACCTTTTTTGACAGAATAAAACTTTTTTTTTATTTGTTTTATCTGACTATCACATGAGTGACAGTAACAACTGCAGGGTTTTTCCTTGTTTGCCCTCAGCTGTAGTTGCTCTACTAAGTTCTCTAACCCATGGACAGACCTTGAATGATGGCATTGTCTTTCAGTATATAATCACAATCTCTGCCTGAAGACAGGACTGTGATGTCCTGAAAGCTTGGCATATTTTTTTTTGTTTTGTTATTTAACCATTAGATTAAATGAATCCCATTCACATACGTTTTCTTATCATTACAACATTATTTCACTTCTTGAGCCCTTACAGATTAACATATATGATTATCTCTATGTTTATTGCACATAAATGTAGTAAAATGCACTGGATAATTAAAAATAGGTCATATTCAAAAGCATGCAAAATATTCAGGTCTATACATGTGCTTTTTATATTTCCAGATATGCATTATGTTTGCTGTACTGTTTAGCACCCTTTGAGTGCTAAACTGGATTTATTTATTTTTTGTTTTTTTACTATTTAAAAAAAATAAATAATTTTATTTTGTTTTCCAGATCCCCAGGACTTATACAGTTGGAAAGGTTAGGCGATTACCTTTCCAACGGTGAGTCTTGGGGGTCTGTAGCTGCTTAGATGCCTGAGATACAGGCCTGAGATGCCTGAGATCTTGTCCATTGTCATTTTTAAATAAAGTTGTGCTGTGACGTCATCACGTCATTGCACGTGACGTCACCACGCTTAACGGGAAGCCTCGGTGATGCCTGTCACTATACAGGCCCGATCGCCGGGGTGGCAGTTGATGGGAGCCCCCAGATTGCTCTCAAGGTAGGTGAGTGCTAGCGATAGCTCTGAGCCGTCGTTAGCACTCAAGGGGTTGAAGGGACATTAAACACTTTGAGATGGTTATATAAAATGATAAATGATATATAGAAAAAATACTCTGCAATATACTTTTACTTTTTTATTTATTTTGTCCCTTTTCCTGTAATTCCATTTTGAAATAGTGTTCTGCACTTCCTTTTCTAACAGGAACTGAAAAGCTAAAATTTTTATTCCACACGGCCATTGGCTGCACACTCTCGTAACCTATTTATAACTGCCCCTACTTGGCCACAGCAGAGAAGGTAACCTAAGTTACAACAACATTGTCTAGTAGGTGTTTTTTTGTTTGATAAAAAAAAACAAAAAACAAGTGGTTGCTGAGATATTTCAATGTCGTTATTATCTTTATCATTTATTTGTATAGCACAGGGTACCTTATTGGCCTAGATTTAATAAAATCCATTTGTGACACTAGAATCTCAAGGAACTTACCTCAGCTTTGAAACTCAAAAACTGAGAAATTCATAAAGGTTTTGTATTAGGAATGGGTGAATGTTTTGCAACATTCAAAATATGAAATGAATTTGAACACATTCGTTCATTTGTTTAGAATTTTGAATGTTTGCACAATATTCTAACATTTGTTTAATGTAATATTTATAAAAGCCTTCTTTAAATGTAATATTCAATTCATTTTTTTTTATTAATTCGATTTGAATTATGAAATATTTGAATAAAAAAAATAAAATCTATATATTTGTAATAGTATTTCTAATGCTTTCTTTAAATATATTATTCAAATTATGCAATATTCGAAATAGAAGCATTCAAATTGATATACTTGTATCTGTTATGTATCAATTTACTAAATTCCCTACCAAATGAACTATTGAACTTCTGAATAGTATTTGTTAAATCAAATTTTACATTTCAAATTTCGAATGTATATATTCAATTTCATTATAAACATTCGAAAACGAAAGGAACATTCGATTACTGTTTTTTTTTTTTTTTTTATTGAGGTAATATATAAGATTTATACATATGCATTGTATGGAAAAGTTTCAATTTACATAGATTTGGTATTAAAGTAAAACAAATAATGATGTCCTAACCATTGTTGACTTTTCAGTGTTATCTCATACATGTACAATATCAGTCTAATACAAGGTTCAGCATCATTTCCAACTTATCATTAACATTTTTGTCCATTTTACAAATGGCTATGCTATACTTAATGGTCATTATATAAAAATTAAGCCTAAATCATTTTCAACATAAAAATCTATAGCAAAATTAAAACCAATAACAAAAAACATAAACATAGCAAAAATAAAAACTCAGTCGTGCTCGCTCTCTCCTAGATTGCTTTACCCAAAGGAATTTCTAATGCCATTTTTTCCCATCTATGCGTGTCCCTATTTTACCTGTTGTTTCCATAATCACTATGTCAGGGTATCTAAGTCAATGTCTTAGAACTTTATACAATTTTGCTAAACCATGTGAAGCTTAGTTTATTATATTATGTTGTGTGCATTATTCTTGATCCTATGCTTGTATTTATGGGGATTGATTAGATTCCTCCCATAAAAATGTTATATCATAAAAGGTATTTAATCTCTGTTGCTTTAGGAACCCTTGCTCTTCCAATGTTAGTAGGTCAGATACCTTGTAGGTCCACAGTCTCTTTGTCGGTATTTCTTGTGTCTTCTATTCTATTCTATCCTATTTGCAACAGGTTCAGTCTCAATTTACATTGGTAGATCATTAAGTAATGCTATTCTAGGAGTGAGAGTAAAATCATCAGTTAAGACCTTCCGAAAATTAATTTCTACACTTTGCCATAATAGCTTTAAATTGTCACATTCGCACCACATGTGTTTGTAGCTACCTTTGTCATCGCACCCTCTCCAGCACCTATCAGTGGCCTCCGAGTATATGTAATGTAGTAATGGAGTAAGATACCACCGCAGTAACACTTTAAAATTGAGTTCTAATAATTGTGGGGAAGTGGATGATTTCTTTGTATTTTTAAAAACTCTATCCCACTCTTCTCTATCCAGTACTTTCCCTAAATCTTCGCGCCATATAGGGAGAGGTATGGATGAAATGTTCAAGTTGTGCATATTTAAGCCAGCTAGAGCAATTACCACCTGCTATTTTTTTTAAATTATTTCTATCTTTGTTTGCCTTCTGTGACAAATGCTGTTAAGGGTGTTGTATATCCCTATTCTTTGGTATCCCTTATCTAAGCCTCCAATCTATTCAGAATTGGTAGATATCAGGAATAGAGGGGATCTGATTCCTGATATATGTTTGTTCCATGATACTATCATATCCCAGGTTTTGAAAACCTGTCTTTGTATCTCTAGCTCTCGGCATTGGGGGGGGGGAGGTTGTAAGTTTTTTTGGTACCCAGCAAAGTGCACCCACAGTGGGTACTTTTAATATATGTAAATCTAGTGCCACCTATACTTTGGTGTGTCTATGCCAGTCCATGACCCTTTGTAAAGTGATGGCCTTTATGTAGTTGGCTATACAAGGAAGACCTAGGCCCCTGTTAAAAGTGGCTCTGTACATATTCTCTGTTTATTCTAGGTTTACTTTTACCTCATTTAAATGAGTTAACATGTTTTTGTAACTGTATGTGATACCATTTAGGTATAGATATCGGTAGTGCCTGTAGTATACACAATGTTCTGGGTAGTGTGGTCATTTTTATTCATTGAATACGTCCCCACCAGGAGATTGCTTTACTCGCCCATGTGTGCAAGTCCCTTTGTATCTCTCGCAGGAGGGTTAAATAATTACTGTTGAATAGGGTTGTTGATACTGGGGAAAGGTGTATCCCCAAATATTTAAGGGTTTAAGTTTGTAGTTTAAACGGGCAGATGTTAGAGAGTGATTGGAATTCATGTTGCCTAAGGGAAATATTCATTATTTTTGCGGGTTGACTACAAAATTGGAAAAGTTTCCAAATGTACCTTATTCTGATATTATCTCTGGGATAGAATGGGATGGGGATGACACAGTAAAGAGTACATCATCTGCATTAGTGCTATTTTAAAATTATGTGGACTAATTTCTATACCTTTGATTTTTGGGATTGCTCTTACATGGGCAGCTAACACTTTCATTGTTAAAATAAGATAGATGACCTAGGTCACCAGAGGGCGCTCTTTATGCATAACGTATAAAATAATACTAATGGTAATAAATAAATTAACGGAAGGTAACCTCAATAGAAAATGTCAAAATCACAATTCGATAACCAAATACAATGTATAATTACAATTATTTATAATTACAATTATTTATAATGAAAAGTGGAACCTCATTAAATGGCGTTGGGTTAAATGTCCATGATAGGTGAATGTTGGATGTATGCTCCTTGAAATCCTGGCAGTCCCAATATGTCTCAAAATTAGGCACACTTTCTCACGGCTGCACTCTCCAAAACGATCCTGGATTGGAAAACGTGTTTGCTGAAAGGTAGTGAGACAAAAGAAGAGAGGCGCACCAATGTGTGTATCAATCGTTACAATTCTGCATGAGCTCCAAGTATTGTATGCACAGGGTACTCACACTTTGACATAGCACACCAGTGTGCTTGTGGAAGCGGGCTGGTACTTAGAGCTGACCAGCTGGCTCTCTCCGGCTCCTTGCTGGATACGGCGGCTTTCCAGCCCAACACACAGGAAAGCCGCCGTATCCAGCAAGGAGCCGGAGAGAGCCAGCTGGTCAGCTCTAAGTACCAGCCCGCTTCCACAAGCACACTGGTGTGCTATGTCAAAGTGTGAGTACCCTGTGCATACAATACTTGGAGCTCATGCAGAATTGTAACGATTGATACACACATTGGTGCGCCTCTCTTCTTTTGTCTCACTACATTGTTAAAATAAACAGTATTGGCAACAGAAGGCATCCTTGTCTAGTTCTATTTTTAATTTGGAAAGAGTCAGAGAGCATACCATTCGCTTTTACTTTTGCAGTAGGGTGAGAATATAGGTTAAATATTCTTGAAATCATTTTCGGGCCAAGACCAATTGAGGTTTTAAAAAACGCCAGTCTATTCGATCAAAGGCCTTTTCAGCATTGGTCGCAAGGAGAACTGCTGGGATAGCATTATGTTTTGTGTAAGACATTAAGTCAGGACTCTGATTGTGTTATCCCTTGCTTCTCTACATGGGACGAATCCCGCCTGATCAGTATGAACTATATTTTGCAGAATGCTAGCTAATTGTTTCACCAATATTTTTCCAAAAATGTTTACATCTGTGTTCAGTAGTGATAGGTCTATAACTGCTTGGATCAGTAGGAAATTTATTTGGTTTCAGAATGACCAACACATGTGCTGTTAGGGTGTTTGCTGATGTATTATGTTTTTTTCATAAAGGATGTGTGTTTTATACACTCTTCCCTGATGACTGCTTTCCTGATGACTGCTTTATGTGCTTCCCAGATGCAACCTGAGGATGTATCGGCTACTGTGTTAACTTGGAAGTATTCCTGCAATGAGTTATCAATTGAGTCAGAGGTAGTTGGGTAATGGAGCAATGAATCGTCCAACTTCCAAATGTAGGTCATTATTGGTCTATTAGGCCATTCTAGTTCTATATATACCGCAGAGTGGTTCAACTAAACAGTTGTTTGTATGTCAGACTCCTTTAATTGCGATAGGTGACCTCGGTCAATTAACAAGTAATCTATCCGTGTGTAAACTGACCAAGGATGTGAGTAAAATGTATAGTTACTCTGTTTCGGGTGTTGTGTCAGCCACGTATCCACTAACCCCATTTGTTCTATACATTTATATACCACATTGGGAGATCTCGCCTGTGTTTGCGGGGAACCCGAGGATGCATTCAATGTTGGGTCTAATGTGACGTTCAAATCCCCTCCAAAAATTAACATCCCTTTTTTGTGTTCTAATACCAGAGAGAGAAGGTGTTGGAAGAATTGTTGTCTTCGGGTGTTTGGGGCGTATACATTGACCAAAGTAACCGGTCCGTGAAATAATAGACCAGTAACAATCAATATTCTCCCTTTAGTATCCGTCACCTTGTTTAATAACTGGAAATTAAGGTTTCGGTGTATTAGAATGCCTACTCCATTTTTCTTAATAGTATGTGAGTTAAAAAACCCGGTTGGGAATTCTTTAGATGTTAATCTAGATTCTGAGTCTGATAAAAAGTGTATCTCTTGTATAAATATCATCGAGTCTTGGTGCTTAGCGAAATTTTTAAGCGCAATCGAGCACTTTGTGGGAGAATTGAGTCCCTTTGTTCGATTACTGAATTTTAATGGATTTTCATTCTTATAAACATTTTATTGTCCAAAACGTATGTCCACAGTAATATTCGTTCTACCAAACTAATTAAACTTTTTTTTTTTTTAAATTTTATTTATATCCAACAATGCAGACATACATAATAACATGATATTGTACCACGCAGGGTAGAAAAAGAAAAGCGGTACAGCACACAAGATGCAAATTGAGATATTTGAGGTTTCAATAAAGCCATGTTCACATGACAATCATGCAAAATCTCAGTCGTCATTATAACCCTGATTGGTGTCCTAGATATCTACATTGTTGGGGATTTTCTATTTTAAACACATTAGGTATTCCTATAACCTAAACTAACTAAATAAAAGTAAATGTTAACAATTGGGCATCAACTTCTATATACCATGCAAGTGGATTAAGAGCCGTGGAGTCACAACAACCCCATAGCTATGCTTAGCTTGAAATCTTGGGTATATAAGTAGGCTATAAAGTAACATAATAGTGCCTAGATGGAAACATAGGGCCTTGAGATCTGTTAAAGATTCACAGGACGTGTTATGTTAGTTATGCTTTGCGGAGTAATAATATTACCAACCATAAAATCACATTTGTCCCCCAATGTGTGATATAAAATAAATACTAGAGGTAAGGAAATAATGATGCCTAATATCTAAGTAAGCGTGGTAACACTCTCAACGAATATGGATAAGACTTCTATTGGTTATGTAAATAAATGCATTCCACTGGAGACTATGGAGTCACGATAACTTTGTAACCATGCACCACCCGATAATCTGGATATATAAGTGGGGTATGAAGTGACCTAATATTGCCTAGGTGGAGACATAAGGCCTTGGGTCCTGATATAGGTGCGCTGGACATTTATGTTAGTCATGCATCACAGAATAGCAGTAATATAAACATTTATGTCTCCTAATGTATGGTGCAAGAAAAATGCTAGAGGGAAAGAAATCTTCATGTATCGTAGCTGAATATATGTGGTGACACTATCAACGAATATATGGGCAATGCTTCTATTGGTTATTCAATTAAATACATTAGGTTGGGAGCAATGAAATCACAATATCCGTAGAGCTATGCTCCACTCGGTATTCTGGATATGTAAGTAGGAAATGCAATGACTTAATATTGCCTAAGTGGGTACATATAGTCTTGGGAGTCATGAAAGATTTTCTGGACACTTTATGTTGGGTACACCATGTAGAATAATAATCAAACAAACAACAGAGTCACATTAGTCTCTTGGTGTATGATGCAAGGTAAATACTGATGGTGAAAAAATATGTATGTGTCATATCTGAATATGTGCAGTGTCACTATCAATGAATATAGACAGTCAGCAACTTGAGGGTTTTGACTTAAGGATGAGTCAGTGGCTGACTAAGGATAGTCTACCTAGAGAAATAGAACTGAAGATCCCAATAAAGAGTTACTTTGTCATGTGGTGGTCAGATCCATGAGCTGTTCTTTGATATAAATGGTGGCCTATGTAAGAAGAGTACAGTTTGCAGCACAATAGCACCACCTGCAGGAAGCATTTGAATTCCAAGAGTAAGACAAAATGAAACTAATAAGAACATACATGTCCCATAGGTGAGTATGTGGCCCATTGCTAATAAGAAAAAAAAAAAAAAAAAATAACATAAAATAACATAACCCCCCTCTCCCCCCCCCACAAAACAAACAAAAAAGAGAAAAAAGCTAGTAGTTACATAACTAGGTAAATAGCAAGAAAATGAAGCTTAGCACGTTCTACAAGTATGAACAGATTGTAAGACAACAGTGTTAGTTGCTGTGTGAAGCACTTTCTTCTGTCCAGTTCTACTGTTCAAAGTACTGTGATGCAGAGTTTTCAGTGATAGTCTCTTCTGTATGGAGACAACTTTATGTATAAGAGCGTCTGTAGCAGAATATGGTCCGGTGTATTTAGCAATTTCACTCTGTGAGATGCTATCTGCAGATGGCGTTTCTCTTACAGCTTAGCCAACCCCCATGCGTTCATGGTAATGTAAGGATATTACTACCTGAAAAATTTGCAGGATCCGATGAATAGAGCCCTCTTTAGGTTGCTGCATGGGGGTTGTTGTGAGTCGCTGGGGTTCTGTTATTTTAAGTGGGGTTAATCCTTGCCAAGATGAGAGTTTCTGTTCAGGTATGGGCTGCAACTGGGTCGCCAGTTGTTGTGGATCTCTGTGCGGAGCTGTGCCCTGCGGCCAATATAGAGCATGCAAAGTTGGATAGCCATCTAGGATCTTCAGAAGGTCAGTGTAGGTCCAAACAGCGCTCAATTCTGCCGACTGTCTCTTTTCCCATTGTACCGCCATCTGACCGATCCCCGTAAGAGTTGTTGTGAGTTCTCTCTTCAGCGGTTGTTTCAGATTGCGGCCAGAGTCGGCATCCAGTAAAGTAGATGTGCTAGCGTTAGACGGTCGCTCTCTGTTACTTCTCGGGCCCAGTTCAGCGCCGTTCAGCCGTACTATGTCCCCGTGAAAATGGCGGCAAGGTGAGTTGGGCATCAGAGAGTCTTCCTTCTCATGGGCAGTTAGCAGCAACTGAGGTCCTTGCAGGGATCGGGTTGCTTCATGGAGTGCCCAGCAGGACCTCATAAGGTTGTTGAAATGTGGGAGGAAGACAGCCACTAATTCTTTAGTAAGGGAGTCCATCCTGGGGGGAGGGAAGACACCGTTGTTAGTGTCTCTTAGGTAAATCTTTTTAATGCTTTCCGGGGGAGAGAAAGGTGGCTGTTCCTCTATCCACTAGGTTCTCGGACACAAAAAATTGTCAAGAGAGACGCGGATGGCATCAGAGCAAGGCTGCAAAAAGGTTGGTTTCAGGGAGCTTCTTTGTCATGCTGCCATCTTGATGAGCCGCCCACCGGAAGCCCCTAATTAAACTTTTTATCTTCCAGTCTTCATATCTGTGAGTTGCAAGTCACTCTCCTTTATAATTAATGGAGCGATGTCTGTAACTTAACTATTCAGCTCTGGGGACACGCGTTCCACCGTGAAGGATACCGCCATCCCAAAATGATTTCAAATGTTACAGGACAAACTAATGAAAATAAAAAAAAACTGTCTTTTCTGAAAAAGATTAAAGAGAAATAAAAGAAACATTAAAACTAGACAACCTCATCAGTTTTGAAAAAGGTATAGATAAACACATCTTTAGAACATTCTAGAATTTCCATGGCTAGTCTCTCAAGACATCTTTTGTTATATCCAGCAAAAGTACTATAAGATTAGAAACCAACATAATTTTTTTAGTTACAGACATTTTATTAAATCATTTTGCAAATATGCTTCTGAAATGTCTTTGTAATTATTTTTTGTTTTTTCAATTAGCCAGAGCTTAATATTTGAGATGTGAGATATCAAGTTTTGGGCACATAAAATCTATACTATAGATGTTTGTGGCAGGAACGTCCACTAAATAAAATGTTAGAAATATAGTTGAAACAATGCTTAAAGGGGAATGATACCCAAATGTTGAAACACTTAAAACTGATTCAGCATAGCTGTAAAAAGCTGACTAGGAAATATCACCTGAACATCGCTATGTAAAAAAGAAAGATATTTTACCTCAAAATGTCCAAAGTATTCACACCCCATTGCAAAGGATTTTAAGCGGCAAATCAGTATGCCTGTCCCAGGACTTGAAAGGGAGCGAGCCTTGTGCACACTCATGTTATTTCCCTATTCAGTTTAAGGAAGTTTACTATGAAATCTTATGAGAGTTAAGTGAAATCTCATGAGATCACTGTAAAATTTTTCATGACCTCAGCACTGCTGATGCCGATTGGCTGCTGTTCATTTCTTCCTTCCTTCCTTTTTTTTTTTTTATCTGCAGCTGGGCAGTAACTGAAAGATAACTTTTTACGTAGGATTTTGTGAGGTAAAATATCTTCATTTTTTACATAGAGATTCTCTTGTGATATTTTCCTGTCAGCTTTTTACAGTTATGCTGCAGCACTTTCAAGTAGTTTAGCATATGAGTATTATGTCCCTTTAATGAATTTTATGATCTCGCCTTCACCGTAAGTTATCTTGGCAACATCACAATTGTTTATAAATTGAATCTCCTAAAGGAAGTAGCCTCCATTGCAGCGTTGCGTCTGATTCTTATTCAATTACAGATTCTGAAAATTATGATTACATTTATTCAGGCATTTGTTATTGGAGAGAAAATTGTTTTTAAGCTCACACTAACTGAATCTAAATACCGCAAAGGAAATAATTATTGGTAAATTCTGCATAATATCAGTTTAAAATCTTTGTCACTACAGTAAAATTGAGTGTTTAGTAAATGAATTCATCCTGCTAGGCCTAATACCACATCAAATCACATCTATGCAGACAGGTCATATCAAAGCAATTTGTATATCTGTACTGCAAACTGAATAATTTATGCTCTACATTAATGAGGCACAGGAAGGACAAAATGCAGGTCTGAGTTTAGCTCATTTATTTGGTAGTCCTTATTTGTAAAATAAAAAACAATATGGGTGATTCTTTCAGACCCTCCCCTGCTTGCATATCTATATGGACACGTGTATAGCTCCCCAGATCAGTTACATATTTATTCTTCTAAAATCTCTTTAGCTCCCAAATTTACAGCATAATATATCAGCACAATAGTTTAGCAGCAAACTCAGCATCTATGTGTCATTAAAGGGACAGTCAACACCAGATATTTTGTAATTTAAAAAGATAGATAATCCCGTTATTACCCCTTCCCCAGTTTTTTATAACCAACACAGTTATAATACACGTCTTACCTCTTTAATTACCTTATATCTAAGCCTCTGCAAACTGCCCCCTTATTTCAGTTCTTTTGACAGACTTGCATTTTAGCCAATCAGTGCTGTTTCCTAGGTAACTTCATGTTATACGATCTACAGGGTATAATGTGTGGGAAATTGCTTGTTTAAGTTATATATATATATATATTTATATATATATATATATATATATATATATATATATATATATATATATATATATATATATATATGAAATATATATATTTTTTAAACATGAAAACCACAACCCATAAATGGATGGAGCTTGCAGAGAAAACATACCTCCTTATCTTATATTTTTTTCTTTACACAAATGTCTTCTTATCTTATTTTTGCCTGTATATACAAAAACAAAAAAAACAAATGGTAGATAGAGAACAATTAGAAATGGTTTAGTACCTTTCTCCCCCACCCCTCATGTTGGGCTAGATTACGAGTGGCGCGCAAACTGTTGCATGCAAGCGATAAGGGGTTTTATTGCGACTCTTTGCAAGTGTCAGAAGAAGTGCGCATATTACGAGTTGAAAGTAAATGCATTCGCTTGAGGGCAATTGAATGTAATGCTCGTTGCGTTAGCGCAACTTCAGAGCTCTGTTTAACTGTTACTTACTGCTACAAAAAAGTTGTACAAAACACATCAAAAATACATTTAAAAGTACAGTGACATTCATGATAACACTGTGGTATAAAAATATTTGAAAAAATTGCATTTAAAAGTTATTAGGGCCCAAAGATATATCTCAGATGTTGGGGGGGAAAGTCATGCAAAGGGCTTTAACAAAAAGATACATGCTGCCTTCTTGTTTATAAAGCTTTTCTATAGCCAATGCACTTAATATTTTAGTATAAGTGGTGTTTTTTTTGTTTTTGTTTTTTTAAATCCATTTTTATTGAAGTCATAAAGAAATGCGTCCCAAAACAATGACAGATAAAAAGGTATACAGTGCTATTACAGAGACATTGCCAAGCCCACTAATACAGTTATGCCTACCTACAAGACAATTGTGAGATTAAAAAGTGGTACACATAGGCAGTTATTATTGAAGAGGCAATATTTGGCTGGAGAAATGAAGGAGCAATGAGGCCAACTTAGGCCAGGGAGATATGTAAAAGGAATATTATGAACCAATTTATCTAAAGTGTTAGCAAGGGATTTGAACTCTCTATAGGGAGACTTTAGTTTTGTAGTATAATATCATAGAAGAATAAAACTGGTCCCCACATTGTCATATAACATATAGATTAGGTTATCTATTTGAATAAAATAGGGCAAGGGGGGGTTGGCTTTATGTTTTTTTGGGGAAGGGAAATTCAGCGGGCGAGAGCCGCTCTAAATAAGGTGAGGGGGAGGGTGGGGAGGGCGGAGCTAGTTAGAATGTCAAACTAGTAAGCGCTTTTGGGCATCTGAGCTTTCAAATAAAATACAAGAAAGGTTATCTCCCATTTGTACTATGAGTAAAGGTGAAAAACTGAGAAATGTTTTGGTTTCTTTCACAATAAAAGCACCAAGGGAACATGTTATATATAAATTTAGCAAAAAGTAATCCGTACCCATGTAAGAGGCAATGAAGTCTGAAACCATAGGGTAGGCTGAGTAGCATGTACAACTTATATTTACCTTTGTGATATCTTTATGGATATACTCGCACCGTTAAGATGTAATAGTAGATAGAATAGGGGGAGCTAAGGTATCCTGAAACTGTATCTACATCCCTGCCCCGGCCGCTGGCAGAGCACAGGTAGTAAAAGTAGAAAATATGGCTCCTTCAAATATATATACCGCACATAGCTATGACTACGAGAGTCCAGTTATCCATGGAAGAGCAGTTGCTATATTATAAATCAGTCCTACCTTAGGTAAACCAAACAAAAATGTTGGATGAGTCAGTGGTAAAACTGAACTAGGTAGAATAAACAGTAATATGCATATACAGAGATATGATGTGGTAGCTGTGTGTAAGGTTATCCTTCTTCCTATAAATAAAATTAGCACAGCAAGGGCCATTCAACAAATAGCAAGGAAACAATACCAATTTAGGACTGGAGGTAGTAAATATCAGTGAGCGTTAGTAACTAGTATGCCCTTTTAACTAATAGCCTGATATATACTCTGCATACAACGTCATAGTGTCAATTATAGAGTAACCAAATAGCCACATGAGTGGCTCTTAGTACAATATTCAATGTGTAAGGCTCCAGTAAGCCAATGAGCTATCCTATACCAGATTCTTAAATATATATAATCATGAGGCCTTTTGACAACTAATAAAACAGCCAGCTGAATATTAGACATGCTAAATAATTTGTAAAACTATATGGGAGTGAGATAAGTACAAGTCTGCTTAATAAGTACTATAAACCACTACTTTAGTAGGTGAACTAACCGTAATATTTGGGTGAGTATTATAACTGATCCAGTTAGAATAAATATATACACACACACACACACATATATACATAAATATATATATATACACATACACATATACACACATATGTAAGGTATTAATCATCACTTAGTCTTCTTTCTCTGAAACATATATAGGTATACAATCACATCTAAGCCTGTCACAGATAGATATAAAAAAATTAAACCTGGGAACACATACATTTCAACGTAGGTTCATGATAACAACATAGAGTAGGAGAAACATGAGGAATCTGTAGAGTAGTGGCCCAGGAATTTAACTTATTAATGTATATGGGAGATGTGAGATTGTGTCACTAGGCTGTATATCTGGTGTGAGTTCGTATAGACAGCAATGCTCTGCCGAGTTTCCAGCAGGTATATATGGAAAGATAGGGTACATCAGACAAACAAATATACTCTAGTGCTATAGAGTAGACTCAGGTGGGATCCAATACAGGCTATTGTAATAGGGCTGAGGTTTCACGGTCATTTAACAGAGCTATTACCCCCAGTAAGAAAAGATAATACTCTAGAGGGCTAAAACATTATGTGTAATTGAACAGTGGTGCCATTGTAATACATATTATAAAATGCTAGCTTTTTATAATTAGTAGAAACCTGCAGTAGATTGTACATGAGTATACTACACTATAGCCTGAACACATCAGTGCAGAGTAATATATAAACTAGAATAACCACTTATATTATTGCATTGACACAGAGAGAGTTAAACTAACTATTTAACAATTTCACAACAACAAAACTCAAATATCCTCTATGTCTATGAAGAGAGCAGAACTATTACGTTAGCCTATGCCAACCTTTGGTGATTGAAACATGGAGGTAGCGAGGATCTTGATGGGGATAGCAATTATTTTCAGGCTGTCTGTGTGGGTAGCGTCGGCTCTTAATGCTGCTGGGTATGGAGATAAACTCTCAGGGATTATCATTGATGTAAATGTAGCTTGCAAAAGAAGCTTGTCGGGACTAGGGTAGCTAGGTGCACTCTTTGTGTGAGGCAAACATTTACTGTCCAGGGACCCATCGGTTACAGCTGATAGTCCATCTGAGGTTGAACTTGCAAGATCTATGTTACCCGGTTGCTGCAGAATGGTGTTAGAAGCCGTACGCAATTCGACCTGGTCTACCGGGTGTAGGTGAGTGGTTTTCTTGGCATATCATACTTGTGAGAATAGATCTGCGAAGGTCTCCTGTATCGACCTAGTTAGGTTCTGAAAGTGAAAGTCTAGAAGCTGATTAACATGCGACTCCCATTGATCCATAAAGGCCATGACTGTGTAATAGCGATTCTCAGTATCTGCGACTGTAGATGTAAAGCTGCCACGTGATGCGAAGTATATTCTTGCCACTTATCCGGTTTAATTGTTCCAACAAATGACAGGGTATTTAAGGAATGTAAGATCACTGTAATAACCACTGGGTTACCGACCCACATTCACTGATGTTCTGACCAGACGTATTGTCAAACTCTAGGTGCGACACATTGAGTCCTAGGTGGGTACAGGCCTCAGGAGCCTTTACTGTGGGGAGTGTCTAGTCGCGTAAATGTCCACACAACCCTTCTGCGAGCCACTTGGATAGATGCAGTATCATATAGCTGAATATATGAAGATAGGACTACCGTAGCAGTAGAGCTTCTGATATGCCTAGTTTGATCAGTTACGCGCCATATTAGTTGGCCCATCGGCTGAGAAAGGTTGGAAGTTTCTTCTTATTAGGCTACAGGCATTTGAAATCTGGTTCCCTACTGTAGCAATAGATAAATCTGATAGTTGAAGAGCCATTTAAGGAGTGTAAGGGTCCAAAATATGTGTATTTTAGGTCTATAATCTCGGAGCTTAGAATATGTATGACCTCTCTATTCGATGGCTAGCTCCGCCCCCATAAGTGGTGTTTTTTAACAGGCAAAAGAAAACACAAAGGCAAATTAGCTGTTTGTTAACGATTTCAAACACTTCACTAGGTACAATGGGTATTTGGGAAGACATTAAAAGGGAAGAATGTTACAGTACACTGACAACTCAATAAAAATGACATTCACATGACAAGATAAAAATTAACCATTTTTTAGTATGAGCTGTGGTTTCAACAGGCAAATAAAAAAACAAACAAACCCCCTCAACAAAGATAAATTAACTCTTTGTAAACCTTTTTTTAAAAAAAAAAAAAAAAAAAAAAAACACTTCATCAGGTTCAATGGGTAATTGAGAAGAAAAAAAATACATTCAATTAACAAAAATGAAAAGAAAGTTAATTTAATGCAATGTGGTACAAGATGTGACACCTTTCAAAATATAAAGCCATAATAAACATATACTTAATTTTAATGTCAAAAGAATAACATCTTTTTCTATAATAACACAATAATAATAAAAAAGAGTTACTTATATCTCATAAAGATTTTAAAAAAATTCATAAGCATTAGAAAGAAAGGCTCCTTGGTGGTTACCGGACCTTAGAACAAGTCATTGAGATGTTGTTCCTTCCTGGCAGTTTGCTTCTCTTTTTGTTTTTATTTTTTTATGACCCTGGAGAAAGTCTTCCTAAGGGTGTTGGGGAAAAATAAAATGTGGACTCCTTGCCCAATGTGTTTAGAGGGATATGGCAGCACCTCACTGATGAGGCCCAAAGGAGGCTGAAACAATTGTCTGGAGTTTCCATTTCTCTTGTTTAGAGGATAATTGCCTGGTATTTTGGGGCTGGACTGGTCGTGTTAGGCAGGATCACACTGAAGTACTTCAGGAAATATTTCCTCTGTGAAAAGCACAACTGGGCTAAAAGAAAAACAGTTACTTATTTCTCATAAAGCTTTTAAAAAATTGCATAAGCATAGAAAGAAAGGCTCCTTGCCCAATGTGCTTAGAGGGATGTGTCTGCACCTCAGTGATGAGGCCTAAAGAATGCCGAAAATATAGTCTATGGTTGCCATTTCCCTTATGCAGAGGAGAATTGCCTGGTATTTAGGATCTGGACTGACCTTTTTAGGCGGGATCAAAATGATATACTTCAGGAAAGTTTTCCTTGTGAAAAGCACAATTGGTCTAAAATAAGTTACTCCCCGGTAGTAACCGGGCCATAGAACAAGTCACTAAGCTGTTGTTCCTTCCTCGCAGACTGCTTCTTTTTTTTGTTTTATGACCCTGGGAAAATATCTTTAATACTGTCTTTTGAGTGTTAACTGAGCTACAAATAAGCATTTTAAGCTTTTCGGGTTGCTCTTGTATTTTGAGTTGAAAGTAAACTATTAACACCCTACTCGTGCGCAAACCCAATTGCATACTTTCATTTGCACTAACCCAACATGAAAATATAAATATTTCACATTACAATGTTCTTCACATAGAAGAATATGATCTAGCTATTCATAAATAAATATTTTACATATTTCTGATGGTATTTTGGTACAATATATGATATACTGTATATACATAATTATATATAGGTATACATACTGTATATACAGATATATTTATACATTTATAGTAATATCTATTTAGAAATACATATAACATATTCTACTGCAGTTCTATGTTCAGAACATTGGAATGTGAAATATTTACAGTAAATACACACTATAACACTTTATTAAAAATGAATATTAAAATATTTATTAAAAATGAATATATCTAAAAGTTAAAGCCCTTTGCTTGCCTTTTTTTTCTAACACCTGAGACCTCATATATTTGAGCACTTATAACTTTTATGTGCAATATTTTTTTAAATAATATTTATTAGTGTTTCTTATGAGTGTAACTGTACTTTGCAATGTATTTTTGATGTGTTTTGTGCAACGTTTTTGTTTCGCAAAACAGTTAACCAGAGCTCTAAGGATGCAGTAATCATTCTAGCATAAATGACGAGTACGCTCAAGTGATCGTGTTTATGTTCAACTTGTAATATGAGCGGTACACCTGACAATCGCAAAAATACACGAGCTCCACTCGTAATCAGACACAAAGTGTATTGATTTGCACAATAACAAATAAACAAATAAATGTTTCCTCTTCATCTGGAAAAATGTGGTGCTGTATGGAAAGAAAAATGATTTATTTCAATGCAACATTGGCACTTGAAGGTATGAGCAGATAAGGTATGGGTATATAAAATTACACTCTAGTTAATTAGTATATTGATTAATTTAATCAGCTAATGCAGAGTGTTCAGAGACCATCATATCTACAGAACTTTAGGATCAATAATGGTGCTGAAATATTGGTTTAAAATATTATTGCAGAGATGACATAGCAATTAGTCATCTGTTTGCAGGCTACTTTACTCATTCAATACTACTAAAGACAAAAGGCAATTAAATAAATGAATATTGCACTTTAGAGAGTGCTCTTAAATGATTGATGGCAGCTAGTGATCTCATTTCATTGAATAAAAAAGTTTGTTAAAAAAAAGTGCTAAACAAAACTTTTACTCGGAAAAGCTTAAAATGAAATGTTATTTTATAAAAATGTGAGTTTTATCTGTGAAAGCATAGATACAATTGTTGGATGAGTATATTTTACTAGCAAGATAATTAGAAATATACAGTTCAACAAATGCAAGTAATTATGATGATTTCCCAGGATTTTAATTTAAAGGGACATTAAAGGAACAGTGTTTGTCATTACCACTTCTTCTGGAAGTTTAAAAATAAAAAAAATCATCTGTGTTGCAAAAAATCTGTATATATTTAAGACCTTGAAGCGGAGTTCAAAAATATTAGTCCTATTGTGCGTTAACATCATTCGAGCACAATAAATGGTGCTTCTGTTTTGCTGCTCAAATAGACTAAATAGCTACAGATAAGAAGCTAAACTATGCTTCTTATCTGCCATCAAAATCTAGGTTCCTATGTTTCTATGTTGTATATTGCTCAAACGCTTAGCCAATGGTGCGCTAATCTGCTGGTGCACAAGTGGCGGACTTCTTCATGAAATTCTGTGCTTTACTATTAATAATAACATTATTTTTGTTTGCACTCAATAGCAACACTTAAAGGTACATAAAACCTAAACATTTTCTTTCAAAATTTAGACAGTAATTCCATTTTCCTGTAATTTCATTCTGACAATTTTGTGCTTTTCAGTTCCTGTTAAAAGTGGAAGTGCAGAACATGTTGTATTCCACACAGCCATTGGCTGCACACTCTAGTAACCTATTTATAACTGTTTGTAATTGGTCTCAGGAGAGACAGAAACCTAAGTTACAACATGGCAGCTCCCTTTATTTTATTGACACTGAGAATAACATGTAAATGATTTTTTTTAATTTAATTAGTTTAAATATTGACAAAAGTGTTTTTATAGACTATTTTTTTATTTGATGCTCTATTCTATTTATAGTATAAACAAAATAGAAGACAGTGCATCTCCGATTCAGGAGGATTTAATGACATGTATTTAAAAAAAGCACATTTAATCTCCACGTACTTAGAATAAAAACATAAACAGGCATGTAAAACACTCTACTGGCCCCCCTCAATGACAGTCTCCGCAAGCTCTTCCTTGTGTCAGGTGTTATCCAGGTGTAGCTGTGGAATGGTTGATAGTATGGAACAGAGCTGGGATCAGCTGCGATTCGTCTATGGATGCTGGGAGTGGACATAAATCACTTTACACATTTTTCCTGGTATACGTCCAGGCTTTCCGAAGAGAATAGTTTCACTGTGCTAGTGATCCACTTATCCCATATTTATAATAATATCGGATAGCCTATTGTGTCAGCATTTGCCATAAAAGGACATAAAACAAGTTGGGATAGAGACAAAATATAATAATATGTACTTTAATTACTTTACCTGCAAATTTATTCTGCAGTGCCTCACCATTAACCCTTTCTTTTTAGTTTCTAAATTGTAAAGCTCTAACTCCCCGCACACATTTCTTTATATGACTGTATCTATTGTTGTTTTGGAAGAATGCTAAAATGCATAGGGATTATCTGCTAGAAGCTGTGAACTCAGTTGAAATACAATGCCTGTGTCTAAACACTGATAAGAGGGGTGGAGTTGGCTGCTCCAGGCAGCTTAGCTATGTAGTTAATTTTGCTTATTTTTGAAAATTCTTTTAAAATACTTGCCAGCAATTTTTAAACAATTTTTAATGCACACTATTATTAATTAATTTGCCCTTTTAGGATATGCACAGATCTCAACCTATTTTCTGTCCCTTTAATTGCCAGATGCAATTGACATTTACATTACAAACAATAAACATGTATAAAATAGACAGAGAGACTAATTATAATGTTAATAACTATAAATTTGAATCCAATTCCATAACAATTTGGGTAATATTTTGCGAAGCCCTGCTTAACAATTTAGGAGCCCTAAAACAAAGATTCAAATTTTTATTTTTTTAAAAATAAAATAAAAATATAAAAAATAAAAAGGAGAAAATAAAAGGGTTTCAATTAAAGGTAAGCTTGTAATATCTATATCCAAATTTCAATCCCCTAGGGTGTAGACTTTTTAACTGATGTATCTAGTTGGTTTCCCTTTGACATAATTTCAACTACCTGTTTCCATTAACTGGAGGGATCCAATCAATTATCTTGATAGTCAAATTCCCTGGGGTCACATCCATGTATAGTTATGAAATCGTATAATATACTTTGCTTGTCAAAGCATAGCCTAATGTTATATAAATGTTAATTAAACCTAGTTTTTAACCTTCTTTTTTGTTCGACCTACATAAATTTAAATCACATTTGCAATTTAACAAGCATACAATATATGAGGAAATGAAACTGCATCTGCTTTTAATATTGTAATGCTCTGACCTGTCAAGATTCAGGAAAGTATCACCTTTTTCACACAGTCACACATATTGCATACATTATTGTTACCCCATAGGTTTGATAACCATCCATTAATAGTTTCCCTATCCGAATGGGCTACTCCTTTCTTGGCATTTTCACTGTTGGAACCTGAACGTAATTTACTAGGAGCTAGCTGATTTTATAAGTTATAATTGTTTTTTCCCCTATAACACTCAACAGTGGATTTGCCTTTAAAATACTCCAGTGTTTGTTAAAAACGTTCTTGATAGTACTGGCCCCTTCAATGCAGCGATGTGCAGTCACTAAAGGCAGGTGAGGCAGTGCTTCACTTCTCATATGGGCAAATATATATATATTTTTTTTATTGGCTTAAAAAAAAATTGTAATTTTTTTCCCCCAGCATTTTTTTTTCACAGCTACATGTTGTGCAATGGAGAGGCACAAGCAGGTCTGCCCACCATTACACAACATTCTGCGCCATCTACTGGATGAAAGTGGTTAAGATCATTGCATGGCCCATTAACTGCTTATTTGAGGCAGTCCTATTTGGGCTGAACCAATCCAGCGAGAGGCATTAGTAAGTGGAACATAGGGTTGGGGCTGGATGTTAAATCATATAAAACAAAACAAAAACGGAAAAAAACAACTTTCATATATTTTGTTGCTGTCCTGTGAACCTGCTAGCTTTGCTAAAGTGAAAAAGAGAGTTCTGTTCTTCCCCTCTAAGTGCAGTGGAATGTGCCACTGTCACTTCCTGAATCCTTACAGAGCAGGAAAAGAGGCACAGAGAGCATGTGTTTCAGTCACATCTTATTAAAGTAAGATTTTACTGAAAGGGATTCTGTTAGTGAAAATGATAATTTAATGAATGTGGTTTAGCTCTTTTACAGCAGGGTCGTTTTATGTATTTTGTTTACTCAAACTTTACACCCACTAACTTAGCAGCTTGCCTCTGTACTTCACACTAAATTGTAGACTAATTTTATGAACTCTCTGTAGCTCTGCTGTTTTATTACTTTAAAATGCAGTGGTCCCCCCCTTGTGTGTGTGTGTGTGTGTGTGTGTGTGTCTCTCTCTCTCTATCCATCTCTCTCCTTATGTGTTGTTGCCCCCCATGGTCTCTTTCTCTCTCTGTCTCTCTTCCTCCCCCTCTGACTCTCATCCCTTATGTAATGAAAGAATCTATAAGCATAATTTGCAGCATTAAAGTAAAAAGTATGTTTTAAACATATTTTAATGGGCATGGATTTCTAGATCTCATAATCAGAGCAAGCATTGTGTTATCTGGCAAGAGTTTCTGTTACAATCCTTTTAGACTAAAATCAGATGTTTACTAAGTTGACCAGTTTTCCAAGACACCATTTAAAGGGACATGAAGCCCATATGAAACCCATATGCAAATTTAAATAACTTTCCAATTTACATCTAATATCTAATTTTCTTCATTCTTTTGATGTCCTTTGTTGAAATCATATCTAAATATGCTCAGTAGCTGCTGATTGGTGGCTGCACATAGATACCTCATGTGATTGGCTCACCCATGTGCATTGCTATTTCTTCAACAAAGGATATCTAAAGAATGAAGGCGTATCCTGCCACTGCCTCACCAGCCTCTGACGTCACTGCACGTCACTGCTTCAATGTATTTGTCTGTTTAGAGGAAAATGCTTTTTCTTTACTAACTTTATGGGGTAGATTTACGAAGCAGCAGATGCTGCAATCTATCCCCGAAGTTTCGACTCGCGGAAACTTGAGTTAAGAATTTATCTGCCACCTCTGAGGTGGCGGACAGCAATCATTCTGAGCCGATCGGGATGATTGACACCCCCTGCTAGGGTCTTTATCCAAGAGCGTTACATTGTAATCTTTATTGAGACATTTTTCATTTGAGATTGCAGCCTCCGACAAAAAGTCAGATATATTAGTACAGTTTCGTCTAATTCTCATATATTGACTGATTGGAATATTATTTTTCCACTTCTGGAGATGCACATTCTTAGCATCTACGAAACTGTCCTTATTCTTTATTTTTTTCCTATAATTCAAAACTACAATTTTATTATTGGAGTTCTTGGAAAGAGCCAAGTCCAAAAATTCAGTTTGTTCTCTGGAATAATTTCCATTGAATTGCTAGTTGTAATTATTATAATTTATACACTCTTTCTCTAGTTCCTTTAAAAGTATCATTGTTTCAATATCTTTTCCCCCCTAGATATTTTTAATTATGTTGCTCTTCTCTGGTAGCATTCTTCATATAATACCTTTTTAGAGTTAATTTTCTAAAGTACTTTTGTATGTTCATGTAGATTTCAAATGTATTGGGAACGGACTTGGGGGACAAAATGTAGTCCCTTACCCAATCATTTGATGTCATTATTAGATAATTTTAGGCTAGAGAAATTGATAATCTCCTTTTCCCACATTTTTATCTTTGTTTTAGGGCTCATGAATTGTTAAGCAGGATTCCCTAAATTTCCCCCAAGATGATATGGACTTGGATTCAAATTTATAGTTTTTAACTTTATAATTAGTTTCTCTGTCTATTTTAGGCATGTTTATTGTTTGGTATGTATTTTCGTACATATATGTTTATTTTAAATGTATGGGCAATGCATTTGTCAGTTTTTTATTGTGAGGTTTAGTAATACAATGTGTAATATAGAATAATGTCAATTTCCACCAGGGTACTTCCGGCAAATAATTGATGCTGACCCAATAGGCTATCAGATATTTATTTAAATCTGGGATAAGTGGATCACTAGCACATTGACACTATTCTCTTGAGAAAGCCTGGACGTATACCAGGGTAAATGTGTAGAGTGATTAGTGTCCACTCTGGCTTCCATAGATGACTCACGGTTGATCCCGGCTCTGTTCCATACTATCAACCATACCACAGCTTCGCTACAGCATGGATAACACCTGCCGCAAGGGATAGCGTGCGGAGACAGCCATTAAGAGGGGCTGGTAGAGTGTTTTACATGCCTGTTTATGTTTTTATTATGTACATGCAAATTATATGTGCTTTTTGATTACATGTCATTAAAGGAACACTAAACCTATGTTTTTTCTTTCATGATTCAGATAGAGCATGCAATTTTAAGCAACTTTCTAATCTTTATTAAAAAAGCAGAAATGCATAGGAGCCGGCCCATTTTTGATTGAGTACCTGTGTTATGCTTGCTTATTGGTGGCTAAATGTCAGCCACCAATAAGAAAACACTATCCATGGTGCTGAAACTAAAATGGGCTGGCTGCTAAGATTTACATTCCTGCTTTTAAAATAAAGATAGCAAGAGAACAAAGAAAATGTTTTAATAGGAGTAAATTAGAAAGTTGCTTAACATTGCATGCTCCATCTGAATCATGAAAGAAGACATGTGGGTTTTGTATCCCTTTAAATACCCTTGAATCGAAGATTTGCTGTCTTCTTTTTTTGACAGACTGGCTGGTCTCCAGGAAAAGCCACACAGAGTTTATAGCATCTTGAAAATGATGGGGCACAAGAGAGGATATAACGCAACAGCAGTATTGGGGACTTTTTAAATCATTCCATTTTAATGTTCAATTGTATTTGTTTATGTTTTTTATTCAATGCACTTACTTGTATATGATTGCTAAGGTTGCAACCACTGCAGATTTGTTTCTTTTTTCATTGTATCTAGCATTTGTTTAGTGTTTAATGTCCTTTTAATGTTTTTAAAACAAATAAACATAGTTTTAACTGCAATTATTTTTCAGTAGTCATAAAGGTAGTATAAAATGCACTGTTGTTATCTGATAAAGTCAAATAGCGACAAATATGTAGAAGATTTAGCATTGAATAGTCAGCAGGTGCATTTCAAGTTTTGAGAATTAGAAATTGCTCAATTTTCATAGATAAATTGCATGAAAAGGGGCAAAATTAATAATGATATATATATATATATATATAATTTACTCTCACTTTAACCCCTTAACGACTGAGGACGTGCAGGGTACGTCCTCAGAAAAAAGGCAGTTAATGCCTGAGAACGTACCCTGCACGTCCTCAGTGTGGAAAGCAGCTGGAAGCGATCCTGCTCGCTTCCAGCTGCTTTCCGGTTATTGCAGTGATGCCTCGATATGGAGGCATCCTGCAATAACCTTTTTAAGTAATCCGGTGCAGAGAGAGCCACTCTGTGGCCCTCTCTGCACCGGAGATCGGTTGCTCCCTGTGTTGGTGGGTGGGAGCCGGACCGGGAGGCGGGTGGCGGCCATCGATGGCCCTGTGGATGTGAAGGGGGGCGGGATCGTGGGCGGGGGTGGCTGGGGGCGCGCACGGGTGTGCGCGGGCGGGCGCGTGCACGGGGAGGGAGCGGGTGGGAACCGCTACACTGCAGAAAATGTGCAAATAAAAAAGATAAAAAAATTGAAAATTAAAATAATCAGCAAGGTGGTGGGGGTTTGTCTGTGGGGGAAGCTACACTACAGAAAAAACAAAACAAAGAAAAAAAAAGCACTTTTTATTGTAAACTGGGTACTGGCAGACAGCTGCCAGTACCCAAGATGGCCCCCAATAAGGCAGAGGGGAGGGTTAGAGAGCGGTTTTGGGGGGGATCAGGGAGGTTGGGGGCTAAGGGGGGGATCCTACACAGTAGCATATGTAAATATGCTAAAAAAAAATCATTTTTTTTTTAAAACCCTTTTATTTTAGTACTGGCAGACTTTCTGCCAGTACTTAAGATGGCGGGGACAATTGTGGGGTGGGGGAGGGAAGGGAGCTGTTTGGGAGGGATCAGGGGGTGGGATGTGTCAGATGGGAGGCTGATCTCTACACTAAAGCTAAAATTAACCCTGCAAGCTCACTACAAACTCCCTAATTAACCCTTTCACTGCTAGCCATAATACACGTGTGAGGCGCAACAGGATTTAGTGGCCTTCTAATTACCAGAAAGCAATGCCAAAGTCATATATGTCTGCTATTTCTGAACAAAGGGGATCCCAGACAAGCATTTACAACCATTTGTGCCATAATTGCACAAGCTGTTTGTAAATGATTTCAGTGAGAAACCTAAAATTGTGAAAAATTTTACGTTTTTTTTAATTTGATCGCATTTGGCGGTGAAATGGTGGCATGAAATATACCAAAATGTGCCTAGATCAATACTTGGGGTTGTCTACTACACTACACTAAAGCTAAAATTAACCCTACAAGCTCCCTAAAAGCTCCCTAATTAACCCCTTAACTGCTGGGCATGATACACTTGTGGTGCGCAGTGGCATTTAGCGGCCTTCTAATTACCAAAAAGCAACGCCAAAGCCATATATGTGTGCTATTTCTGAACAAAGGGGATCCCAGAGAAGAATTTACAACCATTTATGCCATAATTGCATAAGTTGTTTGTAAATAATTTCAGTGAGAAACCTAAAGTTTGTGAAAAAATTTGTGAAAAAGTGAACAATTTTTTGTATTTGATCGCATTTGGCGGTGAAATGGTGGTATGAAATATACCAAAATTGGCCTAGATCATTACTTTGGGATGTCTACTAAAAAAAAATATATAAATGTCAAGGGATATTCAGGTATTCCTGAAAGATATCAGTGTTCTAATGTAACTAGCGCTAATTTTGGAAAAAAATGGTTTGGAAATAGCAAAGTGCTACTTGTATTTATGGCCCTATAACTTGCAAAAAAAGCAAAGAACATGTAAACATTGGGTATTTCTAAACTCAGGACAAAATTTAGAAACTATTTAGCATGGGTGTTTTTTGGTGGTTTTAGATATGTAACAGATTTTGGGGGTCAAAGTTAGAAAAAGTGTGTTTTTTTCCATTTTTCCTCATATTTTATCATTTTTTTTATAGTAAATTATAAGATATGATGAAAATAATGGTATCTTTAGAAAGTCCATTTAATGGCGAGAAAAACGGTATATAATATGTGTGGGTACAGTAAATGAGTAAGAAGAAAATTACAGCTAAACACAAACACAGCAAAAATGTAAAAATAGCCTTGGTCCCAAACGGACAGAAAATGGAAAAGTGCTCTGGTCACTAAGGGGTTAAGGGACATTAAACTTCTGAACACACCTTTTATCTCGTCAAAAGATTACATTCTCACTGTACAAAGCAGGGTTTTACTGTACAAGATAAGGGCATTACAAATCATTAATAAAAATTATTAAAAATCCCCCACAAATATCAAAACACCCTTTTTAAAACATTCTACACTAACAAGGATATTTTTTATGTATATTTTTTAAGAATGCTATGAATTTTACAACCTTAAAAGATTTCTTTTAGTGACACTAGAATGGGACACAAGAATCTTCTTGCCCATCCAGCATTTGATAAATTAAACCTCAAAGGGACAGTCTATTGAAAATTAAACTTTTATGATTCAGATAGGGCATGCAATTTTTTAACAACTTTCCAAATTACTTTTTTTTAACAAATTTGATTTTTCTCTTGGTATTCTTTGATAAAAGCTAAACCTAGGTCGGCTAATATGCTAATTTCTAAGCCCTTAAGGGCTGCCTCCTTATCTCAGTGCATTTTGACATTTTTTTTCCAGCTAGACAGTGCTAGTTAATGTATGCCATGTAGATAACATTGTGCTCACTCCTATGGAGTTACTTATGAGTAAGCAATGATTGGCTAAAATGCAAGTCTGTCAAAAGTACTGAATTAAGTGGGCAGTCTGCATAGGCTTAGATACAGGGTAATCACAGAGGTAAAACATATATTAAAGGATTACTTTCTGTTATAATTTTTAAGATAAACAACTAACATATTAAAGTTAATAAACATTAATTAAAACCTACTGATCTATATTTTCTCCAAAACGAAGTTTCATAACGTTCTAAAAGTTATATCTTTTATTCGCTGATAATGTTACGTTATCCTGCCCACTATTTTCAGCACTGCGTGTTCAAAATACTTAAACCAATAACTTTGTGTTTAAAGCGCCATTTTGAAACCTAGGTATTGTAAACGGATTGGTACAGAGCAAAGGATACCCACGGAGTGGGTTTGGAAAACAATTAAATTTGCAGACAAGATTTCTGATATACGGTAGAGATATGTTAATGAAATGCTATTGATAAAAGCGTATTTGGGGTAGTTAGTTAATAACAGGCATAGAAAATATTTACTTACAGTGGACCTTTAATATAACCATGTTGGTTATGGGAAACTCGGGAATGGGTAATAAAGGGATTATCTACCTTTTAATACAATAAATATTCTTGAGTAGACTGTCCCTTTAATATAACCGTGTTGGTTATGCGAAACTCGGGAATGGGTAATAAAGGGATTATCTACCTTTTAATACAATAAAGATTCTTGAGTAGACTGTCCCTTTAAAGGGACATAATACTCATATGCTAAATCACTTGAAACTGATGCAGTATAACTGTAAAAAGCTGACAGGAAAATATCACCTGAGCATCTCTATGTAAAAAAGGAAGATATTTTACCTCACAATTTCCTTAGCTCAGCAGAGTAAGTTCTGTGTAAAAAGTTATACTCAGCTGCTCCCAGCTGCAGTTAAAAAATTAAAAAAAAATGAAGAAACTAACAGCAGCCAATCAGCATCAGCAGTGCTGAGGTCATGAACTCTTACTGTGATCTCATGAGATTTGACTTAATTCTCATGAGATTTCATAGTAAGCTTCCTTTACCTGATTGGTGAAATAATATGAGTGCACGATGCTAGTCCCTTCAGATGTCCCAGGACAAACACACTAAAATGCTGCTTAGAAATCCTTTACAATGGGAGGTGGCTACTGAGGAACTTTTGAGGTAAAATATCTTTCTTTTTTACATAGAGATGTTCAAGTGATATTTTCTAATCAGCTTTTTACAGCTATGCTGCATCACTTTCAAGTGTTTAAACATTTGGGTATTATGGCCCTTTAAGTATCAAATACAGCTTTTATCATAACTAAATATAACTGCCTACAATTTTCTAGAATTTGAAACAGCAACACTATTTTATGGTTAGTCCTCAAGGTTCTACATTTTACTTATTCATGGTTCACAGACACATGCTCTATTTTTACAATATTGTCACCATAGAGAAACCCCATTTGGATACCATATATAATGGAAAGTCTTACATTTTCACCTGGTTTATATGCTAGGTTCTGTTTCTTGGCCCTATCTTGCCTGTCACCGGTCTTTAGTACATGCTAGTTAGTTACCTATCTAAATTACTTGCCAGCCTATTATGTGTCTATAATGCTCACTTGCTATCTGGTCTCTTATTTGCTAAAAGCCTGACCATTGACTTTGTTATCTGCCATAACTGACCACAAGCTTGTTTCTTGTCTGTCTAGTCAATGCCAGTTTCCTTTCTGTATATATTTGTATACTATTGTTATAAAGCTTATTACAAATAGTTATGAGATGTTTACATAACGTTTGACATTAACGTTCTGCTACATAACCATGACTCAATGTAATATAATGTAACTCATCAATATTAACAACTGAATGCTTCAGTGCTTTACATTTTTCACTTTGGATCTTTATGATTTTGCTTCACTGACTTGCTATTTTTTTTAAAGAAAAAGTGGTACCAAACAAAAATATGTGATGTCATATGCTTTCCCCTATTTATTGTAAGACATTTTCAAGTGTCTGGCCTTATTTATTCTGTCTGAGTTTGTCAAGCCCTCTCCAAAATCCTAATCTCTAATGTTGACTTGATACATCCATGTTCTGTCTCCTAGTTGCTGACATAGTCTATTCCAATTTACAAGATTGTCTAGTCCTGTTTTTTTTTTTCTCCATATAAGTTATTGACTTGATCATTCCCTGACTACAATCTTTCAATATCCTGTTTGTCTTTAAAGTAGTTGACCCAACGTTCCAATGTATGAAAGTGCCAAGTCCTGTTATGTTTCAAAAAACGTTGACATGGCCTCTTCCTCGATATGAGATTAATATGCAGTCTTCTGCTTCCAAGTTGCTGATCTAGCTTTTTTCAGAGTATGAGACTGCCAACTCAACAATATTACACAATCTTAGTAAATATTACTTATTATTAAAGCTGCATAAAATACATAATCTAATTTATTCATGTCTAAATAAAATGGTATTTCTGTATTAGCCATAGAAGGTAGTCTGAAAAAAATGTTCCTTTATAAATACAGGGATCAATAACAATTCTTTAAAAAACGTATAATGTTTTTCTACAGAAAATCACTATTATAGGTATATAAAACAGTGCTAGTAAAAAAAAAATTTAAATTAAAGTAAACATAATAAAAACAACTTGTGTTAAAATACAGCAACTGTTTGGAGCTACAACTGTAGTGACTGCCTGGAGCTAGTTAAGGGAGTGCCACTGCATAATTTAAGTTCTGCTGTCACATGATTTTAGCAGCAAAAGTCCTCTACTGAGCGTTGGCAATAAACTGATTGCAGCTATTACAGGTGTCTCATTGCAACACTTTAAATATTTTGACCGTACTGTACCAATGTGTTATTTATTATTTGTTATTACAGTGTGCCCATAATATTAGAAGTAAAACCATTCAGTACTATGTTAACTTACTTTGATACATTAATAATACAACCAAACTATACCAAATGTGTTTTTAAAGGGACAGTCAACTTGTTGTTTAAAAAGATAGATAATACCTTTATTACCCAGAAATTGCAAATACTTTTTTTTTTCTTGCCTGCACCGCTTATATTAACAAAAGGTTGCTTTCTTTTCAGTACTAGCTGATGCTGTGTTCCCCTTTTTTCTTTTTTTTGGACGCTGTATTCTACAAAGCTTTACTAACATATGGCAGTATCTTAAAAAGAGTGCTGTAAAAAATAGAGAATAGCGGTAAACTGTTTTTTTTTTTTTTTTTTTCCTTTGGTCTTCTATGTAAAGAAAAAAAAAGAGAAAGAAAAAATCTTTATTTAAGGTATAACGTTAAAAGGTCTCAAAAATATTATACAATGTATAGTAATGCCATGGTGAATAAGAAAATACTGGGTTATGCTTATAATTTGTAACCAATTTGTGCCAAATTTCTAGTAAATAAAGCTAAAATAAGCTAAACAATTGAATAATGTGGCCTTGTGTACAAAGTATCAATGTGTAACAAACACTGCAGATAATAGCTAGACTACTTTCTAAGTAACTGGAGAAAAGTGTGAATCATTTATATCTACTTATGTACATAAGAGTTAGGTAAATAATTTGCAAAGAGTGCACATTTACTTCTTCTTCCCACTTTGGCTGGGAGAGGGAGATTATATTTTATGCTCTAGGTGTGTATGAGCTAGAAGACTAATTTAGACTTGGTTTTTATTGAGACATAACCGCATTCTGTACAACAGTAAGGTATAATCCTCAAAGCCTTGAATAATATAAACTGATAACACAGTAGGTATTAATCTAGCTAAATAGATAGAGGCACCTCAAAAACATAATAGTTAAAGGGTGTGCAAAGTCAACTTGGATCATCTATTTTTCTATTTTTACTCTGGGAAATTAATCAACGACTATTTATAAGGTTAGGCTCCATCACAGTATTTTAGTTTTCAAAAAAGCTTTATTGGCGAAATAAGAAAGATACAGAGCATTAATATGAGTACAATACAATGTCAGTTGTACATAATTTGCAAACATCTGTACTATTAAGGTTTGCTTGTATAATTTCGCAGATAGGAATTAGATCAATTCAAACAGTATAAGAAAAAAAAAACCTAGTCAGGTACTGCAGAAATGTGTACCGACTACATTACTCAAATATCCAACTGTAACTGTTTAGTGATACCAGTTAAAATAACAGCAAAAACATGAGAAGAAAATAAAAATATAAATCCTCGGGTACAGATCATACGGTATTTATAGCTTTTAGCAGCTTACACTCCTTACACAGCTGCTTATAATACTGCACTCGATTTAAAGATAATGCTTTAGGAAGGAAGAAGTAGTAGGATAGGGCTACAGGGCAAAAAGAGAGGAGGGTGAGAAGGAGGGGGGGTGAGAAAAAAAAAAAAAAAAAAAAAAAAAAAAGGGGGGGGGGGGGGTTGGGAGGAAATGAACCTCTCTCACGTTATTAACTCACAGTCCTCGTCCCTCCCAGGTCAGCAACATCATCTCGTGTATGTCAAGTTTTCCAATTTTAAGGTAATGATATCTTTCAAGTCTCAGCAGGTCTGCTACTTTAGTTTTCCACTCCTGAACACTCGGGGTGGTCTGTTTTTTCCAGTAAACGGGAATCAGGCTTTTTGCTCCATTGAGCATCACCAGGAAGAGCCTGGATTTGTCTTCCCTTGTGATCTTAGGTAATTGATGGTATAATAAGTAACTTGGATTAGGAGGGATGATCACCTCAAGCACCCTACTCATTTCAGCCATTATATCATTCCAGTAAGGTGTTAGTAGGGGACAGGTCCACCAAATATGCAATAGGGTGCCATTTTCTCCGCACCCTCTCCAGCATCCCCCATTTGAGTGAGGGTATATGTGTTTTAACCTTTGGGGGGTCAAGTACCACCTGCTCAGTAATTTATATTGTGTTTCCTGAATTCTAGCTGAGATTGAGGCTCTCCTTGTCTTGTCAAATATCTTGTTCCACTCTTTGGGTCCAATTTCTAGGCCCAGCTCATTTTGCCATGTCTGTGTGTAACCCGGAAGACAGTCATCCCCGCCTAGCTGTAACATTCTATAAATCTGAGATATCAAATGATATGGAGGCGCGGACATTGTGCACAAGGTTTCAAAATGTGTTCTGCGTCTAGTCAAGTCCAGTTTGGCTTTATGAGTGTCAAGGTAGTGCCGTGTCTGTGTCACTGTGAACCATGAGGCAAAAGCCCCCCTGTTCCACTCAGCTAATGCCGCTTGTGATTTCAATTTACCTTGACAGAGTATATTATACATTGCTGAGTCACCAAGGCTGTAGGTCTTGTTCGGGAAATTGAGCCTTGATAGAAATTCCATATCAGGATTTTCTCTGATTGATGTGATTGGTGAGGATTGCGTCGATACGTAGGTGGCTGTTTTAATCAGTTTATCCCAAGTCGAGAACACTTCCTCGATCATTGGGTAGAGTTTGACCTCTAGAGGTCTGTCTTTAGAGGGGGTCCACGCGAGAGCTCCCACGTTGCCCCTCTTCAGCAGCACGCCATCGACCTGAACCCAGGCCTTTTGGGCCGAGTTATGACACCATTCCACTAATCGTTGAAGAGATATTGCTGTATGATACGTTCTCAGGTCTGGAATACCTAGTCCGCCTCTATTCCGAGGGAGGAAGGTAGTTTTCCTTTTGATTCTAGGCTTTAGATCTCTCCAAATATAGGACTCAAGAGCAGACTGTATTTGATGAATGATGTGCGAGGCCGCCGATAGTGGGATGGTCTGCATGACATATAGCACACGTGGCAACACATTCATTTTAACCACTCCGATGCGGCCCATCCAAGAGATGGTTTTATTTCTCCAAGACGATAGATCTTTAAGGATCTCGTCTCTTATGCCCTTGTAGTTCATGTCTACAGTCTCTTTTATGCATGGGGTTAAGTGAATACCCAGATATTTTAGTTTGCCATGTGCTATTTTTATTGGGCATATAAATTCCAAAATTTGAAAGTTGATGTGGGGGATCGAGATATTCATAATCTCTGACTTGGAAGGGTTTAGGAGAAAGTTCGATACTGTGCCAAAGAGTTTGAACTCCTCTAGGGCCACCGTCAGGGACCCCTTCACATCCGATATCATAAGTAAGACGTCGTCTGCGTACATGGCAAGCTTATGTTCATCACTTCCTACAAGGACACCATGTATTTCTGGGTTTGTCCGGATCCTGCTCGCCAAGACTTCAATTGTCAATGCGAACAAGAGCGGAGACAGGGGACATCCCTGCCTGGTCCCGTTACGAATCGTAAAGGCGTCAGAGAGTACTCCATTCACCCTAACTCTAGCGTTCGGCGCCGAGTATAGGGACATGATCTGATTTATAAATTTAGAGCCCAGCCCAAATTTCTCCAGAGTGTGTCGCATAAACTCCCAACTGACCCGGTCAAACGCTTTTTCTGCGTCTGTGGAGACCAGGGCCAGAGGGGTTCCAGTGTTGTGGGCATGCGTTATAATCTGGAGGACTTTTAGGGTATTATCCCTTGCCTCTCGTTTCGGAATAAATCCCACTTGATCAGTAGAGATCAGTTGTGGTAAGTATTTGTTTATGCGGTTAGCTATAACTTTCGCCAGAATCTTGATATCTGAGTTTAGTAGCGATATTGGACGATAGTTCTCTGGTCTATTGTCTGGTTTGTTGGGCTTAGGGATTACTGTGATATGTGCTTCGAGCATCGTATGAGGCAGGATCGGAGAGTCAGATAGCCGGTTAAAGAGAGTCAACATTTCTGGTGCCAAAATGTCACAGAATGTTTTATAGTATTTAGTTCCAAATCCATCCGGACCTGGACTTTTCCCTGTTGTTAGATCCTTAATGGCTTGTTTAATTTCTAATAGTGTGAATGGAGACTCCAGTGCCTCGGAATCTTGGTCGGAGAGCCTGGGGACCTCCACTCTTTCTAGGTATTCCAATATCTGTTGCGTTTCTCGTGCTCGTGGGGGGGGCTCATCTCTTACTTCATTTACTCTCTGTATGTTATAGAGGTTCTCATAGTAAGATCCGAAGATCTCAGCAATTGATTTACCGTCTTCTCTCTGACCCCCATCTGGATGAGTCATGCTATATACATAATGTTTGGTTTTTTTCCTAGCTATTGCTCTGGCTAGTAGACGTCCAGCTTTATCTCCTTGTTCGTAAAATTGTTGCCTTAAGATTAAGGCAGCTTTTTGATAGTCTACTTGAAGGAACTTCATGAGTTCCGATCTCGCTTGAGTCAATCTCTCGGCTAGTGTAATATCTGCTGGTATTCTTTTATGTGCTTGCTCCGCCGATTCTACATCAGCGAGCAACTTGCGATATTTCTCTCTCCTTCCCCTTATTATTCCAGCCTTTCGCTTGAGAAAGAGGCCTCTGATTGTACATTTATGGGCTTCCCAGATCACTGAGGCCTGGGAATCCGAGTCTTTGTGTATTTGGAAATATTCTATTAGTGCCCTTTCTATTTCCAGTTTAAATACTGGATCCTCCAGGAGGAGGTCATCCATCTTCCAGATGTATGGGGTGGCTGGTACATTGGACCACAATACGGTGCATGTGACCGGAGCATGGTCTGACCATGTAATGGGGAGTATATTGCTGTTCGTGGAGAGTGTGAGTCCGGTCGTGTCTGTAAACCAGTAATCGATTCTGGAGTATTTTCTATGCGGGTGAGAGTAAAATGTGTAATTCTTAGATGTAGGGTGGTGCAACCGCCAAACATCATATAGTGCTGAGTCCCTGAGGGTGGTTAGTATGCGTTTAAGCGCTTTATGAGGGACGCTGGAGAGGCCGTCGGAGGTATCTAGGGCTGGGTCCAAGGAGGCATTTAGATCACCACCCAAGAATAGAATACCGGATTGGATCTCGTGTATTTTATGAATTACTTTCTGAAGGAAGACCTGCTGAGATTGATTAGGGGAATAAACATTAACTAATGTTATAGGTCTATTGTATAGTGAACCTGTGAGGATCAGATATCTACCCTCTGGGTCTCTATATATTTCTGCAAGTTTGAATGGTAAGTCTGCACTGAATAGGACACCCACCCCATTTTTTTTCTGGGGACCTGAGGCGAAGAAGGCCAAAGGGTACTGACGACTATACCAGCGGGGTTCATGGCCTATAGCAAAGTGTGTTTCTTGAAGGTAAACGATGTTACCTCCCTGTCTATGTAAGTCTCTCATCACCATAGATCTCTTAGCTGGGCTATTCAGGCCTTTTGCATTTATCGAAATTAATTCTATGGGACGGGATACAATTCCTAGGCGTGGGTTCGTCATGCTTACCTTATTATTTTGGGAGAAAAAAAAAAAAAAAAAAGAGGGTAGAGGAGAATAGACTAAAGTTAGGAAAACCAAGAAATACTTACAAGGGATAGGGAAGAGTGAGTCACGTCACAATGAGGGAATCTTAAATGTGAAGCACTCTGTATAACAGAGTCTTTGTTATAGAAAGAAACTGTAACTGGTATTATGCAGAAACTAATCCGTCTAGAAAGGAACGGATAATACTAATAAACAACAAAAGCAGGGGTAGTGTTCCCCGCCTACTTACGCTACATATATTTAACATTGAAAAAATAAACAACAGTAATAAGTGCATAGAAAAAGGTGCATTTTTCCCGACCTACCCTCCATATGTTACTGGGAGGGCTCCTGTGATGAACCTCTTTCCAAATTCCAGGGGGAAACCTAATATGAGGATGTTAGTCTATGTGATGCGAGGGTCCTTGCCCCTTATGATACTTGATAAATTTAGTAATTGCTTTCAGGTGTTTTATGTACCTGTGGTAAACAGGATTGTTATCAACCACTTATATGCTTCTTGGGTGTTTTCTGCCTCAAGTGGGTAAGGGAAGACCCCTATAAAGATCAAAACTAAGTTTTCTAGGGAGAGGAAGGCCTAACGGTTATATATCCTCTGTTCGGTCCCAATTTGTCCTATGGGTTTAACTGCATTATTTATTCTAAAACATTCTCTTCTTATATACTAGTCTATAAGTCTAGGGATCGGCTGTATAATATTTTCCTGTATCCCACAGATCTTGGTTATTATTAAATCAAGCATAACTATTGCTCTACTTATTTAGGGAGGGGCGTAGAATAAGGGCTTCTGGAATTTACTCCAGAAGATTAGGGCTGCTGGACCGGAAACTCATGTCTCAGAGTTTTTCTCTCAACAGTGTTCCCTCTATTTGCCTCGTACTAGCTAGGGTACCTCCATTGGACTGTGAATAACAAACCATTTGGGCCAGATGAGCCATGATTCAGTAAGATCTTATTAATGCCCCTGGGTATTGTGATGGTAACTATAGGATCAGGTTCTGGTCTAGGTAATAACATATAGGTAGCCACATATGTATAGACACAATTGAACATCATTAGTGTTATAATTATAGACAAACATCTGACTATGCTACTAACATTATTCTACGGGTTGCGATAACTCTGGGGATCCTCTGTATACTATATCCCTTTATCCCATAGTTCTTGGTTATTATTAATACAAACATAACTATAGCTCTACTTATTTAGTAAGGGGCTTAGATTAAGGGCTTCTGGAATCTGCTTCAGGAGAATGGTACTGCGGGGCCAGAGACTTATGTCTCAGAGTTTTTATCTTAACAGTGTTCCCTCTATTTGCCTCATCCTAGATAGGGTATTCCCCTCATACTGTGTGTAATAAACTAGCTTAGTCAGATGAGTCATAATTCAATCAGAACCTGGCAACATATAGGGATATCATGGTAACAGTTACAGAAACAAGTTCTTGTCCGTAAAGTAATAACATATAAGTAATCAAACATGTGCACACACAACTGAACATCATTAGTACTGTGAATTATATACATGCATCAGGTATTGCTACTAATGTTATACTATGGATTGATCATAGGGATTACCATCAGTTAAGAATTGTAACAATTTAAAACACTAATAGGTTATAACTTATCTGAGGTGATTCTCAGTGTCCAGGAGGTTAAAGCCCAGTTTCAGGGCTACTGCTAGGGAGGGTAGGTCATATTGTCCAAGTAGTGAAAGAAAAAAGGAGAAAAGAAATGTTCCTTATGTTCAGTCTGGGAGATGTTGCAGGCCGCTAGGTTCCCCTTCTGCTGGGCCCTCCGGGGCTACAGGGGCCTTTACAGGAAGTCTTATATTGAGGCCAAGAGCCTGATTGAAGGACGGGAGATCTGATGGTGTCTTGAGGACATGTGTGACATTATTTTTAGTGACCATGAGGCTGGTAGGAAAACCCCATCTATATGGGATTCTATTGGCTTTTAAGGCAGAGGTGACAAACCTGAGGTCCCTCCTCTTTTGGAGAGTAGCTGGACTCAGGTCTGAGTATACTTGCAGTTCAACACCTCTAAATTCTATCTGTTGCTTGTTTCTAGCTAATCGAAGCACTTCTTCCTTTTCTTTAAAGGATAGTAGCTTTAAAATGATGTCTCTAGGTGGGGCCCGTCCTGGAGGTTTAGGGCGCAGCGCCCTGTGTGCCCTTTCAATCTGGATCTCAGGACCCATAATTTCATTTCTGAGATACTTGACAAAATCTTGAATATATTCCTGTATAGCAGGGGGTTCGATTGACTCTGGAACTCCTCGCAGTCTGAGGTTGTTCCTCCTACTGCGGTTCTCGAGGTCCTCAATTCTCTCCAGCAGTGTATGTACTGTGCTCTCTTGCGCCTGCAGAAAGCTAGCTTGGTGCTGGAGATCAGAGCTGAGTACTTCATGCTTTTCTTCTACCTGGGTTACCCTGCGGTCTACAGCTGAAATATCTCGTTTAAGTTCGTGAAACATAGATTTAAAATCTTTCATGGCCTCTTTTATATCTGCTTTGGATGAGAGAAGCTTTATATCTTCTTTGGTCACACAGTTCTGGTGGGTGTGCATTGTGTCAGTATTATGAATCTGTGCAGCTACTCTTTTCTGTTGTGTCTCAGGCTTCTCCAGAGGAGCTGTAGAGTCATTTGCAATTAAAAAATTGTCCATCACTGTGGTTTGAGAATTCTTAGGGAGTCTAGCCTGTCTTTTGCTGGTCATTACATATACACCACCAGCCCAAAATGTATGACCTGAAAGCAGTGTAACAGTGTAACAGGCCAAATGACAAGAGTTTAATAGGAATTATGTCTCTGTAAGGTAGTGGTGGCAACACACATGCAGCCGTTATTATACTATAAGAGGTTAGATTTATCTTGAGGAAACTGAGGCACTGAAATTATAGTAACAGTCTAATGAATTTGCTTTGCATGCAGTGTTTGCGGCCTATGTAGTTGTAGCCGTGGATATTCCACTGATCTCACATAAGAAGCCTCTCATGCAGAACCCACTAGGGGGTCCTGGGATGTAGTACTGGTAAGGGGATAGCAGAGTTCAGTACCTTATAAGTGTTAGATGGAGAGTGTCAGTTCCGTTCGCCACGTGGCTAGACCTGATGGTGCGGTCTTGTTCGGGCCTGCTCCGCTCCCACTCTGCTACGCTGTTTGAACAGGCTGTGAGGGTTCACCGTGAAGGAGGTCAGTGTCCGGTATAGAGTTCCTCCTGATCGCAGCTTGCAGACAGCCTCAGTCGATGTAGCCGTTAGTCTCCTCGGTATGTGCGCTACAGTGCGTGAGTTCACCTTAGTGCAGGACGGCTCCGGAGGTATGCCAGTGTAGCCTGCTCCCGGTGCTATAATGCACCGTTTGTGATCCTCCTCCTAATCGGTAACTTTTTTTGTGTATCGGAGGTATTTGAGTGCGATCACTCCCTCCGGGTGCTGTCAGGTCCAGTGATGGCGGAGCTTCTATCAAGTGTAGCTGCGGCTATTAAGCTGCCTCTGGGTTGTAAAAAGTGTCTCCGATTAGAGGGTTAACGTTAGGAAAGTAAAAAATGCTATTTTCTGCTTAAAATTATTTGATATATGCACTTATTTTAGCGTAAGTTCAGCAGGGACATCAGAGCTTTTCTAGAAAGCAGCCATCTTCAGCTATGGCTAGGCTCCGCCCCCATCACAGTATTTTAAAATAAAAAACATCCCAAGATTCCTAGATTATATTTAAAAAATAAAAATAAAATAAAAAAAATATATATTTTATTTATAATATATATATAAGAATCAGATCATCTGAAAGGTGAATTGGGATCTACTCTTGGTAATAGTCGACTAATCAAACTCTGTACACACATAAAAGGTAGCTAGGTTTAAAGTATAGACAAACTAGACACAGGTAGATTTAACACATAGAATACACACAAAAATCGGTTTAAACCTACTAAGGGGTACTGTAGTCCCAGGTGACACTTGTTTTTTCAGATAAGCCACTAGATAAGATATCTCAAATTGTACTTAAGATAGACTGGATGTGATCACTATTTTTAAAGCCTGCTAACGTTAAGTAATTCTTACCTAATCTCACAAAATTAACATAAATTGTGGCAATAAGTCACCTTTTTCCTTTTTGTCACTACCTTTTTTTTCTCCCCCACACGTCCTCACGCAATACCTTCACATTCACATTCACTTTCACCTCTCCCCCCCTTGTTTTCCCCCATTATTATTATTTTTTTATTATTATTATTTTTTTTTTTTTTAATTTCTTACATTTGGCACTTTTTAGGTAGGGGGCACTCTCCCCCACCTTCTATAAAACACAATTAACTTATGGATAAATTTGTACACGCGCACACTAAGACTCCTTCACCAGCCATGGTGGCAAGACACAGAGATAGGAAAAATAAAAACACTATAGAAACCCAAGTGGACATTCATCCAGTTTCTATCAATCCTTTATATAGCAAAGAAGTACCAGATACTCAGATCCTAGTAGCCAGTATCACAGATGCACTCGCCCCAAGATTTGACTCTCTGAAACTTGAGATTAAGCAAGACATTCTTTCCCTTACTAATGAAGTCAGACAATTTTCAAATAGGCTTGAAGAAGTAGAACAAAGAGTGTCAGACTTGGAGGATAACAGTACAATTCATAAAACCAAACTAGAAGCTACAGAGAGAATACTGTCTAAAATGCAAGCTAAAATTGAAGACCTAGAGAACCGCTCTAGGAGAAATAATATAAGAATAATAGGGGTCCCTGAGGGGAAACAGTCTGAAGATCTAGGAAAATTTATATCAGAAACCTTAGTGCAACTACTAGGACTACCCCCTGCATACCCTTCAATACTAGTCGAAAGGGCCCATAGAATAGGTCGTCAAGTAGAAGAGGGCAGGGGAAAGGCTAGAGCAAGGCCAATTATTGCAAAACTGTTAAATTTCCAGGATAAAATAACTATATTCCAGTACTATCGGAAAAACCAACCAATCTCTTTTGGGGATGCTAACATACTTTTATTTCAAGATTTCTCCGCTGAAACAGAGGGGAAAAGGAAAGAGCTATCCCCTATTTGTACAAAGCTTATCAAGGGGGGATATAATGCCACTATAATTTATCCGGCAAAACTAAAGGTCACAGTTGATAGTGAAGTTCACTTTTTTGAATCTGCTAGAGAAGCAGAAAAATTTATAGAAGAATTAGAGAAAAATGTTATTAGGTGATAGAAGATTTAGCTTCCTCTGGCTGTAATTTTTGGTTATTTCTTTTTCTTTCTCACTTTTTTGGAAACTATTACTTCATTTATGATACAAGGTATAAGGGTCACCAAGGGGCTATGCGGGGCCCCAGAGGGTTCTCCTGCACTAGGGTTGTATCTAATTTTAGGAACCCTCCCCTGCATCAGAGCCGCTGGGGAGGGGGATTCTTGTGTTGTCATTTTGGGGTATTTTTTTTTTTTTCTTCCCCACCCATCCCCCCCCCTTTTTTTTTCTCTCTCTCCATCTCTCCCCACTCCTTCCTGCCCTATCTCTATGTTCTCATTGGTTGGATAAGGGATGAGCAAAATAGATAAATGTAAAATAACTTCTTGGAACATTGGGGGACTTACCTCTCCCATTAAACGAAAACTAATTCTAACCCACCTGCGAAAAATTGACACCGATATAGCTTTCCTTCAAGAAACCCATCTAAATCTAGAAGAGGTATTAAAGTTAAAGTCTTCATGGGTTAAGGAGGTGTTTGCTTCCACAGGAGTAAAGAGGAAGAGAGGGGTGGCTATCCTTTTAGGAAAAAGAAATAAATATGAAATTCTGCATCACATCTCAGATTCAGAAGGGAGATACATAATTTTAAAATTAAAAATAGAAGGAATCATGTACACACTTTGTAATCTTTATGCTCTGAATGTGTTTGACCCAGTTTTCTGGGATACTTTGCAGTCCAAGATTCTAACTGAATCAGTAGGATATTTAATCCTAGGGGGGGATTATAATATGGCTCCTAATTATCCATTGGACAGGCTCAGACAGAAGCCTATGTTGGGGAAGAACAAGCGAGACAGTTTAGAAATCAAGATGTTCAAAAAAATAATGCAAAATTTGATGGTTAAGGATATATGGAGAATACAGATGCAAGAGACTTTACCTGTGTATCTAGAGCCCATAAAACTTTATCGAGGATAGATTTATTTCTTGTTGACGAAAGATTATATAGAAAGCAAATTAAAGCAAATTTTTTTACCTATTTCTATATCAGATCATAGTCCCATTACATTAGAAATACATTATAACGAGCCTAAATTAAGATCCTCTCGCTTTTTCTTCCCCACGTGGCTGATGAATGACCTAAAATTTAAAAGTTGGTTGAAGAGTAGATATGAAGAATATGCCGAGTTTAATAAAGCCTATATTAATCGCCCAGATGTCTACTTGGATGCTGCAAAGGCAGTTCTTAGGGGCGAAATAATTTCATATACCGCTAATAGATTTAAAACATTAAAAGCAAGAGAACTAGAAGTGATAAAATCTGTAACTAACTAGTATAATTCCTATATACTTGTCAACTCAGTGGAAAACTGGGCTAAATACACTAGAGCAAAAAATGAAAGAGATTAGTTTTAAATTTATAGAGAAACACAGAAGGACCTTAAGTTCCAGTCAAGACTCTACCGTTATGGTAACAAAGCAGGAAAGGTACTGGCTAATTTGCTAAAAAGGGAAAAAAGATCTCCACTAATTGATGAACTTAACCATAACCAGAAAACTCACATAGATACAAAAGACATTTCTAATATCTTTGCAGATTATTTCACAGAAATCTATTCTTCCAGAATCTCAGATAAGGTTAAATCTGATGAATTTTGGAGTAAAATTATCCATCCCATACTCGATAATGAAAAAATGTCAGCTCTGAATGCTCCAATTTCGGAAGAAGAGATTCTAAAGCTTATCCAAGATTTACCATTAAATAAAGCATCAGGTCCTGATGCGCTTCCTAGCGAATTCTACAAAGTTCTTACACCACTCATTGTCTCACCTTTGATTAAGCTCTTTAATTATCTATTTGTCGACGGGAATGTAGCTTCCCCTCAATTTAGTGCATCATATACCACTCTGATTCCTAAACCAGGGAAGGATCCAACGAAGAAGGAATCCTATAGGCCTATAGCATTATTAAACGTTGACTATAAGATTCTGACTTCTATTATAGCTAAGAGATTACAAACGGTACTCTCTGAAATAATTCACAAAGACCAAGCAGGATTTATACAGAAGCGTAACTCATCAGCAAAAATTAGGGAAGTATTATTAACAATAGACTACTTCATATCAATCGGGATGGCGGGGAAGAGGGGAGAGGGGGATCTCCCAGATCTAGCAATAGTTTCAATCGATGCAGAGAAAGCGTTTGATTAAATTCATCATGACCATCTACTCCTCTCACTTTACAAATTCGGTCTCAGAGGGAATCTACTTAAATTTGTGGAGAACCTATATAAAAAAGCACATACAAGAATAATTGTTAACAATACACTGTCTCAGGAGATACCTTTGGAAAGAGGAATACGGCAGGGCTGCCCCCTCTCCCCTCTTCTCTTCAACATCTCAATTGAACCCTTGGCGATAGCAATAAGAAAACAAATAGAAGGTATTACGATAGGAAGGAAAGAGCTCAAGATCGCGCTCTACGTGGATGATATCCTGTTATATGTTTCTAATCTATGAAACAATATACCCATAATTATTTCAATTATAGAACAATTTGGATCCTTTTCAGGATATAGGATCAATGCCTCAAAATCAGAGCTACTGTGGATTAGAAAGAACTCTGACTCTTTATCAGATATACCTTTTGAAGTCCCAGAATCCCTTAGATATCTGGGAATAGAGATCATTGCGGACTCAGATAAATTCTATAATCTTAATGTAGCACCAATATTAAAAGACTTTGGGACTAGTATGAAATAATGGCAAAAGCTCCCACTTTCAATTTCGGACCGTATTGCTGCATTTAAAATGATTCTTCTTCCGAAAATGTTATATATCTTACAGAACACTTCAATAATTCTTAAACGAAAGGATATCGGAAAAATTAATAGTATGATGAGAAATTTCATATGGCAGAACAAAAAACCTAGAATTTCACTACTAAAACTTTCATTACCTAAGAAATATGGCGGGCTTGCACTACCAGATATACAATTGTATAATCTGGCTTTTCTTGCTCGAATAGTAGTAGACTGGATATTAAATAAAGATTATGTAACAAATAATGAACTTGAAAAAAACGTAAGTTTACCCTTCCTTCCTACAGCTTTAATACATTGCAATCCTAAGTCAGTTCCCCAAGAAATTAAGAAACTTAAAACACTAATGTGCCCTCTCCAGGCATGGTGGAAGATTTGTAAGATATTATCTATTGAATGTAATGTCTATAATTATATGCCAATCAGAGGAAATTTTAAATTTCAGGCGGGAGTGCAATCAGCACCCTTTCAGAAATCGCACAGTCTAGGCCTAAATGACATATATCAGATGATAGATTGGAACACACATTGTATTAAAACATTTGAGAGCTTAAGAGAAGAATTTAACCTTTGTAACAAAGAATTCTTTGCATATCTACAAATAAGACACTTTGTTACCAAGATGGTAAATGAATATGGCTGGAACTGGTCTTTGGGGAAATTGGAAAAATGGCTTGTTTTAGCAAGAAATGGGTTTATGTCAATCTCGCCATGCTATCAAATCTTGGTTATCAACAATGGGGAGGAGAATGTAGAAAATCTAGTATCCACATGGAATTTAATTATACCTCATTACTCTATAAACGTAAATAAAATATATGTTTCAATTTCAAAAGTATCTCAAGTCACTCTCTGCGCCACATGGAGAGAATCCCACATTAAATTATTGTACAGGACCTATTATACCCCGAAGAAAGGGCTTAGATTTGGAAACATCAATTTCTGCAAATGTCCAAAATGTTCATTTCCCGCAGCAGATCTTATCCATATGATATGGGACTGCCCTATGATTAAAAATTTCTGGCTTAAGATAGAATATTGGATCAAGCATGTGTTAAAAATCTTTACTATGAGATTGGACGAAGTCTGTATTATTTTCTTATGGGAAGCAACAAAAGATTTGCATAGGCACAACAAAATAGTTAATATGATCATCTTAGCTGCAAGATACTTAATTTTTAAAAAATGGAAAGAAACTACAAGCCCCAGTTTAAACGAGCTCAAAAACTGTTTAAAAAAACAATGCATGTTAGAACAGAAGGATACTAGTATGGAAGAAGAAAAGGATTTTGTAGGGTTTTTTAAAAAGTGGTCAATATTTATTAAAACATTACTATCAAATGAGATAGATCATATGATATACCCATTCAGGAACTCAGAGTTAGTGCTGCTGGGATTGTGGTAATCTATCCCAGCTTGATGGAGAGGGAGGGAGGAGAGAAGAGAGATATTTTTCCTTCCCCCCTTCTTTTTTTTTTGGGGGGGGGATGGGGAAAGGGGGAAAATATGAATTTATTTTGTTTTTTTGGTCATAGAGGGGACTCAACATAAGAAAGATAGATAGAGACTATGACATATTCGCAAATGGTATAAATGTATGAAATGTATGAGATTATTTTATTTTCCGATTGTCTTTTTTTTTTTTTTGCTTATAATACTATTGAAGGCAAACGGATTCAAATTAATTAATTTTTTAGCATTAAGGACATGAAATGCATGACTTTATTTTGTTTCTTTGTTGTTCATGTTTTCTTTAAATATGCTCTTACTGTTGAATGAAAACGGAATTAAAATATAAGAAAATGTGAGGTTTATATTCTGCCTATAGGAATTTATCTGTGATGTAACAGATATGACTGTATGCCTTTATTAACCCCTTAATGACCACAGCACTTTTCCATTTTCTGTCCATTTGGGACCAAGGCTATTTTTACATTTTTGCAGTGTTTGTGTTTAGCTGTAATTTTCCTCTTACTCTTTTACTGTACCCACACATATTATATACTGTTTTTCTCACCATTAAATGGACTTTCTAAAGATACCATTATTTTCATCATATCTTATCATTTACTATAAAAAAAAATATAAAATATGAGGAAAAAAATGGAAAAAAAACACACTTTTTCTAACTTTGTCCCCCAAAATCTGTTACACATCTACAACCACCAAAAAACACCCATGCTAAATAATTTCTAAATTTTGTCCAGAGTTTAGAAATACCCAATGTTTACACGTTCTTTGCTTTTTTTGCAAGTTATAGGGCCATAAATACAAGTAGCACTTTGCTATTTCCAAACCACTTTTTTTCAAAATGAGCGCTAGTTACATTGGAACCCTGATATCTGTCAGGAATACCTGAATATCCCTTGACATGTATATATTTTTTTTTAGAACACATCCCAAAGTATTGATCTAGGCCCATTTTGGTATATTTCATGCCACCATTTCACCACCAAATGCGATCAAATAAAAAAAATTGTTCACTTTTTCACAAATTTTTTCACAAACTTTAGGATTCTCACTGAAATTATTTACAAACAGCTTGTGCAATTATGGCATAAATGGTTGTAAATTTTTCTCTGGAATCCCCTTTGTTCAGAAATAGCAGACATATATGGCTTTGACGTTGCTTTTTGGTAATTAGAAGGCCGCTAAATGCCACTGCGCACCATGCGTGTATTATGCACAGCAGGGAAGGGGTTAATAAGGGAGCATGTAGGGAGCTTTTTGGGGTAATTTTAGCTTTAGTGTAGTGTAGTAGACAACCCAAAGTATTGATCTACGCCCATTTTGGTATATTTCATGCCACCATTTCACCGCCAAATGCGATCAAATAAAGAAAAACGTTAAATTTTTCAAAATTTTAGATTTCTCACTGAAATCATTTACAAACATTTTGTGCAATTATGGCACAAATGGTTGTAAATGCTTCTCTGGGGTCTCCTTTGTTCAAAAATAGCAGACATATATGGATTTGGTGTTGCTTTTTGGTAATTAGAAGGCCGCTAAATGCCACTGCGCACAACACGTGAATTATGTCCAGCAATGAAGGGGTTAATTAGGTAGCTTGTATGGAGTTTGCAGGGTTAATTTTAGCTTTAGTGTAGAGATCAGCTTCCCACCTGACACATCAGACCCCCTGATCCCTCCCAAAGAGCTCTCTTTCCTCCCCCACCCCAAAAATTGTCCCCGCCATCTTAAGTACTGGCAGAAAGTCTGCCAGTACTAAAATAAAAGGTATCCTTTTTTTATATATAGCATATTTACATATGCTGCTGTGTAAGATTCCCCCCCTTAGCCCCCAACCTCCCTGATCCCCCCCAAAACAGCTCTCTAACCCTCCCCCTCTGCCTTATTGGGGGCCATCTTGGGTACTGGCAGCTGTCTGCCAGTACCCAGTTTGCATGTAAAAATGTCTTTATTTTTTTTATTTTTTGGTTTTTCTGCAGTGTAGCTTCCCCCCCCCCCCCAAGACTAATCCCCCACCCCCTCCCAGATCCCTTAGATGACTTTAATTATGGATTTTTTTCCCTCCTTTCTCCCCATAATACAAAAAACGTTTCTGTAGTATAAGTGGTTCCCACCCGCTCCCTCCCCGTGCACGCGCCCGCCCACCACCCCCGTGCACGCGCGCGCGCCCGTGCGCGCCCCCGGCGATACCGCCCCCGTTCCCGCCCCCCTCTCTGACCAAGAAGCCATCGATGGCCGCCCACCCACCTCCCACTTCAGCTCCCACCCACCAACGAATGCGGCCATCGATGTCCGGTGCAGAGAGGGCCACAGAGTGGCTCTCTCTGCACCGGAGGGGTAAAAAATGTTATTGCAGGATGCCTCAATATCGAGGCATCCTGCAATAACCGGAAAACAGCTGGAAGTGATCAAGATCGCTTCCAGCTGCTTTCCACACTGAGGACGTGCAGGGTACGTTCTCAGGCGTTAACTGCCTTTTTTCTGAGGACGTACCCTGCACGTCCTCAGTCGTTAAGGGGTTAATGTGACTGGTAGGATTTTTACTTTTTGTATTCCTTTAATGCCTTTTGAAGTATTGCTTGTTGGTCATGTTACATATTAAACCTCAATAAAAATTATTTAAAAAAAAAAAATTGCATATTCTATCTGATTCTTGAAAGTTTAATTTTGACTTGACTGCATCCTTTAAATGGAATACGTTTAGTACAGTGCGGTTAGAACTAAAACACTTACAATAAAGTGTGAACTTATAGCGGCTATACAAATAAAATATTTGAAAAGCTGGCATTCCAAAAACACATTTTACATAGTGCAAAAGCTGATTTTTTTTTTTTAGCAAAATGAAAAAAAGCCATCGCTATTCTCTTCTATGAGAAATTAATTTTCAGTACATGAAATCTTCGTCCTAAAAAAAAGAGGAAAAAAAACGCCACAAGTTACGTTTTTTGTTTTTTTAATAACAAAATTAAAATATATATTATAGTATTTTACAGTATAACAAATACATATAAGAAACAAATTACCTATGTACAATGTACTCACAAACCCCAACTCCTTTAGGTTTATTATAAAGTTTTTTTTTCTTTATTAATAGTCACCTAGATTACGAGTTTTGCGTTATGATTGAAAAAGCAGCGTTATGGCCCATAACGGTTCATTTTCCCTAACGCTGCTATTATGAGTCTTGTTGGTATAGGTGTACACACCTTTTAGCCTGTAACGCAACGTCAGTACCGCACTTTTAAAAAAGTCCTTTTTCAATGGGACTCCCATAGCGCCGGTATTACGAGTTTGCTTGGGAGGCCAAAAAGTGAGTGATACACTCTATAACCACAAGATCCGTAACGCCATCTAAAGTCAGTAGTTATGAGTTTTACGCTACAAAGCTGTAACATAAAGCTCATAACTAAAGTGTTAGAAAGTACACTAACACCCATAAATTACCTTTTAACCCCTAAACCAAGGCTCTCCTGCATCACAAACACTATAATACATTTATTAACCCCTAATCTGCTGCTCCGGACATCGCCACCACTATTAAAATGTATTAACCCCTATTCCGCCGCTCCCCGACATCGTCACCACTATAATAAAGTTATTAACCCCTAAACCGCTGCCCTCCTGCATCGCAAACACCATTTAAATATTATTAACCCCTAATCTGCCGTCTGCCCATACCGCCGCTATAATAAACCTATTAATCCCTAAACCGCAAGCACCCCACAACGAGATATACTAAAATAAACCATTAGCCCCTAAACCTAACGACCCCCTAACTTTATATTAAAATTACAATTTCCCTATCTTAAATTAAATTAATACTTACCTGTCAAATTAAATAAATTAATTTTGAACTAACAATTAAACTATTATATTTATTAAACTAAATACCAATTAAACTAAACTACATATTAAAAAAAATCTAACACTACTCTAAAAATTTCAAAAAGTATCTAATTACAAAAAATAACTAAATTACAAAATAAACACTAAATTACTAAAAATAAGAAACAAATGATCAAAAAAAAAAAGAATTAAATCTAATCTTATAGCCCTATCAAAATAAAAAAAGCCCCCCCAAAATAATAAAACCTAGCCTACAATAAACTACCAATGGCCCTTAAAAAAGCCTTTTGTGGGGCATGGCCCCAAAGACATCAGCTCTTTTACCTGTAAAAAAAAATACAAACACCCCCCAACAGTAAAACCCACCACTCCCACAAACCAACCCCCCCAAATAAAATAACTATCTAAAAAAACCTAAGCTAACCATTGCTCTGAAAAGGGCATTTGTATGGGCATTGCCCTTAAAAGGGCATTTAGCCCTTTTACATGCCCAGACCCTAAACTAAAAATAAAACCCACCCAAAAAACCTTTTAAAAAAACTAAGACTAACCCCCAACGATCCGCTTACAGTTCTTGAGGTTCCGCTTGAAGGATCCATCCAGCCAGCAAAGTCATCATCCATGAGGCCTCTTCAATCTTCATCTAGCCAGTGAAGTCCTCATCCAGGTGGCAAGAAGTCTTCATCCAGACGGCATCTTCTATCTTCATCCATCCAGCGCGGAGCGGGTCCATCCTGAAGAAATCCGGCGTGGAGTATCCTCTTTATACGGTTGCCGTCTACACTGGAACTTCAATGCAAATGACGTAATCCAAGATGGCGTCCCTTGCATTCCTATTGGCTGAAAGATTTTAATCAGCCAATAGGAATTAGAGCTGCTAAAATGCTATTGGCTGATCTAATCAGCCAATAAGATTGAGCTCTCATCCTATTGGCTGTTTCAATCAGCCAATAGGATTGAGTTGTCATTCTATTGGCTAATTGGAACACTAACAATGTAAGCAGATTTTTGATTAGGCAGTGATCCCTACTGTTTCCTAAGGAAGACACATCACCATTCTTTGAGACAGAAAGGGTCCGCCCACTTTATTTATAAAATATCACTTGGGGCACAGATGGTGAGAAAAAAAAAGACATTTCTTGTGGGTCTGGCTCAGTTGCGGTTGTGGACAGGGATTTCTATACTCAGGAGGATTATCAGCAATTTAAAGACTATGATATATAGTTATATAGCTTTAATACAAAATCAAATCTTAAGCAGGATCTAGAATGCTACTATTGGAGATTGTATCTTTAGGATATTATGATAATTCCATATTTGGATATCTATTTAAAAAAAATCCAAAAGTGTCAATGTTCAAACATCCAAAATCCACAAGTCCCTTGTCTGTCCCCCAGGTAGAACCATCATTTTTGTGGCAGGAACCCTGGGAGAAAGACAAGGTGAATTAGTGGATAATTTGCTACAGCCAGTAGTTATGGGTATTTCTGATTATCTACATGACACCAAACAGCTTTTGAGGAAGTTAGATGGTTTTAAATGGTTTGAGGAATATGTGACTGTTGATGTCACCACTATATACTCTTGTATCCCCCATGCCCTTGATTGCAAGTGTTTAAATTGATGTTAAAATTGTATACCAATTTATATGAAATCTTTATTTAGTTTCTACGTCCATGTATTGTATTTTTTCTCACTCACAATTATTTTCTTTTAAAATAACTTATTTTTCTATGAAAATATGCTTATGCCAAATTATATCTTTGATTTTTTTTTTTAGGATTTTTGTTGGATCAAATTGTTTTCAAGATAACATACATTTTTTTTTTGCCATGTAAATGGGGCTGCGTTATCTGTTGGCGCTCTACAAATAACTGATAATAATAAATTAATAGATGTGCCGATGAGTAAAGCATCTTACAGTTCACTACATTTTTGAATGATAATGTTAAAAAAAAATTGTTTACTTATTATATTTCCAAAACCGCTATTTCTTTTTTGGATGATTTATTCAATTTTATTAAACCCAAGGTCTTGTGGATGTTGAGGTATTAAGAAAATAGGTGGCTGGAATTATCATTTTACGATTTGATTGCAGTCAATCTAGAAATCTGTAAAGAGCAATTCCTAAGGGGCAGTTCATGTCAGAACTGTTTAGATACAGACACTTATTTGCACCATGTATCTAAATTGAAAGATATGCAGCTATCAGGAGTTTATAGTGAAAAATGTTTGAGTCACGCTTCCTTTTTAGCTCTGAAAAACCTCCTATAAGATATCCCAAAATAAAACAGTAATGAACGGCAATTCTGGGTATAAGCTTACTTTTTCTACTCTGTATAGTAGGCAATTTACTAACATTTGTGGAATAAATAAAAATCATCTTTTCTTGCTCAAGGAATATCCTAAGCTGCAACCATATATACAAGATAGCATTTTTCTGTTTCCACTACTAGATATAACCTGTTCTTATCTAAGTACATGTGATCACACATGCAGTTAGCAGTTATTCACTCAGAAGCAAATGCTATTTATATATATATATATATATATATATATATATATATATATATATATATATGTGTGTGTGTTTGTGTGTGTATATATATATGTGTGTTTGTATATGTGTATATATATATATATATATATATATATATGTGTATATATATATATATATATATATATATGTGTATATCATATAAATATATAAATTTAGCTCTGCGGAATCTGTTGGCGCTCTACAAATAACTGATAATAATAATATATACAGTATATATGTATATATATGTGTGTGTGTGTGTGTGTGTGTATGTATATATTTAACCCCTTAATGACCACAGCACTTTTCCATTTTTTGTCCGTTTGGGACCAAGGCTATTTTTACATTTCTGCGGTGTTTGTGTTTAGCTGTAATTTTCCTCTTACTCATTTACTGTACCCACACATATTATATACCGTTTTTCTCGCCATTAAATGGACTTTCTAAAAATACCATTATTTTCATCATATCTTATAATTTACTATAAAAAAATTATAAAATATGAGGAAAAAATGGAAAAAAACACACTTTTTCTAACTTTGACCCCCAAAATCTGTTACATATCTACTACCACCAAAAAACACCCATGCTAAATAGTTTCTAAATTTTGTCCTGAGTTTAGAAATACCCAATGTTTACATCTTCTTTGCTTTTTTTGTAAGTTATAGGGCCATAAATACAAGTAGCACTTTGCTATTTCCAAACCATTATTTCTCCAACATTGGTGTGTCCGGTCCACGGCGTCATCCTTACTTGTGGGATATTCTCTTCCCCAACAGGAAATGGCAAAGAGTCCCAGCAAAGCTGGCCATATAGTCCCTCCTAGGCTCCGCCCACCCCAGTCATTCTCTTTGCCGTTGCACAGGCAACATCTCCACGGAGATGGTTAAGAGTTTTTTGGTGTTTAAATGTAGTTTTTATTCTTCTATCAAGTGTTTGTTATTTTAAAATAGTGCTGGTATGTACTATTTACTCTGAAACAGAAAAGGATGAAGATTTCTGTTTGTGAGAGGAAGATGATTTTAGCAGACAGTAACTAAAATCGATTGCTGTTTCCACATAGGACTGTTGAGATGAAGTAACTTCAGTTGGGGGAAACAGTTAGCAGACTTTTCTGCTTAAGGTATGACTAGCCATATTCCTAACAAGACCATGTAATGCTGGAAGGCTGTCATTCCCCCTCATGGGGACCGGTAAGCCATTTTCTTAGTCAAACAAACAGAATAAAGGGCTTATTATGGGCTAAAAAACTGGTAGACATTTTTATGGGCTAAATCGATTGCTTTATTTGGGCATTTTATTCAGATTTCGGCTGACAATTTGCATTTATAAACTTGGGGAACGTTTATTAAACGGCAGGCACTGTGTTAGACACCTTTTCCAGTCAGGGGGCCTTCCTAGTTATAGACTGAGCCTCATTTTCGCGCCATTACTGCGCAGTTGTTTTTTGAGAGCAGGGCATGCAGATGCATGTGTGAGGATCTAAAAATTGCTGGAAAAGCTTCTAGAAAGGCGTCAATTGGTATCGTATTCCCCTCTGGGCTTGGTTGGGTCTCAGCAAAGACTATAGCTGGGACTGTATAGGGGTTAAATTTATAAACGGCTCCGGTTCCGTTATTTTAAGGGTTAAAGCTCTGAAATTTGGTGTGCAATACTATTAATGCTTTAAGACACTGTGGTGATTTTTGAACAATTCCTTCATACTTTTTCACATATTCAGTAATAAAGTGTTTTCTGTTTAAAATTAAAGAGACAGTAACGGTTTTGTTTTAAAACGTTTTTTTGTGCTTTGTTGACAAGTTTAAGCCTGTTTAACATGTCTGTGCCTTCAGATAAGCTATGTTCTATATGTATGAAAGCCAATGTGTCTCCCCATTTAAATTTATGTGATAATTGTGCCATAGCGTCCAAACAAAGTAAGGACAGTACTGCCACAGATAATGAAATTGCCCAAGATGATTCCTCAGATGAGGGGAGTAAACATGATACTACATCATCTCCTACTGTGTCTACACCAGTTTTGCCCACGCAGGAGGCCCCTAGTACATCTAGTGCGCCAATGCTTATTACCATGCAACAATTAACGGCTGTAATGGATAACTCCATAGCAAATATTTTATCCAAAATGCCTACTTATCAGAGAAAGCGCGATTGCTCTGTTTTAAACACTGAAGAGCAAGAGGGCGCTGATGATATTTGTTCTGTCATACCCTCACACCAATCTGAAGGGGCCATGAGGGAGGTTTTGTCAGATGGAGAAATCTCAGATTCAGGAAAAATTTCTCATCAAGCTGAACCTGATGTTGTGACATTTAAATTTAAATTAGAACATCTCTGCGCACTGCTTAAGGAGGTGTTATCTACTCTGGATGATTGTGACAACTTGGTCATTCCAGAGAAATTATGCAAGATGGACAAGTTCCTAGAGGTTCCGGTGCACCCCGATGCTTTTCCTATACCCAAGTGGGTGGCGGACATAGTAAATAAGGAGTGGGAAAAGCCCGGCATACCTTTTGTTCCCCCCCCTATATTTAAGAAATTATTTCCTATGGTCGACCCCAGAAAGGACTTATGGCAGACAGTCCCTAAGGTTGAGGGGGCAGTTTCTACTCTAAACAAACGCATTACTATTCCTATCGAAGATAGTTGTGCTTTCAAAGATCCTATGGATAAAAAATTGGAAGGTTTGCTTAAAAAGATTTTTGTACAGAAAGGTTACCTTCTACAACCAATTTCGTGCATTGTTCCTGTCACTACAGCAGCGTGGTTCTGGTTCGAGGAACTAGAAAAGTCGCTCAGTAGAGAGACTTCATATGAGGAGGTTATGGACAGAGTTCACGCACTTAAATTGGCTAACTCTTTTATTTTAGATGCCGCTTTGCAATTAGCTAGATTAGCGGCGAAAAATTCAGGGTTTGCTATCGTGGCGCGCAGAGCGCTTTGGCTAAAGTCTTGGTCAGCGGATGTGTCATCCAAGACAAAATTGCTTAACATCCCTTTCAAAGGTAAAACTCTATTTGGACCAGAATTGAAAGAGATTATTTCAGACATCACTGGGGGAAAGGTCCACGCCCTTCCACAAGATAGGTCTTTTAAGGCTAAAAATAAGTCTAATTTTCGTCCCTTTCACAATTTCAGGAACGGACCGGCCTCTAATTCTGCATCCTCTAAGCAAGAGGGTAATGCCTCACAACCCAAACCAGCCTGGAAACCGATGCAAGGCTGGAACAAGGGTAAGCAGGCCAAGAAGCCTGCCACTGCTAACAAAACAGCATGAAGGAGTAGCCCCCGATCCGGGACCGGATCTAGTGGGGGGCAGACTCTCTCTCTTTGCTCAGGCTTGGGCAAGAGATATTCAGGATTCCTGGGCGCTAGAAATAGTTTCTCAAGGTTATCTCCTGGAATTCAAGGAACTACCCCCAAGGGGAAGGTTCCACATGTCTCACTTATCCTCAAACCAAATAAAGAGACAGGCATTCTTACATTGTGTAGAAGACCTGTTAAAGATGGGAGTGATACACCCAGTTCCAATAAAGGAACAAGGAATGGGATTTTATTCCAATCTGTTCGTAGTTCCCAAAAAAGAGGGAACTTTCAGACCAATTTTGGATTTGAAGATCCTAAACAAATTTCTCAGGGTACCATCGTTCAAGATGGAAACCATTCGAACGATTCTACCCACTATCCAGGAAAGTCAATTTATGACTACCGTGGATCTAAAGGATGCGTACCTACATATTCCTATCCACAAAGAACATCATCAGTTCCTAAGGTTCGCCTTTCTGGACAAGCATTACCAGTTTGTGGCCCTCCCATTCGGGTTGGCCACTGCTCCAAGGATTTTCACAAAGGTGCTAGGGTCCCTTCTAGCGGTTCTAAGACCGAGGGGCATTGCAGTAGTACCTTACTTGGATGACATTCTAATACAAGCGTCGTCCCTGTCAAAAGCAAAGGCTCATACGGACATCGTTCTAGCCTTTCTCAGATCACACGGATGGAAGGTGAACATAGAAAAAAGTTCTCTGTCTCCGTCGACAAGAGTTCCCTTCTTGGGAACAATAATAGATTCCTTAGAAATGAGGATTTTTCTGACAGAGGTCAGAAAATCAAAACTTCTAAGCTCTTGTCAAGTGCTTCATTCTGTTCCTCGTCCTTCCATAGCGCAGTGCATGGAAGTAGTAGGGTTGATGGTTGCAACAATGGACATAGTTCTTTTTGCACGAATTCATCTAAGACCATTACAACTGTGCATGCTCAAACAGTGGAATGGGGATTATACAGACTTGTCTCCAATGATTCAAGTAGATCAAAAGACCAGAGATTCACTCCGTTGGTGGCTGACCCTGGACCATCTGTCCCAGGAAATGAGCTTCCGCAGACCAGAGTGGGTCATTGTCACGACCGACGCCAGTCTAGTGGGCTGGGGCGCGGTCTGGGAATCCCTGAAAGCTCAGGGTCTATGGTCTCGGGAAGAGTCTCTTCTCCCGATAAACATTCTGGAACTGAGAGCGATATTCAATGCTCTCAGGGCTTGGCCTCAACTAGCAAAGGCCAAATTCATAAGGTTCCAATCAGACAACATGACGACCGTTGCATATATCAATCATCAGGGGGGAACAAGGAGTTCCCTGGCGATGAAAGAAGTGACCAAAATAATTCAATGGGCGGAGGATCACTCCTGCCACCTGTCTGCGATCCACATCCCAGGAGTGGAAAACTGGGAGGCGGATTTTCTGAGTCGTCAGACATTCCATCCGGGGGAGTGGGAACTCCATCCGGAGATCTTTGCCCAAATAACTCAATTATGGGGCATTCCAGACATGGATCTGATGGCGTCTCGTCAGAACTTCAAGGTTCCTTGCTACGGGTCCAGATCCAGGGATCCCAAGGCGACTCTAGTAGATGCACTAGTAGCACCTTGGACCTTCAACCTAGCTTATGTATTTCCACCGTTTCCTCTCATTCCCAGGCTGGTAGCCAGGATCAATCAGGAGAGGGCCTCGGTGATCTTGATAGCTCCTGCGTGGCCACGCAGGACTTGGTATGCAGACCTGGTGAATATGTCATCGGCTCCACCATGGAAGCTACCTTTGAGACAGGACCTTCTTGTTCAGGGTCCATTCGAACATCCAAATCTGGTCTACCTCCAGCTGACGGCTTGGAGATTGAACGCTTGATTCTATCGAAGCGTGGACTTTCAGATTCTGTGATAGATACTCTGGTTCAGGCCAGAAAACCGGTAACTAGAAAAATTTACTATAAAATATGGAAAAAATATATCTGTTGGTGTGAATCCAAAGGATTCCCATGGAATAAGATAAAAATTCCTAAGATTCTCTCCTTTCTACAAGAAGGTTTGGAGAAAGGATTATCTGCAAGTTCTCTAAAAGGACAGATCTCTGCTTTATCTGTCTTACTACACAAAAGACTGGCAGCTGTGCCAGATGTTCAAGCATTTGTTCAGGCTCTGGTTAGGATCAAGCCTGTTTACAGACCTTTGACTCCTCCCTGGAGTTTAAATCTAGTTCTTTCAGTTCTTCAAGGGGTTCCGTTTGAACCTTTACATTCCATAGATATTAAGTTACTATCTTGGAAAGTTTTGTTTTTGGTTGCAATTTCTTCTGCTAGAAGAGTTTCAGAGTTATCTGCTCTGCAGTGTTCTCTGCCCTATCTGGTGTTCCATGCAGATAAGGTGGTTTTGCGTACTAAGCCTGGTTTTCTTCCTAAGGTTGTTTCTAACAAAAATATTAACCAGGAGATAGTTGTACCTTCTTTGTGTCCGAATCCAGTTTCAAAGAAGGAACGTTTGTTACACAATTTGGACGTAGTCCGTGCTCTAAAATTCTATTTAGAGGCTACAAAAGATTTCAGACAAACATCTTCCTTGTTTGCTGTTTATTCTGGTAAGAGGAGAGGTCAAAAAGCGACTTCTACCTCTCTTTCCTTTTGGCTTAAAAGCATCATCCGATTGGCTTATGAGACTGCCGGACGGCAGCCTCCTGAAAGAATCACAGCTCACTCCACTAGGGCTGTAGCTTCCACATGGACCTTCAAGAACGGGGCTTCTGTTGACCAGATATGTAAGGCAGCGACTTGGTCTTCACTGCACACTTTTGCCAAATTTTACAAATTTGATACTTTTGCTTCTTCTGAGGCTATTTTTGGGAGAAAGGTTTTGCAAGCTGTGGTGCCTTCCGTTTAGGTAACCTGATTTGCTCCCTCCCTTCATCCGTGTCCTAAAGCTTTGGTATTGGTTCCCACAAGTAAGGATGACGCCGTGGACCGGACACACCAATGTTGGAGAAAACAGAATTTATGCTTACCTGATAAATTACTTTCTCCAACGGTGTGTCCGGTCCACGGCCAGCCCTGGTTTTTTAATCAGGTCTGATGAATTATTTTCTCTAACTACAGTCACCACGGTACCATATGGTTTCTCCTATATATATTTCCTCCTGTCCGTCGGTCGAATGACTGGGGTGGGCGGAGCCTAGGAGGGACTATATGGCCAGCTTTGCTGGGACTCTTTGCCATTTCCTGTTGGGGAAGAGAATATCCCACAAGTAAGGATGACGCCGTGGACCGGACACACCGTTGGAGAAAGTAATTTATCAGGTAAGCATAAATTCTGTTTTTTCAAAATTAGCGCTAGTTACATTAGATTCGAACACTAATATCTTTCAGGAATCTCTGAATATCCATTGACATGTATATATATTTTTTTTAGTAGACATCCCAAAGTATTGATCTAGGCCCATTTTGGTATATTTCATGCCACCATTTCACCGCCAAATGCGATTAAATACAAAAAAATTGTTCACTTTTTCACAAACTTTTGGTTTCTCACTGAAATTATTTACAAACAGCTTGTGCAATTATGGCTTAAATTATTGTAAATTATTCTCTGGGATCCCCTTTGTTCAGAAATAGCAGACATATATGGCTTTGCGTTGCTTTTTGGTAATTAGAAGGCTGCTAAATGCCACTGCGCACTACACATGTATTATGCCCAGCAGTGAAGGGGTTAATTAGGGAACATGTAGGGAGCTTTTAGGGGTAATTTTAGCTTTAGTGTAGTGTAGTAGACAACCCCAAGTATTGATCTAGGCCAATTTTGGTATATTTCATGCCACCATTTCACCGCCAAATGCGATCAAATAAAAAAAAAAACGTTACATTTTTCACAATTTTAGGTTTCTCACTGAAATCATTTACAAACAGCTTGTGCAATTATGGCACAAATGGTTGTAAATACTTCTCTGGGATCCCCTTTCTTCAGAAATAGCATATATATATGGCTTTGGCGTTGCTTTGTGGTAATTAGAAGGCCGCCAAATGCCGCTGCGCATCACACGTTTATTATGGCTAGCAGTGATGGGGTTAATTATGTAGCTTGTAGGGAGCTTACAGGGTTAATTTTAGCTTTAGTGTAGAGCTCAGCCTCCCACCTAAAACATCAGACCCCCTGATCCCTCCCAAACAGCTCTCTTCCCTCCCCCACCCCACAATTGTCCCCGCCATCTTAAGTACTGGCAGAAACTCTGCCAGTACTAAAATAAAAGCTATATTTGGGCGCTTTTTTTTGTGTGTGGCATATTTACATATGCTGCTGTGTAGGATCCCCCCTTAGCCCCCAACCTCACTGATCCCCCACCAAACAGCTTTCTAACCCTCCCCCTCTGCCTTAATGGGCGCCATCTTGGGTAATGGCAGCTGTCTGCCAGTACCCAGTTTAGTAACAAAAAGTATGTTTATTTGTTTTTTTTTATTGCCCTTTTCTGTAGTGTAGCTTTTGCTGTTCAATAATACCTCCGCAACAGTCGGCTCCTGTAAATTTGAGCCTCAGCCGCCTGGCACAGTGCCTCAACGCTGACCTCTCACCCGGAATGAGTTCTTCTGATAGTGATAGCGCTCAATAACACCAATATATTTGTGCTACAATTGTAATCTAAGCATCTACTTTCTTATCAAGTATCACCATACAGAATAAGCATTGGTGGCAAACACATTTGGGCTTAGGAAATAATAGAAATGCGTGTAGCAATAATACGTTTAAAGGGTCAGATTTTGATTTTTAGGTTTGAAATGCAGTTCAATATTCTAGATACATAAACTATTTATTCAATAACTGCAGTTTATTTTTGTTTTTGTTATGCTGTTAGAAGTGTTGACCCAGATGCTTCCAGTCTAAGCATCCTCTGAAAGCTGTGCAGGCACATGGAATTTTAAATATTTACAAGATTTAAATTTTTGCAAACAAGCACAATGTCACAAATGATATATGTACGCATGCTTACGTCACAATAATACACAAATGATTTGTGGCATGATTCCTTCTGTACATTAACACGCATGAATAACTTTTACATATTCATAATCAAACTGAAAAAAACAAGCTCTGATTATCTGCCCTTTATGGGGCAACAAAGCCTAATTTTCTTTATTTTGATGAGGAGGGAATGATAATTGTAATTATTTTTCAGAAACACAACAATCTCTAAAGTAAACCTTATCTTTGAATTACTCTTCTTAAATTATTCTTACGGTAATTAACTAATGGTCTTTTAGATGAACTATGTAATTATGACATTGTCATATCTCCTGTTTGCAAGATAAAATATTATTATTTTAACCTCACTGTTATCTTATATTGAGCTGGATTTACAAGTGGAGTGCTATTTTATGTGCGCCGGTAAAGGGACAAATTTGTTTGTTTATGGACGCACGTTAAATAACCAGCCATTAAAAGTAGCTGGTTCATGGTCCTGTGAGCTCGTGGGAGCACTTTGCGCTTAGCGCAATTAAAGGGACATAATACTCATATGCTAAATCACTTGAAACTGCTGCAGTATAACTGTAAAAAGCTGACAGGAAAATATCACCTGAGCATCTCTATGTAAAAAAGGAAGATATTTTACCTCACAATCTCCTCAGCTCAGCAGAGTAAGTTCTGTGTAAAAAGTTATACTCCGCTGCTGCCCAGCTGCAGGTAAAAAAAAATAAAAAAAATGAAGAAATGAACAGCAGCCAATCAGCATCAGCATTGCTGAGGTCATGAACTCTTTTACTGTGATCTTATAAGATTTCACTTAACTCTCATGAGATTTCATAGTAAACTTCATTTACCTGATTGGTGAAATAAGATGAGAGTGCACAAGGCTCATCCTTTCGGCTGTCCCAGGACAGACATACTAATATGCTGCTTAGAAGTCCTTTACAATGGGATGTGGCTACTGAGAAACTTTTGAGGTAAAATATCTTTCTTTCTTACATAGAGATGTTCAAGTGATATTTTCTAGTCAGCTTTTTACAGCTATGCTGCATCACTTTCAAGTGTTTAAACATTTGGGTATTATGGCCCTTTAAGGAGTGATCAGACCTCTGGTAAATTTAAAAAATGTGCCTAATTGCCCCCAAAATAAAGTGTACGGCTCCTTTTTTTAAAAAAAATAAAAATATGAGCATCTTTATTTTTGTGGAAAAAAACTGCACAAAGCAGTTATAAGGGGTTAAAGTTAGGGTATGTGGAGTGTTTTTACATTGAAGTCTATGGGGACAGTGTTTTTACTTTAAATATATATACAAAAATAAACACTAAAAATATATATGTATATGAATATATACATATATAATTATATTTGCTGCTCAACGCTGCGTGACTTACTCGCTACACTGCTCTAGATTATTTGCCATGTCTCACGGCATGAGAATGAGGCTCCCATCGGAGTCTATGGAAGAGTGCTTTACTTGTAATTAGGGTTGCCACCTGCCCCGGTATCACCGGGACAATCCCGGTCTAGGACTGTATGTCCCGTGTCCCGGAACTAGGCTACAATGCCCCGGCATGCCCAACTTCCCATGTCACACACAAAACAACACTGCTGCTTTTTTTAAAAATAAACTTTGCTGGCTGGGGTTGCCAGGGCAATATGTGAGGGAAAATAGTTGAAAACGAGGAGTGGGGTTCTCAAACGTGACCAGACCAGACCTGAGGAGGCAGAGCCAGGAGGCCCTGGCTGACAGGCTGCAGTGTGCATGATGATGTCATGGTGGAGATGGATCATGGTCCAATCAGTCGTCAGGCTCGTCTCCCATGGACCCAAGTCCCACCCAGTCATGTGACCTAAAATTTGCACTTTCGCAAATTCGCAATAGTCAGCAGAAGAGAACAGGTGGTGCGGTGGTGTGTGGGTCCGCCGGGGCTGCGCTGCTGCAACTGCGAGTGACTGCGGCAGTGTTGTCGACAGAGGTGGCCCTGGCTGCTTTAACAAGTCAAATTAACAGAATAAAAACATTTCTGGGTAAAATATATATTTTTTCATTTGTTTTACAAAAAAAACAGTTTCCTCTGCCTTCTTCTTATTACCTGCTTAGAGAGTTGATTACCTGCTGGCTGCTGCTCTATTAAAAAAATAAATATATATATATATATATATATATATATATATATATATATATATATATATATATATATAGTCTTGTTTGATTGGCTTATATAATTAAGTCCTTTGTAATTGATCAACACCTGCTCTATTAAAAAAATAAATATATATATATATTAATAGAGCCAGTGTTGATCAATTATAATGGACTTAATTATATATATATATATATATATATATATATATATATATATATATATATATATATATATATATATATATATATAATGTCTTGTTTTTTTGGATTTATAATTATGTCTTGTCTATATAATTTTGTAAAAAAATGCTTCTCCAAATTTGTTCTCTAATGACCACATGCAGTTTTTTTCTAGGTAATATATATATATTTATTTGTTTTATAATTATATAATTTTGGAAAAAAAATGCTTCTCCTGTTTTATTATACCCTGCTTGGTTATTGGTTTTATATATATATATATATATATATATATATATATATATATATATATATATATATATATATATATATATATAGAGAGAGAGAGAGATATAGTTGTTTTTTTTTTAGGTATTTATTGGAAAAGGAATACATTTAAAGGAGGAGTACATAAATACAATTTGCAATAATAACAATAAAAAAAGCCCCACTAATAAAAGTTTATGTTTAGTAAATGTATTTTTTGGGGATTAAATAAATAAATATATATTGTGAAAAAGAATTAACTGGTAGTATTTGGTAATGGTAACAGAATGTATTAAAGGGACATGAAACACAAATGTTTTATTTCATGATTTAGAAAGAGCATGCATTTTTAAATTACTTTCCAATTTACTTCTATTATCTAATTTGATTCATTCTCTTGATATCCTTTGTTGAAAAGCAGATCTAGATAGGCTCAGTAGCTGCTGATTGGTAGCTGCACATAGATGCCTCGTGTGATTGGCTCACCCATGAGCATTGCTGTTTCTTCAACAAAGGCTATCTAAAGAATGAAGCAAATTAGATAATAGAAGAAAATCGTAATGTTTTTTAAAATTGTATCCTATTTGAATCATGAAATAATTATTTTGGGTTTCATGTCCCTTTCATATATTATAGTTTACTTAGTACTTTATTAGTAATCACTATAATACTCAATTTTTTAATTGCAAACCAAAATTGTAAAAATGTTATCATATGAGGCTGTGAGAAGCCACGCCCTAAGCCACGCCCATGTCACACCCAAAGCCACGCCCTCTCCACCCCCATTTAAAAAGTGTCCAGGAATTTTCTGGGCAAAAGGTGGCAACCCTACTTGTAATACCAGCGCACATATTTTTGCGCTGTTATTACTTAGTGGAGCGCAAATATTATGCTTGCGAAAGTACAATTTTGCACTCTACTCATAATCTAGGCCGTAAACTTTAGCATCTCTCTGTATTGAACAGCTGACATAATGTGTAACCCTGCTTTCCTGAAATGTTGTGTTAACTCCACCTCTTGCAAACAGAGAAAGGGCTATAAAACATTACAAGCTGGAACAGATCTCTTTCGCTATCATATATCTAGTGAAGCTTTCCAGTACAGTTTCTGAAAATGCAAGGGATCTGCACCACCACTAATGCTCCTCCTGATAGACAACTTTATTTTAAGCACCTTGCAAAAAAATGATTTTGACATTTACACTTTTCAAAGAATACTGCTGTTAACATGACATGCCTATGCTGTTTGCACTTATTGCAGACATCAGAACAGCTTTATCTTGCAAATAACTAGATTACAATGTGCAAACAAAACATTGCAGGTTATATATCTTTAGGAGATAAGACAGATGACTTCAGATGCAGTACTATATTGAGTTAATTTCCACTGACACAGACTTGAATGTCAAAGGCCATTGTGTGGGAAGTGATTGGAACTGAGATTCTCTTGACAATGCTTTTTTTCCAATAAAGTTGAACATGAATGAGGCAAGCCTTCCTGCACGATCAGAGTCATCTAAGATACTAGCTGATTCCAGAAAATGTAATTGCAAGAATCACTAAATTGATGTGTACAATGTATAATAGCATCATGCAGAGAGGAGGAGGTAAATTTGGGTTTATTAATTCCTAGTTTATTTACCCAATGAGATTGAAAAGCAGAGTGATACTGCTTAAGGGTTTAGTGCCAGCAAGCTAATATTTGATGTTTCCAGATAACTGCCAGTATTGGACAGCGTCCTTAGGGGATACCTTGAACCAGCAGTTCAGCTATTGCCTCTGTGCTCATCAATACAAGTTTAGATTCTGGTTAATGACACAAAACAAGAACAAGCAGAAATATATAAAATTAAATAGGTCAAAATGTAAAAGACAAAATAATATACAAATCTATTTTTTTTTTATTTTTTTTTATGTGCAATCTTTTCCCCACTAAAATGGATTTCCATGCTGTGATATTTTTGTAATAATTTGTCACTTTATTTGTGACCAGATTGCAGAATTTTATTTGACCTTGCTGAAGGTCACTTTGATTCGTGTCCTGCTGCAGTTTACAACCAGTGCATCAGTGTGTCAGCAGATTCTTTAACACAGAGATAGGCAGATTACAATTACTGTGCCAGTGTCTGTGTTAAAATATATTTATTTATAAAATATTTTACCAGGAAGGATACATTGAGATTTCTCTCGTTTTCAAGTATGTGTATATATATATATATAAAGTCCAGAAAACCAGAAAAGAGAACTCTCACCTAATACACAGCTGCCAGGGAACCAGCGGGTTAAATATACAAGATATATGAAGGCACTCACTGGTCTTTTCAAAATGTATTGAATGAAATAAGCATGACGTTTCAGGGACAAGTCTGAGGAAGGGGAGTGTGTCCCCCGAAACGTCACGCTTATTTCATTCAATACATTTTGAAAAGACCACTGAGTGCCTTCATATATCTTGTATTGTATTGGCACCCATGCATTTCTGTCAGATAATGTACCACTTAGCCCAGAAAATTGTTGCAATTACAAATGTTTAAGCATTCTGATGTTTATTTCTTTTGTTTGTATTGGTATGACACAAAAAAAGTGGAGAAAAAAAAGCCAAATCTGACACATTCCACAAAAAACTCCAAAAATGGACTGGACAAAATGATTGTCACCTTCTCAAAATTGTAAGAAATAATTGCATTCCAAGTTTGTGATACTACTGTAATTTGTAATTAAACTCACCTGTAATCAATTAACAGGTGCTGACAATATAGAGACCACACTGGCAACCAGTTTAAAAGGGGAAACATTGACTCAACCTTTCTGTTGTGTTTCTCTGTGTGCCACACTGAGCATGGAGAAGAGCGAGAGCAGTAAAGAATTGTCTGAGGATTTGAGAACAAAAATTGTGGAAAAAAGCATGGGCAATCTCATAGTTACAAGTCCATCTCTAGAGATCTTAATGTTCCTGTGTCCACTGTGTGCAACATTCTCAAGAAGTTTAAAGCCCATGGCACTGTAGCTGATCTCCCTGGACGTGGACAAAAGAGAAAAATGTATCAAAGATTGCAACAAAGGATTTGTTTGAATGGTGGATAAAGAACCTCGATCAACTTCCAGACAAATTCAAGCTGACCTTCAGGCACAGGGTAAAAATGTGTCAACTTGCACTATACGTCTCCATCAGAATGAAAAAGGACGCTATGGACCAAAAAGCTGTAATTTTGTTTTGTCTGTCCACAGCACATTCTCCCAAAAGGATTTTGGCTTCCTCAGGTAAATTTTGACAAACTCCAATCTGGCTTTTTTATGTTTCTGTGTCAGCAGTGGAGTCCTCCTAGGTCTCCACCCAAAAAATTACAGCTTTTTGGTAAAGCCCATCATATTACTGTTTTCAGAAAAAGAAATGAGGCTTTTAAAGAAAAGAATACAGTCCCTACAGTCAAACATGGTAAAGGTTCACTGATGTTTGGGGTTGTTTTGCTGCTTCAGGCACTGGATGCTTTGACTGGGTGCGTGCATGGCATTATGAAATCTGAAGACTACCAAAGAATTTTGTGGTTCAATGTAGGGCCCAGTGTCAGAAATGTGGGTCTCCGTCATAGGTCATGGGTCTTACAGCAGGACAATGACCCAAAACACATGTCAAAAAGCACCCAGAAATGGTGTAAGACAAAGCACTGGAGAGTTCTGAACTGGCCTGCAATGATTCCAGATCTCAATCCCATAGAGAACCTGTGGAGAGATCTCAAAACAGCAGTTGGGAAAAGGAACCCTTCCAATCTGAGAAACCTAGAGCAGTTGGCGAAGAAAAGTGGTCGAAAATTACAGAGAGGTATAAGAAACTCATTGATGGTTACAGGAAGCGATTGATTTCAATTTTTTTTTTCCAAGGGGTGTGCTACTAAATATTAAATTGAGGGTGCCAATAAATTTGTCCATGCCATTTTTGGAGTTTTGCGTGGAATGTGTCAGATTTGGGGGTTTTTTCCTTCATTTTTTTGTTTTATACTAATACAAACAAAAGTAATAAAATCAAGAATGCCTAAACATTTGTAATTGTAACTATTTTCTGGGCAAAGTTGTGCATTATCTGACATAAATGCAGGGGTGCAAATATTTTTGTTGATGAATATATATATATATATATATATATATATATATATATATATTGTATAGAGAAAATAATGCATTGTGTAACAACCCATTTACAAATCTAGACAAGTCAGAAGACTTGCTTTTCCCACAGAAACTCTCTGAATACATTGTTTCCAATGCAGCAAAGGATTCTGGGTAAAATATTCAAAGGAGGTTAACAATGACTCCCTTTTTTACTTTTAGCCTGCTTTTTATGGCAGACTTCCCTTTACGTCATAGCATCTCCGTATTACACAGCTTTTAAGCTTAGCTAGGGTTAGTACAGTGATTCAAGCTAATCCCAGGACAGCTGTTTCGTGGTTTTTGCCACGCATCAGCTGGGAGTAGGTTGAACCACTGAAGTGAAAAAACAAGTACTGTGGGCGCCTTAAAGGGCAGGTCAAAAAAATATATGAGTTGATTATGTCCTAATACATATGAAAAAAATATTTTAACAAATGATAGGTAAATGATCAAGGAAAAAAAAATAATCTTTTAACAAATGATAGGTAAATGATCAAAAAAAATAATAAAAAAATCAACAGCCAATTGAAATGAATGTTAAAATATAATTTAATTAGACTTTACTAAATGCATTAAAAGAGTTTTAAACGAAATAATTCATACAATGAGATAAATATAAAAAGGCAATACTAAATGTACATAAATAAATGCATAAAAACTTGTTTGTATAAAATAAGTGATTCTCTGTAAGTGACCTATCTATGTAGAGAGAAGACCTCTAAAGACACTTCAAAATACTTAGCCTTTGCTGCAGACAGGGTTGAATCACTGCTGGGTAAAGTTGATTTCTGGGCAAAATACAACAACAATTAAAATTATGGGGAGGCGAAAAGTGAGTTTAAAATCCTCCACTAAATAAAAAATGTAGAGAAAATAACTTATTATGTAACCCATTGTAATTTTCTCTTCATTTTGTTTTTAGTGGAGGATTTTAAACTCACTTTTCACCTCCCATAAATTTAATTGTTGTTGTATAAGTTTTTATTTATTATTTTTTTAAGGTTATTTGGGGCATTTTATTACGCTATAATAATGTTATGTATTTTAATGTGTAATTCTATTATATCTATATAATAAAGAGACCACAGCAAAATTATCAGTTTCTCTGGTTTTATTATAGGGATTTGTGTAAAATAAACATATTTTTTTGTGATGTGCAGAGGAGAGGTAAAAACTAAGAAGAGAAGAACAATGTAAGTCATTTGTTAAATGACCACTAATACAGTAGAATTGCATAATGGTTAAGTGCATAATAAAAAGACAATCCAATAAAACCTACTCTGAATTTCACTAAAGCTTTAGATGTTTTTTTTCCTGGCAAATTAACTTTTTCTCCCATTTGCCAGCCCCCTGTACCATGTGACAGACATCAGCCAATCACAGACTAGTATACGTATACCCTCTGAGCTTGTGCACATGCTCAGTACAGTAAGAGCTGGTGCTGTAAAAATGTGTGCATATAAAAAGATTGTACAAAATTTGATAATGGAAGTAAATTTGAAAAATTCTTAAAATTTTGTGCTTTTTGTATCATGAAAGTTTAATTTTGACTTCAGTGTCAATTTAAGAAAAGAAGGGTAAGTGAAATAGAAATGAAAGGGATGAGAAAAATAGACTGGAATTTATGAGAATTTAGAAGGATTTAAAGGGCTAGGGCAAAGAAAAGAGAGAAAGGTATTATAATGTTAAGAGTAAAAGGGTAAGGAGGGATGTGCAGAAAATAAAAAAAGATTGGAATTAGAAGATACATAATGTAGAGATGGACAAAACTTCCCTGACACAGCCATTCTCCTGAAAAAGAGATTGAAAATGTATTAAAATAAACACAAAGTAACAAGGCCCCTGGGCCTGATGGTTTCACAGGCACATTCTATAAGAAACTAACAGCTAGATAACGAGTTGTACGTTATGAGTGAAAAAGCAGCGTTATGGCTCTTTTTCACTACCTCTGCTATTATGAGTCTTGTAGGTATAGCTGTACCGCACACTATTTTGGCCGTCACGCAACATAACTACCGCACTTTTAAAAAAGTCCTTTTTCAATGGGACTTCCACAGTGCTGGTATTACGAGTTTGCCTGTCTGGCCAAAAAGTGAGCAGTATAGCCCATAACTACAAGATCTGTACCGTAAACTGAAAGTCAGTAGTTATGTGTTTTATGTTACAAAGCTGTAGCATAAAACTCATAACTAAAGTGTTACAAAGTAGACTAACACCCATAAACTACCTATTAACCCCTAAACCGAGGCCCTCCCGCATCGCAAACACTAAAATAAACTTATTAACCCCTAATCAGACGCTGAGTTCTACAAATTACAAAACTGCAGGAGAGGTGAAGAAAAAACAAGGACAAATTGTATACTCCCTGGTACAAGCAATGGCAAGATCAAAAAAAAAAGGTAAAAGTCTGCAGATCTAGAAATAAGAATCAAGAACATAAAAAAATAAAACTAAATAACAAGTAAAAAGAAACTTAGGTTTGACCAGTTAAAAAAATCTCGGCTAGATTAGGAGTTTTGGGGTAAGGTGAAAAAGCAGCGTTAACAGGTCCTAACACTGCTTTTTTTTACACCCGCTGGTATTACAAGTCTTGCAGGTATAGGTGTCCCGCACATTTCTTTGGCTTTACCACAAACCAACTTACGTAAATTTCGTAAAGGCTTTTTTCTATGGGACTCCATAGCGCTGGTATTACGAGTCTGCCTGGGAGGCCAAAAAGTGAGCGGTACACCCTCTACCGCCAAGATTCCTAACGCATTTTAAAGTCAGTAGTTATGAGTTGTACGCTACAAAGCTGTAGCATAAAACTCATAACTAAAGTGCTAAAAAGTACACTAACACCCATAAACTACCTATTAACCCCTAAACCGAGGCCCTCCTGCATCACAAATACTAAAATAAAATTATTAACCCCTAATCTGACGATCGGACATCGCCGCCACTATAATAAACATATTAACCCCTAAACCGCCACACTCCTGCATCGCAAACACTAGTTAAATATTATTAACCCCTAATCTGCTGCCCCCAATGTTGTTGCCACCTACATACACTTATTAACCCCTAATTTGCTGTCCCTAACATCTCTGCAACCTACATTACTGTTATTAACGCCTAATCTGCTGCCCCCCAAATTGCCGCAAGCTAACTTCACTTATTAACCCTTAATCTGCTTCCCCCAATGTCGCCGCCACTATACTAAAGTTATTAACCCCTAGGTCTAACCCTAACCCTAACGTAACCCTAAGACCCACTAACTTTAATTACTTACCTGTAAAATAAAATCAAAGCTAGCTACAATATAACTAATAGTTACATTGTAGCTAACTTAAGTTTTATTTTTATATCACAGCTAAGTTTGTTTTTATTTTAACTAGGTAGATTAGTTATTAAATAGTTATTAACTATTTACTAATTACCTAGTTAAAATAAATACAAACTTACCTGTGAAATAAATCCTAACCTGTCTTACAGTAAAACCTAACATTACACTAAAATTAAATACATTAAATTAAAAAAATACATTTATCTAATTTACAAAAAATAACAAACACTAAATTACACAAAATAAAAAAAAGAAATTATCAAAATAAAAATGAATTACTCCTAATCTAATAGCCCTATCAAAATAACCCCCCCAATAATAAAACCTCTAGCCAACACTAAACTGCCAATAGTCCTTAAAAGTGCCTTTTGAGGGGCATTGCCCCAAAGAAATTAGCTCTTTTACCTGTAAAAAAAATACAAACAACCCCACAACAGTAAAACCCACCACCCACACAACCAACCCATCCAAATAAAAACTTACCTAAAAAAACCTAAGCTCCCCATTGCCCTGAAAAGGCCATGTGGATGGGCATTGCCCTTAAAAGGGCATTTTGCTCTTTTACAGTGCCCAAAGTCCCTAATCCAAAAATAAAACCCACCCAAGCGGCAAGAAGTCCTCAACAAAGCTGGGAGAAGTCTTCAAGCTGCAAGAAGTCATCCTCCAGATGGGCAGAAGTCTTCATCCAGGCGACATCTTCTATCTTCATCCTTCCGATGCAGAGCGGCTCCATCTTCAAGACATCTGGCGCCGAGCATCCTCTTCATACAGTCCCAGCCATACACTGAATGTTCCCTTTAAGGGACGTCATCTAAGATGTTTTCCCTTGAATTCCGATTGACAGATAGAATTCTATCAGCCAATTGGAATTAAAGGATAACAAATCCTATTGGCTGATGCAATCAGCCAATAGGATTGAGCTTGCATTCTATTGGCTTATTGGAACAGCCAATAGAATGCAAGCTCAATCCCATTGGCTGATTGGGTCAGTCAATAGGATTGAAGCTCAATCCTATTGGCTGATTGCATCAGCCAATAGGATATTTTACCCTTTAATTCTGATTGGCTGATAGAATTCTATCAGCCAATCTGAATTCAAGGGTCGCCATCTTGGATGACGTCCCTTAAAGGGAACCTTCAGTGTATGGCTGAGACCGTATGAAGAGGATGCTCTGGGCCGGATGTCTTGAAGATGGAGCTGCTCCGCGTCGGAAGGATGAAGGTTAGAAGATGCCGTCTGGATGAAGACTTCTGCCCCTCTGGAGGACGACTTCTTGCCGCTTGGATGAAGACTTCTCCCGGCTGGATGAGGATGGATGTCCGGTCTTCAAAAACTGTAAGTGGATCTTTGGGGGGTTAGTGTTAGTTTTTTTTGAAGGGTTTATTGGGTGGATTTTATTTTTATATTAGGGACTTTGGGCACTGTAAAATAGAGCTAAATGCCCTTTTAAGGGCAATGCCCATCCAAATGGCCTTTTCAGGGCAATGGGGAGGTTTTTGAGGTAGGTTTTTATTTGGGGGGGGGGTTGGTTGTGTGGGTGCTGGGTTTTACTGTTGTGGGGTTGTTTGTATTTTTTTTTTTTTACAGGTAAAAGAGCTGATTTATTTGGGGCAATGCCCTGCAAAAGGCCCATTTAAGGGCTATTGGCAGTTTAGTGAAGGCTATGGGTTTTATTTTTTGGGGGGGCTTTTTTTATTTTGATAGGGCTATTAGATTAGGAGTAATTCGTTTTTATTTTTGATAATTTATTTTTTTATTTTGTGTAATTTAGTGTTTATTATTTTTTGTAATTTAGATAAATGTTTTTTTTTTATTTTATTTATTTTATTTTAGTGTAATGTTAGGTGTTAGTGTAACTCAGGTTAAGTTTTATTTTACAGGTACATTTGTATTTATTTTAACTAGGTAGTTAGTAAATAGTTAATACTTATTTACTTGCTAGGCCCTTTTAAGGGCTATTGGCAGTTTAGTGAAGGCTATGGGTTTTATTATTTTTTGGGGGGGCTTTTTTATTTTGATAGGGCTATTAGATTAGGAGTAATTCGTTTTTATTTTTGATAATTTATTTTTTTATTTTGTGTAATTTAGTGTTTATTATTTTTTGTAATTTAGATAAATTTATTTTTTTTATTTAATTTATTTTATTTTAGTGTAATGTTAGGTGTTAGTGTAACTCAGGTTAGGTTTTATTTTACAGGTAAATTTGTATTTATTTTAACTAGGTAGTTAGTAAATAGTTAATAATTATTTACTAGCTAGTCTACCTAGTTAAAATAAATACAAACTTAGCTGTGAAATAAAAATAAAACCTAAGATAGCTACAATGTAACTATTAGTAATATTGTAGCTAGCTTAGGATTTATTTTACAGGTATTTAGTCTTAAATAGGTATTATTTAGGTAATAATAGTAATTTTTATTTATAGTTATTTTAATTATATTATAGTTAGGGGGGTTAGGATTAGGGTTAGGTTTAGGGGTTAATATATTTATTTAGTGTTAGTGATGTGGAAGGCCAGAGGATTAGGGGTTAATAACTATAGTATAGTGGCGGCAGCAATGTTGGGAGTGGCAGATTAGGGGTTAATAAATTTATGTAGGTGGTGGTGACATTGGAGGCGGCAGATTAGGGGTTAATAAATGTAGGTAGGTGTCAGCGACATTGGGGTGGCAGATTAGGGGTTAATAAGTGTAATGTAGGTGTCAGAGACATTGGGGGTGGCAGATTAGGGGTGTTGAGACTCAGGTTTATGTTAGGGTGTTAGGTTTATGCTCCGTTATTGCAGGTGTTAGGCTTTTTTTTTAGCCGACTCTCCCAATTGATGTCTATGGGGAAATCGTGCACGAGCACGTCAAAGCAGTTCAAAGTAGCGCTGGTATTTGTGTGCGGTATAGAGCTCAACGCTGCTATATTGCCCACAAACGCAGATTTTTGCAAACCTGTAATAGCAGCACTATTAAAGGTGAGTGGTGGAAATAACTTGCAAGTTAGTAGCAAGCCAGCCATAACGCAAAACTCATAATCTGGCCGTAAGAGTGCTAATCGCTCCTGCACTAAGAGATTTTTTCAATGAAATAATGGAGACAGATGAGGTTCTGAAGAAATTTCTAGAGGTCTCTATCATTCCAATACCAAAACCAGGGAAAACTCAGAGTGTGGCAACTTCCGGCCTATAGCCTTCATAAATCTTGATATTAAACTTTATTCAAAGCTTGTAGCAAACAGAATAGTGAAACTCATGCCCATTATAATCCATTATGACCAGGTAGGATTTATGACAGGCCACCAAGGCCCAGATAATACCAGAAGACTGATTTCAATCTTCACTGAAGCCCAGCGGAAGGGGATACCAATGCTGGCTCTGTTGTTGGACGCTGAGAAGGCCTTTGACAGATTCAGATGGGTGTACTTGTGGGAGGTTCTTCGTTCATTTGGGTTCCCAGATTCCTTCATTCTACCAATTAAGGCCTTATATTCTGCTCCGTATGCACGGATGCGGGGGTTGGGATTCTGTTCCCCGGAATTCCCAATCTGCAATGGGACAAGACAGGGGTGTCCCCTTTCACCACTTATTTTTGCGATGGTAATGGAACCATTTGCACAAGCAGTTAGACAATCCAACGATATTGCTGGAGTTCCTCTTGTAACACCATCCGAGAAATTAGTTTTATTTGCAGATGATGTTACCCTTCTACTAACTAGCCCATTAACCTCCATGCCAGCAGTCTTTCACTTAATAGACTACTTTGGTAGGATAAGTTATTATAAAATCAATTACAAAAAGACTGAAGCATATCCTATCAATATATAGCACAACCTACCATAAAAGAGTTGCAATCTCTATACCCATTCACTTGGTCCTCACACCACCTTAAACATTTATGAATTCTCTTGAGCACAAAGAGTGACCATATCGCTCGCAGTAATTATGACGCTCGCAGACTTCAAAATATTGCTGGAGAAATGGGATTTCAAAGAACTATCCTGGTTGGGTAGAGTTGCCTCAATTAAAATGTCACTCCTTCCCAAAGCATTATATCTGTTTAGACATATTCCACTTAATATCCCACACTCTGTCCTGTACAAAATTCACAAATTATTTTCTAATTATATCTGGAAGAACAAAAAGCCAAGGATAGCATATAATACATTACAGAGACCTTATTCTAAAGGGGGAATCGTGGCTCCAAACATTTTGACCTATTACCAAGCTTCTAGGTTATCACATATTTCAGAATGGAGTCTTAAAGGAGATAAACCAGGTTGGTACTTTTTAGAAGCTGCCAGCTTACCCACAGAACTGGGATTAGCTGACGTCATATGGGTCCCTAATGATAGAAGTCTTGCCCTCAATATCTCTAATATAATAGTAAAAGATAACCTATCGATATGGCAGAATTTACAAAGCCGATCCCTAATAGCTCTCCATCCGTCTCCTGTCCATCACCTACAATGTTTATTCTGGGACCTTATCAATATTCACACTGGAGATTGGAAAACAGGAGGACTTGAAATTATAGCCAATTTATATGACCATGACTCCTTAATCAATTTCAACTCGGTTTCTTCACAATTTGACCCAGTTCCTCTTTGGTTATCATTTGAATGTTTCCGAGTTCTGAGCTTCCTTAAAACCTGGGGGTTCCCCAAAAGGTTATTAGGAAAGGCACATTATGGGAGTGCAGATGGTTGGGTGGGTCTAAACTATCTAAACCTCTTAAGGTACATTATAACCTTCTCCTCCCAGATCTTATCCCTAGATTACACTCGAAAATAAAAGCATGGAGCAAGGAAATAGAAACTACCTTCTCTGACCAAGACTGGGATAGAGCCATTATTTTGACAAAAAAAAAAAAACAGTACACTGCGTCACTATGCTGGAGTTATATATTAAACTCTTATTAAAATGGTATAGAACCCCCTTAGACTGACTAAGATGTACCCGACGGCTTCACCTATATGTGGACGGTGATGTGGGGAAGTAGGCTCCGAACCTACATATATGGTGGGGGTATCAAAAACTCACACCATTGTGGTGAGAGATTTAGGGGAATATGCGAATCCCTCGACCTTGCCTCCCCCTCTAATGCTCTACTACATATAATGTAGTCCTTATCTCCTCATCTTGTTTTTCCGATGCCATTACAATGAGAGATAGCAATGTCTGGATATCCCCCTTTTTTTTTTTTCTTCCCCTCTCCTTTCCTTAACCTCCTCCTCACTCCTGCCTAGGTCCCATCCCTCCCTTATCCCGCCTTTATGAATGGATCACCATAAGTTAGCTAATATGGAATCCATCCAAAATCAACATGCTTTCGACAATAAATATGAATACACAAATAGCAATAAAACGTTTTATATAACTATTACTGCAACAATATATTACCAGTGACCGATCACCTTTATTACACCTGGATTATGTTTTGTTATGGATGACTAACATACAAATGTTTATAAAAGTTACAAGCTATGTAACCATGTCTAAACTGATTACAATTGTGCGTTGTATTACTGTTATACTATGTGAAAACTCAATAAAAATATATATAAAAAAAAAGAAGATACATAATGTAAAAAGAGGAAAGTGAATACAAGGGAAAGAGAAAAGAAGGGTAATGGGAAGAATACAATGGAATGGAATCAGCGTATTCTAAGTGCTAAGAAACTGAAGGTTTTCAGTGCAGTCTAAGTGCAGGATTAAGTGGCCTAAACTAACAGGGAGATCTCCCTCCATGTGCCCCTGAGGAACTGGATAAGTAGCTGAGGAACTTTCTGTACTTAGTGCTAGGTCTTGAACACCACTGAAAGAACCAGTAAGACTACATAGGCAGTTATGATTCTCTTCCATTTGTATATAACACCCCTTGTGACCTACAACGCCCTGGCATACAATAGACAGCTGTATATGCCAACATTGACAGAAGTGGTAATTAAAGTGGTAGAAATTAACAATAACATAAATTATGTTATCATCCTTAGTGCTTTATTCTTGCATTGACATTACTATTAATTTAATCTATAAAGTGCAAGATAAAAGGATATGTTACATGGAAGATGTATTGCACACATTTTAACTTAATCTTCTTTAATAAATGTTGCCTGATGATTTGATTACCATTTTGAAAGATTTATAAGAACCTTAAATATCAGGCACTGTTCTGAAATGAATTTAGCACATATCATTTATGAATGACATTTTGTTTCTCCAAAGGTACAATTAATCGGTATTATATTAGAATTCTACAATTATTATTTTTACAGCTGCATTACTGGATGTTCAGTGAACTTTTGTTTGAAAGAGAGAGAGAAAAACGAGTAGCGCTTGATGGGAAAGGAAAGAGTTAAAATGGAAGATAAAGGCCTAGCTTACAAGGTGAGTGCAAGCATTACAGAGAGAAGCGCAAACGCGATTGCGAGGTAGACATATTTTTATTGCTAGAACTTGTATTACGAGCCACAAGTGAAAAAAATATATAGTGGACTCACAGTAACTAATGATTCCTGAACTTTCAATAATAATTGTAAAGTGGAAACTCACACTTGTATTACAAGTCCGTGGTTAACCCCTTAATGACCAAGGACGTACGCCACACGTCCTCAAAAAAAATTCAGTTAATGACCGAGGACGTGTGGCGTACGTCCTTGGTCTGGAAAGCAGCTGGAAGCGATCCTGCTCGCTTCCAGCTGCTTTCCGGTTATTGCAGTGATGCCTCGATATGGAGGCATCCTGCAATAACCCCCCTTGGCCATCCGATGCAGAGAGAGCCACTCTGTGGCCCTCTCTGCACGGGACATCGGTGGCCGGTATCGTTGGTGGGTGGGAGCAACTCTGGGAGGCGGGTGGGCGGCCATCGATGTGCCGATTGGAGAGAAGGGGGGCGGGATCGGGGGCGGAACCGTCGGGAGCGCGCACGTGCACGGGGGGCGGAGGGCGGGCGCGTGCACGGGGCGGGAGCGGGAGGGAACCGCTACACTACGGAAAAATAAGGCTGTGAAAAGTGAAAATAAAAAGTTTAAAATATTACAAATAAACAGCTAAGGGATCTGGAAGGGGTGGGGGGAAGCTACACTACAGAAAAGGGAATTTTTTTAAAAAAAAAAGCACATTTGTTACTAAACTGGGTACTGGCAGACAGCTGCCAGTACCCAAGATGGCGCCCATTAAGGCAGAGGGGGAGGGTTAGAGAGCTGTTTGGTGGGGGATCAGTGAGGTTGGGGACTAAGGGGGGGATCCTACACAGCAGCATATGTAAATATGCCAAAAAAAAAAAAAAAGCCCAAGTATAGCTTTTATTTTAGTACTGGCAGAGTTTCTGCCAGTACTTAAGATGGCGGGGACAATTGTGGGGTGGGGGAGGGAAGAGAGCTGTTTGGGAGGGATCAGGGGGTCTCATGTTTCAGGTGGGAGGCTGAGCTCTACACTAAAGCTAAAATTAACCCTGCAAGCTACATAATTAACCCCTTCACTGCTAGCCATAATACACGTGTCAAATGCAGTGGCATTTGGCAGCCTTCTAATTACCAAAAAGCAACGCCAAAGCCATATATGTCTGATATTTCTGAACAAAGGGGATCCCAGAGAAGCATTTACAACCATTTGTGCCATAATTGCACAAGCTGTTTGTAAATGATTTCAGTGAGAAACCTAAAATTGTGAAAAATTTAACGTTTTTTTTAATTTGATCGCATTTGGCGGTGAAATGGTGGCATGAAATATACCAAAATTGGCCTAGATCAATACTTGGGGTTGTCTACTACACTACACTAAAGCTAAAAGTATCCCTAAAAGCTCCCTACATGCTCCATAATTAACCCCTTCACTGCTGGGCATAATACACGTGTAGTGCGCAGTGGCATTTAGCAGCCTTCTAATTACTAAAAAGCAACGCCAAAGCCATATATGTCTGCTATTTCTGAACAAAGGGGATCCCAGAGAAGCATTTACAACCATTTAAGCCATAATTGCACAAGCTGTTTGTAAATAATTTCAGTGAGAAACCAAAAGTTTGTGAAAAAATTAGTAAAAAAGTGAACGATTTTTTGTATTTAATCGCATTTGGCGGTGAAATGGTGGCATGAAATATACCAAAATGGGCCTAGATGAATACTTTGGGATGTCTACTAAAAAAAAATATATACATGTCAATGGCTATTCAGAGATTCCTGAAAGATATTAGTGTTCTAATGTAACTAGCGCTAATTTTGAAAAGAAATGGTTTGGAAATAGCAAAGTGCTACTTGTATTTATGGCCCTATAAGTTACAAAAAAAGCAAAGAACATGTAAACATTGGGTATTTCTAAACTCAGGACAAAATTTAGAAACTATTTAGCATGGGTGTTTTTTGGTGGTTGTAGATGTGTAACAGATTTTGGGTGTCAAAGTTAGAAAAAGTGTGTTTTTTTCAATTTTTTCCTCATATTTTATAATTTTTTTTATAGTAAATTATAAGATATGATGAAAATAATGGTATCTTTAGAAAGTCCATTTAATGGCGAGAAAAACGGTATATAATATGTGTGGGTACAGTAAATGAGTAAGAGGAAAATTACAGCTAAACACAAACACTGCAGAAAAGTAAAAATAGCCTTGGTCCCAAACGGACAGAAAATGGAAAAGTGCTGTGGTCATTAAGGGGTTAAAGGGACATTGCACACTAGTTTTTTCTTTGCATAAATGTTTTGCAGATTATCCATTTATATAGCCCATCTGGTAGTGTTTTTGTAACAATGTATAGTTTTGCTTATTTTTTAAAAACATTGTGCTGATTTTCAGACTCCTAACCAAGCCCCACAGTGTCAGGTGTATACTGATGTTCAGACTCCTGCTGGCTCCTGTTTATGTTATGTGTCTTTTCATATGCAGGGAAGAGGGGGGGGGTCTGTTATTCTTGTTTTCCCAGCCCCTTTCACTGGTGTCCCATCAAAAACTTATCAACATTGCTAAACTGGGAGCTTCTAAGTGATTTTTTAGGGACATCCCAAAACATTTAATGTGAAAATGGCTTAATAATGTAGCTTAATGAGTAAAAAAAGTGGCCAAATGTTAATCAATTGCTGCATAATTTTGCAAATCCCAAGATTTCCACTATCTAAGCCTATCCTAGAAATTTCGTGGATTTTGGTGTCCCACAAGGCAAATGAGTGACATTAAGCTTGTTTTTTGGGGAGCTTAATGTGGCTTAACATACAAAATTGAACTTAGATGTTAACCAACTTCCCACAATACATTAATCTATCTATTCAAACATATTATGAAAATTTCAGGACATTTGATAAAACATACCAAAAGTTATCCACATTTAACTATTTTTTTACAATCCTAAAACATTTAATGTGAGCAGCTTAATATAAAAAGAGCTTAATGTACCAAAATTCACCTAAACTTCAATCAATTGCCTTGAAACTTGGCACAAACTCAGTTTGTCACTTTCCAATTCCAAACCTAACCTAGAAGTTTCATGGATTTTGGTTTCCCACAAGGCAAATGAGTGACATTAAGTTTGTTTTTTAGGGAGCCTAATGTGGCTTAACGTACAAAATTGAACTTAGATGTTAACCAATTTCCCCCAAACTTCCCACAATACATTTATCTATTCAAACATATTCTGAAAATTTCAGGACATTTGGAAACATACCGAAAGTTATTCACATTTAAAGGGACACTGAACCCAAATTTTTTCTTTCGTGATTCAGATAGAGCATGAAATTTTAAGCAACTTTCTAATTTACTCCTATTATCAAATTTTCTTTATTCTCTTGGTATCTTTATTTGAAATACAATAATGTAAGTTTAGATGCCGGCCCATTTTTAGTGAACAACCTAGGTTATCCTTGCTGATTGGTGGATACATTCATCCACCAATCGAAAACTGCTGTCCAGAGTTCTGAACCAAGAAAAAAGCTTAGATGCCTTCTTTTTCAAATAAAGATAGCAAGAGAACAAAGAAACATTGATAATAGGAGTAAATTAGAAAGTTGCTTAAAATTGCATGCTCTTTCTGAATCAAGAAAGAAAAAATTTGGGTTCAGTGTCCCTTTAACTATTTTTTTACAATCCTAAAACATTTCATGTGAATGGCTTAACGTAAAAAAGAGCTTAATGTACCAAAATTTGCCTAAACATCAATCAATCGCCTTGAGACTTGGCACAAACTCAGTTTGTTACTTTCCAAGCCTATCCTAGAAGTTTCATGGATTTTGGTTTCCCACAAGGCAAATGAGTGACATTAAGCTTGTTTTTGGGGAGCTTAATGTGACTTAACGTACAAAATTGAACTTAGATATTAACCAATTCCCCCAAACTGCTCACAATACATGAATCTATCTATTCAAACATATTCTGAAAATTCTAGGACATTTGATAAAACATACCAAAAGTTATTCGCATTTATAATTTTTTTTACGCTCCGAAAACATTTAATGTGAGCAGCTTAATGTACCAAAATTCAACTAAACATCAATCAATTGCCTTGAAACTTAGCACAAACTCAGTTTGACATTTTCCAAACCTATCCTAGAAGTTTTATGGATTTTGGTTTCCCACAAGGCAAATGAGTGTCATTAAGCGTTTTTTGGGGAGCTTAATGTGGCTTAACTTACAAAATTGAACTTAGATGTTTATCAATTTCCCCCAAACTTCTCAAAATACATTAATCTATCTATTCAAACATATTATGAAAATTTCTGGAAATTTGATAAAACATACCAAAAGTTATTCGCATTTAACAATTTTTTTACAATCCTAAAATATTTAGGGGGTATTTATCAAAGCCTCAACTATGCTGCATTTGTCGGCACCAATATGCTCGCCTAACATTGCGGCCGCGGACCTGAATACGCTCTCCATATTTATAAAAAAAGCCGGCAAAAAGCCGCGCACCAAGTACGGGGCGATAAGCATCGGACTGTTGTTAACTAACAGTCATCGATCTTGCTGCTATTCGGCTTTTTACCAACTTTATTTATATCCTGTCACTAAACGCTGCCACTATACTAAATTGTTTAACCCCTATCCCGCCGCTCCCGGACCCCGCCGCAACTTTAATAAATGTATTGACCCCTAAACCTCTGGCCTCCCACATCACTACCATTAACTAAACCTATTAACCCCTAAACCACCAGCCCCCACATTGCCATAAACTATATTAAGATATTAACCCCTAAACCTAACAACCCGCTAACTTTACATTAAAATGAGTGCAATCTTTACAATGTAACAGCCAGAGCACAAAATAGCAATGTTTCGGAATCAGTCCTTAATCATGCATAATTACGCCTGGAGTTAACACACCTTATATACCATTACAAACTACACCCCCTACTATACCTATTACCTGTCATGCACCTAAGAAATGCCATCGAGTGGTTACACCGAATATATTACACACACAGAATATCCTTATACATCAAGTAATACAGGATTTTAAATAAATCTAAGTTAGTACATATCAAGATGATACACATTAAAATCATATATATGATAGATGTCAATTTTCTAAGGCACATAACAATTATACATGATAATATCACAATAATCAATATAGCAGGCACCCTAGAGGCATAGGGCCCAGTCTAACTCCCTATTCATTTCCTTAGGGAGCATGGTATCTAATTTGCTGATCCAAAAGGCCTCTCTTATTTTTAACCTTTTAGTTCTATCACCACCTCTTCTAAGATGTCCCACTTGTTCCAAGATTTGAAACCTAAGTTGTGTTAAATTGTGTCCAACAGACAAAAAATGTTTAGCCACAGGGGCATCTAGTTTTTTGGTTCTTATACTACATTTGTGCTGGTTTATGCGTTCACGGACAGAGTGGGTGGTCTCGCCAACATACCCCATCCCACACGGGCACTTAATATAGTATACCACAAAATCAGTGTGACAAGTGTAATGTCCCCTGATGTCAAATTTTTTACCCGTACTCAGATGGCTAAATGAAGGGCCTCTAATCATATTATTGCAGTTGGAGCAACCAAGGCATGGAAAACAGACAAAAAATTTTTTGCCAATATAACCTTGGACCAGGGCTTTCGAAGGACCAATGTCAGCATGTACCAGTGAATCTTTCAAATTTCTACCCCTCTTAAAGGTAGGCATTGGGGGTTCCCTAAACTCAATTACCTCAGGCTTACAGGTCTGTAATATATGCCAATGGTTGAAAAGTATCTTGCGTATCCTATTACTTAATTTTGAGTATTGGCTGACAAAGATTAATCTATATGATTTCTTTATTTCTCTCCCCTCTTTTTGTTCCAATAAATTTTGTCTGGGAATTTGTCTCACACTCTTAATTTCCTTTTGTTTTAAGGTTGATGGATAACCCCTCACTTTAAACCGGTCACCCATTACAGACAGTCTTTGCTCTATAGGGCCTGTCTCAGAGACAATCCTTTTCACCCTTAAGAGTTGGCTCCTAGGGAGAGACCTGATCAAAGAGGGAGGATGCATACTATTATAGTGTAAGAGAGTGTTGCAATCTGTTTCTTTCTTATGTAGATCCACTACAAGTCCATGGGTATCTTTATACACCCTTGTGTCCAGGAAAACAACACTCTCCTCACTGCAAACCAATTTAAACTTAATGTGACAAGTTGCACAATTTAAATCATTCACAAATTTTTCCAGGGTCCCAATGTCGCCCAGCCACATGCCAAAGATGTCATCAATGTATCGCCACCAGGTGGCGCCATACTGAACAAATAAAGAATGACTATAAACATCCCTGCCACAATAGGGTGTCCAGGAGGGGCTGTGGCACTTTTATGGACCTTGGGGAGGGTTTAAAGGACAGGTGTAATGTCCTCTGCATTCAGCAAAAAATGTGTAGTATCATTATCAAAAATGCCATATTTAGCTGCTGTCTGCACACAACACAGAATTTCTTGCTTTATCTTAAAGAAAGGATTATAGGTCAGTTTCTGATAAATCTCATTATCGGATAATTGGGTGAGAATCTCCTCAACATAATATTGTTTACCCAGGAGCACTATGACACCGCCCTTATCAGCCCCCTTAATAATCAGATGTTTGTTCTTTTTAAGATCAATCAGGGCCCTTCTTTCATTCCTGGATAAAACACCCTTATCCCCTTATCCTACCTACCTACACTTATTAACCCCTAATCTGCCACCCCCAATGACGCCAACACCACTATACTAAAGTTATTAACCCCTAAACCTCTGGCTTCCCACATCACTAACACTAAATAAATATTTTAACCCCTAACGTAACCCTAACCCTTACCCTAACGTAACCCTAACACCCCCTAACTTTAACATAATTAAAATAATTAAATAAAACTTGCTACTAATTAAATAATTCCTATTTAAAAATTAATTCTAACCTGTAAAATAAACCCTAAGCTAGCTAAAATATAACTAATAGTTACATTGTATCTATCTTTTATTATCTTATTATTCTGTATATGAGAAAGTATTATATAGCACACAGAGGAGAACATTTACATCCATCTAATTCACAGTGTCTCATTTCAAAATTTAAATCAAGTACGAGGCAAACTGACTTATGTACCTATGAATATACTCACTTGGTGGTATGGGGCGCTGATCACATTGGATCAATAGTAGCCATGTGTTAGGCAACCTGTTTGTATAATATCACATTTTTTATGTACCTTCACATGGTAGACACAAATAACTGATACAGGAATCCAACAATCATCAGTGAGTAATCAAACACCTACTCCAAGAAATATATAGATACAATAAATGCTATAACATTTCTGTGTACATTTAATGTCAATATCTCATTGCATAAGAATATATATAGATTACACTATGAGGATTATATAACTCCAAAAGTCATTATAGCGGCTTAAGGTCATGAACAAGCTTTACAGGTGGACATAAAGTACAATACACAAGAAAATTCATATGATTCAATAACAACATTTACCTCACAATCTCATTGCGGACATTACAACAGCAAGTACATATTCTGACTCAGCCCCTATGAGGATTTATCCAAACCTAGACCAGAGCGAATTTGAATGTATACTAGGTAATAGATGATAATAAATTGATAGAATAAGATTTAATTTACAATCAATATTATCAAGTAATTTACCATATTCAGAGTGAATTGTAACTAACGTTATTGTGGGGAACAGTATACAAATTTATAGACAGGCGGGAATACATAATTAATCCCCACATAACACATTTTTTGCAACATCACACAAATCAGTGTCTGTGTCGATTTTAATTGTGTGTCACCCTTATTTTAAGTTTAACAATTTAATAAAAGTTATATTTTAAAAATAAATCTTGTACCTCAATAACTGCCCACCAGTCTGGGCACAGAGTGCTTTGTGTGTATACTTTTCAAGTAAGTGTTCGCAATTCTCTAGCAAGACTCTACTTTTTGTTCAATTATCATTTTATGTACTAGCACCATCTCCTTCTTTGATATTCTGTGATTATTGTGTTTATCACATAATGGCTTATAGTAATAAATAAGGGGAGAAGCCCTCGTAGTGCCATTGTTTGCACATTGTAACATATCACCAACTTCTAGGATAGGTTTGGAAAGTGACAAACTGAGTTTGTGCCAAGTTTCAAGGCAATTGATTGATGTTTAGGCAAATGTTGGTACATTAAGCTATTTTTAACGTTAAGCCATTCACATGAAATGTTTTAGGATTGTAAAAAAATAGTTAAATGTGGATAACTTTTGGTATGTTTTATCAAATGTACTTTGTACATATAAGAATATGTTTGAACAGATAGATTAATGTATTGTGGGAAGTTTGGGGGAAATTGGTTAACATCTAAGTTCAATTTTGTACGTTAAGCCACATTAAGCTCTGCAAAAAACAAGCTTAATGTCACTCATTTGCCTTGTGGGACACCAAAATCCATGAAACTTCTAGGATAGGCTTGGATAGTGGAAATCTTGGGAAGTGCAAAATTATGCCGCAATTGATTAACATTTGGCCACTCATTAAGCTACATTAAGCCATTTTCACATTAAATGTTTTAGGATGTCCCAGTTTTTAAAAGGTATTTTTTACTGGATTCTTAGATCAGCATCTGTGCATATTCTTCTTTATAGTAGTGTCTATTACATGCAGTTATATTAAAATTGGTGTATACTGTCCCTTTAATCCCTGTATTTGAGCGCTAATCACATTAATGCTGGAAATATTAACTAAAGTGAAAAGCTCTAATAAAGTATTTGTGACTGCTCATACAGGACCTCAGGAACCTTAACACCTGATTTCTTCTAAATGTTCTTGTTTACTCAAACTAATGAGTCACAAAACTGTATTTCATCGCACTAATCGCATTTATGCAATCTCATTCTACCACCCCGTTTATGCGATCTCGCTGTACTATTTAGGATTGCATAAATGTGGTCAGCACAATGAAATTGTATAAATGTTGGTCCAGAAAGAAACGGTTTTGAGGCTGGTTAGTTTCAATGGTAGAAATCTTGTCATTTTACAAAATATGTTTTAGAATGTGAGTGTTTCAAAACTGATAATTGTGTCCGGGAAAACCTTCAGTCATTTTTAATGTGTGATATTAATATCCCATACTGTTAATTTTGTTTCAAAACCCAAAACAAGCCAAATACAAAATACAATAAAGAAACTTAAAGGGACATGAAACCCAAATTTTTTATTTCATGATTTAGAAAGAGCATACAATTATAAACAACTTTCTAATTTATTTCTATTATCTATTTTGCTTCATTCTCTTGATATTCTTTGCTGAAAAGCATATCTAGATATGCTTTGTAGCTGCTGATTGGTAGCTGCACATAGATGCCTCCTGTGATTGGTTCACTGTGTGCATTGCTATTTCTTCATTAAAGTATATCTAAAGAAAAAAGCAAATTAGGTAATAGAAGTAAATTGGAATGTTGTTTAAAATTATATTCTCTACCTTAATCATGAAAGAAAATGTTTGGGTATAGTTTCCCTTTAACTATGTATGATGAACATTTTTACATCATAATGCATATAAATTACATATCATAGACATATATTCTGTATAACCATAATGCCCAGCATAAATGTGTGAGTAATTAATTTACAAGTTTTGCTGTTCTTTTGGAAGTTAAAGATTAATTTAACACTTGCAAATAGCTTTTGTCCTTTTACTCTGTAAAATGGTATTGATGTAAAAACTTGCAAGGAATATTCCTGCTTGATTGGTCATTGTATTAGTGATTTGACTTGGTATAAGCTGTAACTAGTAGGTTCCTGGTAACTTCACAATAGGAATCAGGTCTACCTTCAGCTCCGGTAAGTTGGGTTTGAACGATACTACTGCTCGAGTGGGAAAACTTTCAACTTGTAATACAAGCACATTGATGCTTAAGATACACTCCTGGCAGCACTTTCACATGAGTTCAATTTACTTTAGAAAACTCAGGGCATAATACAATTTCAGTTGTAATTTAGGTCAAAGTTATGAGTTAAGTGTGAAACTGGACAAAGAATTGTAAATGGTAAGAGATATGAAGCAGAAACATTTTAATTAAAATGATAACATTGACTTAGAATGGGTTCGTATGTATGGAGCTTATGCCAGGTGGTTGCAGTCTTAGGACTGTCTAGAGTACTGAAAGGAGCCAAAAGTATGTGCTTCATTATGGAATTACCACTTGTAGGCATGGTTGAGTAACAGACAAGTAAACAAGTTTATTCTACTGGAACTGGAGACTTGGAGACTGGAAAAAGCGATTGCACCCTACAGTCTGTATACCTCACAAAAATATCTGTCTGAGACTGATGCTGGTATATACTTGTGTAGCACTCACTTTCCTAAAAAGGCTATTGGAGAAAGGCAGATTAGAAAAAAGAGGGGGGGGGGGAGAAATGCTTAATTAAAATGTAACCTTTATTAGGATAATTTAAAACAAAATAATTCACATACACACATAAACAACTCTAAAAACAGGAAGATTGAAGGTCAAGGGTATCGGTGCACTGTAACGCTCTAAAAAATTATATTGACAGTTGTATATATCACTCCTGACCTAGGATGTCGGTGTTAATCCATAGTTAGGATGTGTATAAAGAAATCAGATTATTCCATATATCTATGGTTTAGTTATACACTGGCCCTATGGGGCTCTAAGAAAAGTGGGTTATAATGTCGATGTTATTACTGTTAATGGTGAATAAAATATTAGCTTATAGCTGTTAGTAATTGTGTAAGTTAGGTTAACTGTATCATAACATCATCCTTCAATTGACAGTGCTGTTGCTTTAATATCGGAAACACAACATAATGAGGTGCGATTAGACTTGCTACTGTTATTTGAGTATTATTGTAGTATCTCCTAATATAGAATTGCTATACTTTACAGCTTAATACTTCATATATTCAAAGGATACCCAGTTCATACTTAGTATCTATGTTGGAGATTCTGATATTGTGTAGTTAAAGGGACACGAATCCCACATTTTTTCTTTCATGATTTAGAAAGAGCATACAATTATAAACAACTTTCTAATTTACTTCTATTATCTGTTTTTCTTCATTCTCTTGATATTCTTTGCTGAAAAGCATGTCTAGATATGCTTAGTAGCTGCTGATTGGTAGCTGCACATAGATGCCTCCTGTGATTGGTTCACTGTGTGCATTGCTATTTCTTCATTAAAGTATATCTAAAGAATAAAGCAAATTAGGTAATAGAAGTAAATTGGAATGTTGTTTAAAATTATATTCTCTACCTTAATCATGAAAGAAAATGTTTGAGTATAGTGTCCCTTTTTGTTCAAGGTGTATGCTCAAGAATGTTCCAATCATTACAAGTACATATATAAAGACACTGCATTATTATTGCTGAAAATACAGAAAACAAAATCACAAATATTAGGCACAAAAAGTCTAGTTTGGACAAGCAATAGACACATTGGCTTGTGCAGAAATTTTTCTCTATGGTGGAACCAAAAAAATACAATTTCCTAAGTATTATAGTCAGTCAGAGATGTACATAATTTTAAAAATAGAGACTCATTGGCAACAAAAGGGATTTAAGTGGTTGGTTACCCCCTTTTGCCCCCATACAGACACATACAAACAGGGAAACAGGCAAGGGTCAACATTAAGGTGAAGAAGGAACAGGAAGAATGCAAACCTAGTGTTGGGATTAACAAGATTCTGTAACAGGAAATGCCCCATACACAGTCAATAAGGGCAATAAGGATACATTGACCATCATTCCTCAGCTGAATTATGTAATGACTGTATGAAGTATTACTTGATAGTAGGAGAACTCAGCAGTAAGTGTTAGCTAAAAGCCTATTTGTACAGACAGTGCAGACAAACTGAAGACCAGGCAAACACATTGCAAAAGGTCATCCAAAAGCAAAGTTCAGAAGAGTAGAACCTACTAATGTTGTTCAGTCAGTAAATATTTTACTGTGTGAGAGACTCACTTTAATGCATGTTTGTAACAATATTCTCAAAGTTAATCAATATGTGCATTAAATTATCCAGGAGAGCTATTAAGCATATCCTACGTTTTTTTGTTGCTTTGGGAAACAACTGTTCTAAACATTTGAACAGAGATTAGGTGCCAGAAACACTGAATATTTAACATGTCAGCTTTCTACAATGGGAATTATGTTGAAACACATCTAAAATAGCATCTGTCCTACTCCAATAAGTATGTTGCCATATTATATATATTTTTTTGAAAACAACAGAAAAAGTCTGAGACATCCTCAACATTTAAGACTGTTGTAAATATTGCTTGCAAAAAATATGCAGGTTTTTGGCTTTGATTGTGTTATTTATTTTATTCTAATTATGATGGATGTACCAAATAGTTTGTATTTCTGCATATATTAGTGCAATAAGTTAATTAAAATAGAGGAATATTAGTGATAAGAATGAGTTATTGTTATGTTGATAACACAACAGAACCTTTGCAAAAACTCCTTTTCTCATGTCAACTGTAGTTTTTATTAAAACATCACTTAAAAATGCTTTATATTAATAGATATTCAAATACCCAGTGCTCCGCCAGCCACTTAAAAAGTCAATTTTTTGTGTGCTAAAGATTTGAATAGTTCTCCAATAAGTGCTCTAGCTACAACAAAAATTTCCATATGGGGAGAACACTGATTGGAGAACAAATCAAACCGTTAGCTCACTGAAAAATTGACTTTTGAAGTGGCCGACGGAGTCCAGGGTATATTAATTTCATAACTACATTAAAAAGTAAGTTATAGCGCATCTTCGTTACAACTAATTAATTATACTCTAAAATATGACTAACATTCTGGAAACTATTTATTGGCTGATTTGAACAGCCAATAGGCTTTAAGCAGCTCTCATCCTATTGGCTGATTTTAAATTTTCAGCCAATAGGAATGCAAGGTACCCCAATATAAAACGGGTACCTTGCATTTAAAGGGACACTGAAGTCAAATTTTTTCTTTCATGATTCAGATAGAGCATGCAATTTTAAGCAACTTTCTAATTTACTCCTATTATCAAATTTTCTTAATTCTCTCTGAATCACAAAAGAAAAAATTTGGGTTCAGTGTCCCTTTAAGCTTCAGTGTGCGGCGGACAATCGCATGAAGAGGAGCCTCCTTGTCAGATGATTGCGCCACCGCATCGGAAGACGGCTCTGCACCTCCGGGATGAAGATAGAAGTTGTCCCTGCACTAAATGAAGATGTCACCACCTGGATGAAGATGGATGTCCAGACTTCAGGAACAGTGAGTATATTGTTTGGGGTTAATGTTAGTTTTTTTTGTTTTGTTTTTTGGGAGGGTGTTTTTTTTTTTTTTAGATTAAGGATTTTTTAATGGGCAGCAAAAGAGCTGACTGCCAAATATCTTGTAATTTGGTTATTATTTTGTGTAATTTAGTGTTTGTTTTTTTTATTTAGTTAATTGTATTTAATTTAGGTAATTTATTTAATTGTAGTGTAAGATTAGGTGTTAGTGTAAGACAGGTTAGGTTTCATTTTACAGGTAAATTTGTATTTATTTTAGCTAGGTAGTTAGTAAATAGTTGATAACTATTTAATAACTATTGTACCTAGTTAAAATAAATACAAACTTGCCTGTAAAATAAAAACAAGCCCTAAGCTAGATACAATGTAACTATTAGTTATATTGTAGCTAGCTTAGGGTTTATTTTACAGGTAAGTATTTAGTTTAGTAGGTTTTCTTTAGATTTAGTTTAATTATATTTGTTAGTGGGTGTTAGGGTTAGACTTGGGGGTGGCAGATTAGGGGTTAATAAATGTAGATAGGTGGCGGTGATGTTAGGGATGGCAGATTATGGGTTAATAATATTTAACTAGTGTTTGCAATGCGGGAGTATGGCGGTTTAGGGGTTAATATGTTTATTATAGTGGTGGCGATGTCCGGAGTGGCAGATTAGGGGTTAATAATTTTATTTTAGTGTTTGTGATGCGGGAGTGCCTCAGTTTAGGGGTTAATTGGTAGTTTATAGGTGTTAGTGTACTTTTTAGCACTTTAGTTATGAGTTTTATGTTACAGCTTTTTAACGTAAAACTCATAACTACTAACTTTAGAATGCATTATGAATCTTGACGGTATAGGGTGTACCGCTCACTTTTTGGCCTCCCAGGAAAAGCTTGTAATATCGGCGCTATGAAAATCCCATTGAAAAAAGACTTTACGCAATTTGCGTAAGTTGATTTGCATTATGGCCAAAAAAAGTGTGCGATGCCCCTAAACCTACAAGACTCGTAATAGCAGCAGTAGTGAAAAAGCAGCGTTATAACCTGATAACACTGCTTTTTCACCATAGCGCAAAACTCGTAAGCTAGCCGTTTATTTTTTTAGGTAATCTTAGATTTTTTGTGATCTTAGATTTTTTTATTTTATGTAATCTTAGATTTTGTATTTAAATTAAATCTTAGGTTTTATTTTTTATGTAATGCTAGGGTTTTTAATTTTAATTTTAGATTGGGATTTTTAATTTTGGTATTTTAATTAATGTATTAGTTTAATAGTCTTTTTTATGTATGGGCTAAATTTAGGGGGTGTTAGGTTAGTGGGCTTTGTGATTAGATTAATATTTTGCGTTGTAGGGGATGGCGGTTTAGGGGTTAATAGGTTAAATAGATACTTTGTGATGTGGGGATGGCGGTTTAGGGGTTAATAGTTTAAATATGTACTTTGCGATGTGTGGGGATGGCTGTTTAGTGGTTCATACATTTTATTGTTAGTTGCGATGTGGGGGATTGTGGTTTAGTGATTAATACATTTTATTTGTAAAACAAAATTCGAAAATCTGGACCTGGTCTAATCCTCCACGCCTCTCAAAATATACCGTGATCTCTCCACATGGTTAGAATAGGTTAAAAAACTAAAAAATGGGTTGAGTGGCGCTCATACAAGCTGAGGATACAGAAATATCAAATGTCATAAAATATGTTCATTCAAAAGTTATAACAAAGTAAAAGGGTTTATTATCCTTAGTTATAAAAACTGCGCAATATAAATACAATAACACAAATAATTTCATAAAAAGGTGATAAAAAAGTTGTTGCCACAACTTTATTAATTTTATATTCTAAGAAGTATTTAAAAACCATAATCCAAATACTACTGGAAGAGGGAACTTGATCTATATCTCAGGAAAGTGTACACAATAAAAAAAAATCACATAAGTTCGATCTACTGCCAATAGTACCTAATAGATCATAATTAATATAAGTGCAGTCAAAGCAGTGACAGAATCTGTTAATAACCGGTGATATGCTAGTTACTGAAAATCTAAACAAATATCTGATATACATACGTTATATATTAACACCAAGTGATATGAAACAAAGTCTCCAAAGTTGCTTTTAGATACTCACTTATGTCCAAGAAGTATCAAAACAGGGGATACTTAAGTGAGTATAATGACATCGAATGAAATACTATGTATCCAAAGTTGCTAGTTACTTTATAGTGATGTCCCCAATGTATCAGAACAAAAAGATGCTGGTTAAGGTGAATGTACGATTTAAAGAATCACAACTTTATATCCTTTTGTGCGCTTTCCGGAAAAAATCTCTATGTGCAAATCAAAGTGATCTTTTAGATCAGTGAGAACAACGTGTGGTTGAAAATTGTAAGGTAGAAGATAATTATAGATGTGCTGCTTGATTGGTCAAGTGTCGGGTCTCTGTTTCAGGCTTAACTGCTTTGTATGGCTTGTCAGCTATTTTTTCCGCTGTGTGGAAGACTTACCTGGCTGTGTTTCCTGGCCAACGACGTTCTTCGTGTGTGGCGGGATACTCACAGCGTTTTCACTGCCTCGATATCACAGCTCAGTCAGTTGACTTAAAGCAGCCTATCAGAGAGTCCCATATAAACAAAGAGCAAAGGTATTTGCACTCTCACGTTCAATCAGTGTGCCAGGGTGACAGGAACAGGAGGAATACACCAATACAAAAGGGTCCGCACTCTCTGGACTTGTAACAAGTGAAAATTTAATTTGACATGTGACGTTTCGGGGATCAAGCAGTCCCCTTCCTAAGCCTGTCTCAGGAAGGGGACTACTTGATTCCCAAAACTTTACATGAATTAAATTTTCACCTGTTACAAGTCCAGAGAGTGCGGACCCTTTTGTATTAGTGTATATATATTTATCTGAAAAGAAATGACGCCTATGGGAGCCTCATTTTGATGCTGTCAGAGACAGCATCAGAAACTCGCACAGCAAAGGAGGTAAGTGGCACAGCGATGAGCAGCATTTTTAAAATATATATGAATATATACATATATATGTGCTAATATGTGTATATACACATATTAACACATTAATATTTATTTATATATTTATATACATATATATTTACATTGCAGTCTTTGAGAGCACACAGTTCTAACACCCCACTCCCACCAACTTTAAAGCCCCAAAACTGCTTAGTGCAGTTATTTTTTTTTTTTACTTTTTTTTTTTTACTTTTTTTTAAAAAACAAAAACAAAAAAAAAACTATAATGCCCTCTATTTTGAGGGATTGTGGGCACTTTTAAAAAATGAATCAGAGATCTAATATCTGCTTAATTTTCAGAGTGCTAATTGCTACAGTGAGCTTGCAGTAACAATAACCAGCCACTTGTAATGGCTGGTTTAATTATTGCGCCCGTTTGGGGGAGCGCAACAATTTAGCTCTCCACAATAAATACATGACTTCCTTTAAGAAACTAAAATAGAATACAATTTCTAGAAAAATAAATGAAGAATTAATATTCAGATTGTTTGTTGTAAAATACTTTAAGAACCACATAAAAGTAGGGCACCTGGAGGTGAATTCAAACTCTCAACCTTCAGCTTACAAACCAGACAAGCTAACCGCTAAGCCCTAGAAGAAGCACCTGAGTGGTTGTTGGCAGAATCAATCCCATTACTTTTTTATTTAAGTGCAATAAACAGTGTAGAAGTAAATTGATTATTTGCCTTAAAGAACATTAAACATCTCTTCCTTTACATCCTAAAGAGGTTACAACACAAATTCTGTTACCTGCTAATGCAGCAGATCAAATAGCTGTTTTATACTGTTTGCAGCATTTTGAAAACCTAGGATGCAGAATAATTTGTTTTTACCTCTCTAGGAGGTGTGGGACAATCATAAACACTAAAGGAAAAGGTATTATGGTCTCTTTAAGGAAATAAAATAGTTAAATTTGTATAAGAAAAATAATCTTTTAGATGCATTATTTAATAGTTAATGACATGAAAAGTGAAAAGAAAGAAGCTGAAGTTGGATTCTAACGCTCAACCTTCTGCTGGTGAGGTGAATAAGCTAACCAGTTCTGCTAGCTGGGGAAAGGCTGGCATGTCCAGTAACCATGATTTCTATTTTTCAGTCAGGTGAGCTAATACCCAGTCTCTAAGCAGAAATCTGCTGTGGAGCAGTGGTAAGTTCATGGGTTAGTGAGCACAGGTCCAGCGGTTCAAATCCATCCTATGGCTTCCCCTTTCACCAAGTTCCAAGGCATACCTGCCATTTATGTGGGAAATGAACTGCTTCAATTGGTCTGCAATAAAACATCCTACCTGGGTTAATGTCTAGGAAGCATACCATAACTGTATAGTATAAAATGATATAAGAGTATGGGCAAAATATGTGTTTGTAAAATTGCAGATCTTGAAGATAGATAGTCTAGATAAGATTGGGTAGGGGTCTTAGTGGGAAGGATCAGTCTGGATAGGAAAATAGTGTAGAGAGGAAAGGTTGGAGTGATCAGGATGGAAAAAGGAGGAGAAAGGGGATAAAGTAGTTCCTGGAGAGTGAAATAATAGGACAAATAATGAGCAGTAGGTAGAGACTGGGAGGGAAAGTAGAATGTGGGGGAGGAGTCTGTAAAGGAGAATGGGGAGGGACAAGGTAAAGGAGGGACTGGGTTGGGAAAATAAGAGGGAAGGATACCAGATGTGAAAAATAGAAGGGGCAGGTGATTTAATGGGGAATATTTTGGAAATAGGTTCAGAAAGTTGAGAGTTCAGTGAATGGGCACAAAAAAGGAACAGTATAACTAGAACCTTAAATTCTTGGGAGGTGCGCTGGTGTATGTTAGATAGATGAGCAAAATCTGGCAGAACTCTTGGAAGTTTGATGTGATGAGGTAAATCCTGTTAGAACAGGGAAGATAAAAGGCGCCACATAGGGTTATAACGTATGGAGACAATAAACAATAGCAGAAGAGCCCCGCCCCCTGAAGATGGCTACTCACATACTACTACTACACATGACTACTCAGTTGGGTACTCTGGTTGTACCGCCGTGTATGTGAGTAGCCATCTTCAGGGGGGGTTCTTCTGCTATCGTTTATTGTCTCCATACGTTATCACCCTATGTGGCGCAGCTTCTCTTCCCTGTTCTAACAGGATTTACCTCATCACAAAAAAGGAACGCAGGTTTGGAAAATTAGGAGAAGAATGAAGTGCGATAAGCTCTGTGTTAATCCATGGTCATGCTGTTAAGAGCTTTGGGCCATGCTGAAAATATTTTTCTGTGATGTCCTCTGGGAAAGTGTTTGATGATTCTTTTGGAAGTGCTGCCTATTATAAATACCGGTCAGTCGGCGGCCAGTAAAAAACATCAATGTGCATGCGTAGTGGCCATCTTTGTTAAGGTCGCTGCGATTATAGACAGTGCTATTATGAGTGTAACTGTACTTTTTCTATGTATTTTGTACAACTTTTTAGTCAAGCATAACCGTTAACCAGAGCTCTGAAGTTGTGCTATCCCGATGCACGTTTAATTCATTTGCACTGAAGGGAATGTGTTTACTTTCAACTTGTAAAACACCTCTAATTCAGACAAGTGCAAACACCTGCGATAAACCCTTTTCGTTTGCGCGCAACTTGTAATCTAGCCCATTAACTGGCCACATAATTATGCTTTTTTGAGATAAACATGTATCATTTTTGCTATGGTGTACCTAATAAATGTTTTGTTATTTCTTATTTCATTGTATTCACTGAAGGTATGTCCTGAAAAATTACATTGGTATTTCCCAATCTCCCTGACTCAGTGGAGGCTCAAGTCTGCCTTGTAAAGCAACAAAACATGTGGTGACTATCCAGTCCATTCAATCTTCTACGATAGATTAAGAAAGAGGTTAAAGGAACATGAGGCATCATTAGCATACATTTTTCAAACAACTTAACAATGTAGTTCTGTTCTCAAATTTGCATTATTCTCTTGGTATCTTTTGTTGAAGGAGCAGCAATGCATTTAATGGTGCTAGGTAAACACATCGGGTGAGCCAATAACAACAGACATATTTGTGCAGCCACCAATCATAACCTAGCTCTCAGTAGTACATTGCTGTTCCTGAGCCTACCTAGATATGATTTTCAATATAGGATTCCAAGAGAAAATAAACTAATTAGATAATAGAAGTAAATTGGAAAGTTGTTTACAATTGCATGATCTATCTGAATCTTAAACATATAGGTGAGATTCTCGGATGCTCAGTATGTATATAAATTACACAATTCTTTTTTTATTTTATTTTTTTTATTCACATTACTCTTGTTCCAAGTAAAGTTTACATGTGAATTAAATTAACAGTCATTTCTCATATGCATAAGAGCCCCTAGCTTTTAAACCATTAACTGCATGTCTACCTTTTACTAACTGATGTAACTAAGTAAAGAGTCAAAATATAGAATGACTGTTAACATCTTATTGTTTTATTACATCATTATATTTTAAAATAATAAGATTATTTAGTTAAGAGGTGACATGATTACTTATAATATAAATATATTCATGGTCCATATACAGAGATGGCAGAAGCTCTGTTTATTCCAAGAAAATTATTTGTGACAAGAGGTCACAATTTAAGGCTGGAGGAAAGGAGATTAAATCTCCAACAACGTAAACATTTTTTCACTGTAAGAGCAATCAAATTGTGGAACTCATTACCTAAGGAGGTAGCAAATGCCAATACTTTAGATCACTGGTTTTCAAACCTGTCCTCAGGCCTCCCCAACAGTCAAGGTTTTCAGGATTACCTTGGATAAGAGTAGGTAAAATAATTATGTTTACTAACCAGCTGATTATTTCACCTGTACTCTAATTCAGATAGCCTCAAAATGTGGACTGTTAGTGAGGCCTTAGGACAGATTTGAAAACCAGTACTTTAGATACATTTAAAAATAGTTTTGATACATTTCTGGCTATAAACAGAATTCATGAATATGATTTATTGTGTTAAATGGATCACCTGTTTTAATGAGATTGATTTAAGCTTAACTGGAGCTTTTCAGGGCCATCTTTAACCCAGGGCAAAAGTGGCAGCTGCCCAGCCCAGTATTTGTTGAGGGGCCCAAGATACTTAAAAAAAATATTTTTTTTTTTTTTTTTGGTTCATGCTAGACTGCTGATGTCATGTGACATGGGGGGGACACACAGTCAGTCCTAATACTGTCACAGTCAAAATCTCTCTGCTTATATTTATTTGTGAGAAACTGTGCCAGATCGTGCCAGTGTCATGTGATATGCCAAGCTAGTGCCATGTGCTGTTTTAGGTGTGCACTGTGCAGCACTGAATGCTAAGACCTAACTCGGCATCCAGCCAATCCCACTGCATCAGAAAAGGTCCTGCTGGGGTTACCACTGTTACCAGGTTACAGCTCTGGTGGTGGGTATTGTTTCTGGGTAGGGCTGACTGTAGGTGCATGCAGCAGAATGCTGGAGCGGCAGGCACCTGAGGATTTGGGCATTTGTGCAGCTGCACACACTGCTCTCTTTAGTCTTGAGGCTGTGTGACTCATCTCGCACTGTAACCATGCAGCCTTGGGCATACAGCATCCAGTCTGCTGGTTCCCTTAGCCCTGCTGTAGCCCTAAGATCCACTAACAGAAGTTTGTTAGGGGAAAAGTGCTTTGTAGACAGGTGTCAGTGGGAAGAATAAGCCCCTCCCCCATGCAGCATTGTCTAGTGCAGGGTGAGAGGGAACTTTTTCCTAGCAAAGAAGTGACATGTGCTGCTGTGGCTGTGTCAGGGTGCCAGGAATCAGACTGAGATGAGAAGTGCAAAAATAATCACACCTTTATTAATAGCAAAAAATAATAAAAAGTCCACAAGTCAAATAACAAGCCAGGAATCAAAACCAGAGCTGGTAGTCAGACGAGCTGAGTCAGGAGCCAAAGCAAATAGTCAGACGAGCCGAGTCAGGAGCCAAAGCAAATAGTCAGACGAGCCGAGTCAGGAGCCAAAGCGAGTAGTCAGACGAGCCGGAATCAGGAACAAGGAGAACAGCAGAGTGAGGATCAAGCCAGGGATCAGGAACCAGGAGGGACGTCAGACAGCCATGTAATACACAGGAGCTCTCACAAACAGGTCTGAGACAATGCAAGGGCAAAGCATACTGAACAGATGCCCTTTAAATAATAAGTGATGACATCACGATTCTGAGACTACATCCTGTCTCACACGGATGATGTACACTAGTCTGGCCATAAAAGGAAGTGCAGGAAATGAGCAGCATCACACAGTATGCACCAAAGTCAGTAAGAGAGGTGAGTAAAATGGCTGCCAGCAGCACATGGCAAACAAGGCAGGGCAAAAACCCTGACAGGCTGATGTTTAGTGTCATGCTGATACTTCATACATTAAGGAAAGGTTTATTTATTTTATTTTCTCTCTGTTTAAGATTTTACCGCTTCCCATAGTAGTTCTGCTGTTCCAGTCAGTAAACTTATATTTGTCTGCACCTCCATGCTTCCTCCTCAGTCTTTACATTGTTTTTGCTCCTGCTGGCTGCCCTAAATCTCTTTAACCAGCTAGCCTCAGTGGAGGAATTTATATATTTATTTACTTATTAGTACTGCTTAGGTCCAGTTTCACATATTGCAATTTTTTTTAAATGATTGACCCAGCAGTGGATGATCCACTGCTGGGCTAATAATTTAAAAAATATATAAAATAAATTGATTTAGTTGCTTTTTGGGATGTTGGCGTGGAGAGCGAAATTGCATGGGGGGGGGGGGGGGAGGCAAGAAAATGTTTGCCCAGGGTCCAGTCAATATTAAAGACGGCCCTGGAGCTTTTAATGTAAAAATATTAAGATTTGTATAGGTTGAACTTGATGGACTTCTGTCTTTTTTTCAACCTCATCTACTATGTAGTAAAACACATGGAACTTTTGAACAAAATCTTCAGCAAAAAAAAAAAATTGTTTTATTCCAGTTAAGTTTTTTGTCACCGTCCATCACATTTCTCTTTGATTTAAAAATCAAAATGAAACATTGCCTGCTTTCATGCAAAGCCTTTTATAATTGTACTTTCAGTTAAGATTTTTACATAACTATTAGAAAACTCAGAATATAGCAGAGAGCATATTATCTGAATAGGATATATGATATGTATTGTTAGAGAGGTGGTTATGTTATCATGAATTGACCAGAAAGAGAAGTATTGTCAGTTAAAATGGAATTGAATTAAGTTCAATAAAGGTGAAACAGCTGAAGCTGTTCTGTCTTATCACAAATTCTTCAGCTCAGATACCTTTAATCGAAAACCCTCCTAACCTCTACCAAATTACTTTTTTTTTGTGTTGCTTCTTAAAATAAGGGACTTTCTGCCAAGTCTTGTTTTACTTTTCTTATCTTTATAATGAAAAGAATAGAAAGTTATATTGCATCTGTACATGATTCTCTCACTTGCATTTTTCTTATTTCTAACATTTATATATATTAGATTTTTGCATTTTTTTGTCGCAAATACACATTTATGACTATTATTAACTAAGCAAATATCAACATAAATGCACAAAGAAAATGAAAAAATAGTGATGAAAATCATCAGTATTCATTAGTTTTCTTTAATTATTTTTAAGGGGTTAATACTTTCCTTAACACGCTCTGGTGAGCATGCTAACTCGAACCTCTTCTTGCCAGTGCCCCGGGCGTACTAACAGGAGGCTTAGAATACAGGGCTCCCAGGACCTGCACTAAAGTTAGTGCAGATCCTGGGAATCGAGAGCTTTGAAGCCTGTTGTTGTCACGCCGCACTTGTTTCTTCACCGCTCCGGTTTCCATGGCCGTTGCCATGGACACAGCAGTTGCTGTAGGCATGCGGCAATGACATCATCGACGAATGCCACTTCCCTTCTGTTGTCGGCCGGATCACCTCTGAGCCTTTTTGGTTCAAATCTGCCCCTATGTAAGAATCTGCATTTGCTTATTCTCATTGCCAAAGTATATATAATGTACTTGATAATGAGACAGCAACCTTCTTGGATAAGCGCACGTTAGGACAGGGACTCTGCAAAATCCCCTGTATCCAGAATTTTAAATAAATGTCCACAGTGCTTCTTGTTATTAAATATCCTTTATTTGTCACTCAGACATCACAATTGACAAGCGATGTTTCGGGTAACAACCCTTACTCATGCTTTGGACATTTATTTAAAGTATTGCCCAAGTATAGGTATGACTCTGTGCATTCCTAGGTGCTTAGTTATTGCTGTGCTATACTGGTCTGCCTTATTGTTGCTGAACTCTTCCTGCTTACTGACGTCTCTCCTGGTTAACCCCTGAACTGCTGTGATATACTGGCCTGTCTCATTGTTGCCAAACTCTGGCTGGTTACTGACTACTCTCCTGTATAACCCCAGGACTGCTGATACTTCAGATTGCCTAACTGTTGCTGATCTCTGCTTGTCTCTTACCATTCTCTGCCTAATCTTTTTTGCCATGAAGGATTGCCCTCTCAACTGTTACTACTGCTTACCTAATTTATTATCTGTCTTACTTTGTTCTGGGTTATTTCCTTATCTTTCCACTTGACGCCTGGATAAGAAGACTACTGGCCAAGTTTAGTTTGATAGGGAAATATCCCACAAGCATTACATTATACTTGGGCCATGGACCCAAATGAGGTAGCAAGAGCACAATCTCCCTCCAGGGACAAATGCTGGGAACCCACGCCATACACCTGCAAAGTTTGGACTACAAATAGAGACTATTACTGCTATGCTCTCCTCACTTGTTGCAGATTTTCCCACTCAGGTGCTAATGATGGCTCAGAGCCGTCACTAGCACTCCCCCACCTTGATGGAGGTCTAAGGACCCCCATCCACTCATACCCCGGCGATCTGGCCTGGATACCTGATGACGTCATTGCGCAACTTTATTTACAACTGACAATTGTCAGTTATAGGGAGTTGTAATCCCATGATCACCTGGATAATGTGGTTACAAATTAATAAATGGTAGAGGAATGCTATTTAAAAAAAAAACACCAAATAATATTTTTTGTAATCAGTATTTTAGTGTGCGTGGAAGATGAGTAAAACACCCTCTTTACACAGCTCTCTCTCCATATTTCAAAACTTAATTATTTTGAATGCAAAGAAGCTTATTTTTTGCAATAATAAATCTATATTTTCTAGTGACATAATTCCTTAAAAAAATATCTATTTTGTAAAGAGAATTATGGCTAAGCGTCTCAGTGCTGAGGAAACAGCTGAGTTCTCTATGAACTCAGACTCTGATTCCTTTACTGATGATGCATATGGTACATAAACTAAGGCCTAGATTTGGAACAAGTTAGCGGTAGAGTCTCTACCGACAAGACTCCTACCGCCAAAAAAAGTCAGTAGTTAAGAGCGTTATGGGCTAATGCCGGAATATAAAGCTCCTAACTACTGTGCTATAAAGTACACTAACACCCATAAACTACCTATGTACCCCTAAACCGAGCCCCCCCTCCACATTGCCAACCCTCTAATAAATTTTTTTAACCGCTAATCTGCCGACCGGACACCACCGCCACCTACATTATAGCAATAAACCCCTAATCTGCTGCCCCTAACATTGCCGACACCTACATTATTTTTATTACCCCCTAATCTGCCCCCCCCCCAATGTTGCCGCTATCTAACTACACTTATTAACCCCTAATCTGCCGACCGGACCTCGCCGCCACTATAATAAATGTATTAACCCCTAAACCGCCACACTCCCACCTTGCAAACACTATAATAAATTTTATTAACCCCTAATCTGCCCTCCCTAGCATCGCCGCCACCTACCTACAATTATTGACCCCTAATCTCCCGCACGCAACGTCGCCGCTACTATAATAAAGTTATTAAACCCTAAACCTAACTCTAACCCTAACACCCCTAAATTAAATATAATTTTAATTAAACTAAATAATATTCCTATAATTTAAAAAAGTATTCCTATTTAAAACTAAATACTTATCTATAAAATATACCCTAATATAGCTACAATATAACTAATAATTACATTGTAGCTATTTTAGGATTTATATTTATTTTACAGGCAACTTTGTATTTATTTTAACTAGGTACAATAGCTATTAAATATTTAATAACTATTTAATAGCTACCTAGTTAAAATAAGTACAAAATTACCTGTAAAATAAATCCTAACCTAAGTTACAAATACACCTAACACTACACTATCATTAAATTAATTAAATAAATTAACTACAATTAGCTAAACTAAAATACAATTAAATAAACTAATCTATAATACAAAAAACAAACACTAAATTACAAAAAAAAATAAAAAAGAAGTTTAAACTAATTAAACCTAATCTAAGCCCCCTAATAAAATAAAAAATCCCCCCAAAATAAAAAAATGCCCTACCCTATTCTAAATTACAAAAGTAATCAGCTCTTTTACCAGCCCTTAAAAGGGCTTTTTGCGGGGCATTGCCCCAAAGTAATCAGCTCTTTTACCTGTAAAAAAAATACAACCCCCCCAACATTAAAACCCACCACCCACATACCCCTACTCTAACCCACCCAAACCCCCCTTAAAAAAACCTAACGCTAACCCCCTGAAGATCTCCCTACCTTAAGTCGTCTTCACCCAACCGGGCCGAAATCTTCATCCAAGGTGCGCAGAGAAGGTCCTTCATCCAGTAGAAGTCTTCATCCAGGCGGCGTCTTCAGTCTTCATCCATCCGGAGCAGAGCCATCTTCAAAGGAGCCGACGCGGAGCCATCCTCTTCAACCGACGACTGAACGACGAATGAAGGTTCCTTTAAGGGACGTCATCCAAGATGGCGTCCCTTCAATTCCGATTGGCTGATAGGAATTAAGGTAGGAAAAATCTGATTGGCTGATTCAATCAACCTATCAGATTGAAGTTCAATCCAATTGGCTGATGGCGTCCCTTCAATTCCGATTGGCTGATAGGATTCTATCAGCCAATCGGAATTAAGGTAGGAAAATCTGATTGGCTGATTCAATCAGCCAATCAGATTGAAGTTCAATCCTATTGGCTGACCCAATCATCCAAGATGGCGTCCCTTCAATTCCGATTGGCTGATAGGATTCTATCAGCGAATCGGAATTAAGGTAGGAAAAATCTGATTCAGCCAATTGTATTGGGCTCGTATTCTATTGGCTGATTGGAACAGCCAATAGAATACGAGCCCAATACAATTGGCTGAATCAGATTTTTCCTACCTTAATTCCGATTAGCTGATAGAATCCTATCAGCCAATCGGAATTGAAGGGACGCCATCTTGGATGACGTCCCTTAAAGGAACCTTCATTCGTCGTTCAGTCGTCAGTTGAAGAGGATAGCTCTGCGTCAGCTCCTTTGAAGATGGCTCCGCTCCACTCCGGATGGATGAAGATTGAAGACGCCGCCTGAATGAAGACTTCTACCGGATGAAGGACCTTCTCTGTGCACCTTGGATGAAGATTTTGGCCCGGTTGGGTGAAGATGACTCAAGGTAGGAAGATCTTCAGGGGGTTAGCGTTAGGTTTTTTAAGGGGAGTTTGGGTGGGTTAGAGTAGGGGTATGTGGGTGGTGGGTTTTAATGTTGGGGGGGTTGTATTTTTTTTTACAGGTAAAAGAGCTGATTACTTTGGGGCAATGCCCCGCAAAAAGCCCTTTTAAGGGCTGGTAAAAGATCTGATTACTTTTGTAATTTAGAATAGGGTAGGGCATTTTGTTATTTTGGGGGAATTTTTTATTTTATTAGGGGGCTTAGATTAGGTGTAATTAGTTTAAACTTCTTTTTTATTTTTTGTAATTTAGTGTTTGTTTTTTTTGTATTATAGATTAGTTTATTTAATTGTATTTTAGTTTAGCTAATTGTAGTTAATTTATTTAATTAATTTAATGATAGTGTAGTGTTAGGTGTATTTGCAACTTAGGTTAGGATTTATTTTACAGGTAATTTTGTACTTATTTTAACTAGGTAGCTATTAAATAGTTATTCAATATTTAATAGCTATTGTACCTAGTTAAAATAAATACATAGTTGCCTGTAAAATAAATATAAATCCTAAAATAGCTACAATGTAATTATTAGTTATATTGTAGCTATATTAGGGTTTATTTTATAGGTAAGTATTTAGTTTTAAATAGGAATAATTTATTTAATAATAAGACTATTATTTTGTTTAATTAAAATTATATTTAACTTAGGGGGGTGTTAGGGTTAGGGTTAGACTTAGGTTTAGGGGTTAATAACTTTATTATAGTAGCGGCAATGTTGCGGGTGGGAGATTAGCGGTTAATAATTGTAGGTAGGTGGCGACGATGTTAGGGAGAGCAGATTAGGGGTTAATAAAATTTATTATAGTGTTTGCGAGGCGGGAGTGCGTCAGTTTAGGGGTTAATACATTTATTATAGTGGCGGCTAGGTCCGGTAGGCAGATTAGGGGTTAATAAGTGTAGGTAAGGTAGCGGCGTTGTTGGGGGGAGCAGATTAGGGGGTAATAAATATAATATAGGTGTCAGCGATGTTAGGGGCAGCAGATTAGGGGTTCATAGGTATAATGTAGGTGGCGGCGGTGTCTGGAGCGGCAGATTAGGGGTTAATAATATAATGCAGGTGTCAGCGATAGCGGGGGCGGCAGATTAGGGGTTAATACGTGTAAGGTAAGGGGTGTTTAGACTCGGGGTTCATGTTAGGGTTTTAGGTGCAGACTTAGAGAGTGTTTCCCCATAGGAAACAATGGGGCTGCGCTAGGAGCTGAACGCTGCTTTTTTGCAGGTGTTAGATTTTTTTTCAAGCCAGCTCAGCCCCATTGTATCCTATGGGGATATCATGCACAAGCACGTTTTTCCAGCTTACCGCTACCGTAGGCAACGCTGGTATTGAGAGTTGAAGGGAAGGTAAATTCTGCTCAATGCTCCCTTTTCTGAGCCTAACGCAGCCACTCAGACAACTCTAAATACCAGCGTTGTCTTAAGGGTACGCTGGGAAAAAAAGCAGCGTTGGCTACACAGGTCTTTACCGACAAAACTCTAAATCTAGGCGTAAATATTTCTAGAAAGTACACACCAAGCCACATCAAATGGGGGGCCACATGTATTGTTAGCACAAAAATAGACAATGTAATAATAAGTGGAATAAGGCTCTTTGCTAAAAAAAAAATGGGAATGTAAACATACAAACAAAGGAACGACAGGTTCATTTAACCAAAGTAAGAGTTCTCGTACATCTAGGTCGAATTTGCGTTTTTGACAGTTATAGGCCCATTAAAGTCTTAACTAAGTCCTATTTCATATATGTATACACACTGTTTAATGTATAAGTATTGTATAGTATAGTGTTAGAATATGTATGTAAACTTTAGGCATGATTGTAAAAATCTCTTATTGTGTTTCCTTAGGCGTGTTTTTTTACTTTTATTAAGAATGCGATTGCACGTTCGCAATATTCATATTTCATTATATTGCTAATACGATAGTGCGATTGTGTTTTACTGCGATCGCACTAGCAAATAAGAACACATCTGTTGTGATTGCAATATTGTAAATAAAAACACATGCGCACCATAGAGTTTGAAAAATTATAAGCAAAACACAATCACGCCATCACGTTCGCATTATTATGAGTAAACAAAATTGCGCCATATTACATATGAATAATTTGAATGGCCATTCGCATTCTTAAATTAAGGAAAAAAGACATGCCTAAGAACACAATACAAGATTTTTAAAAATTAACAAAACAAAAGTGCAACCCGAATCAAGTGTAAACTTTTTAATGACAAGTAAGTGTTCACACAAGTTGCTACTTACAAGATAGATAAAACAATGTGCAGTAATAAAATCACATAGACCCTCCGGTTCTCACAGTATATAGTTTTTTAGCTGGTCCCTCCCACTATGAGCCGCCAAGCTGCACAAAGATGATACCAGAGAATATCTTTGCTGAAGACACCGGTAGGGACGAGCAGTCTCTACGTATTTCGTCTGTGTACAAGCAGACTTTGTCAAGAATCCTCACTGTTTTTGCGAGCTGCATCCGAACCAGGCTACCTACAGTGACGTCAGTGTCTCCCTGGATCTTTGGCAGTGGACACTTTCCACACTTAGCACTGCGGGGAATTACTTGTGATTTCACTCCATTTGCTATGTGAGACTCCCACAGGCGAGTTGTATATCAGGACCTCTAAGGGACTTAAGGCGCTCGTACCGATATTTGTTTTCAAGATTTTTACAATCATGCATACAGTTTGCATACATTTTCTAACACTATACTATACAATACTTATTTATTAAACATTATATATACATATTTAATATATCCACAATTTGTTATTGTATTGTAAGCACAGGGGTTTCTGTTGTCACATGTAAATTGTATTGTCATGCAGTACTATGTAAAGGGATCATTTATGTTACACCTTCGATGTAGGTGACAATGCTTCTTTGAATATATCCCAGTATCAGAGAAGCATCACCACTTACTGAAATGTCTGGAAAGACACCTCTTGGTGATGCTGCCTTTAAACAGTACTGTCAGTTCTTTGAAATATTTTGCCTGATTTCTTGACTTCATGATGAACCCATTTTAAACATTTTGGTGCATTGCAGCACTTTTGATCATCAGGATCCCAGTGCCTGATAATCTAAAGCTCTTTGCTCAGGTGAGAATATCTAAAATAATTATCCAGCACTGCTAGATCCCTATTGAAATTCTTAAAAGGCAGATTTTGCTATACTTCTCCAAGGGGTGTTCCCTGCATTTCCATATGTGAAGGAGAGACAAGTCTAGTGCAATATAGTACTTCATGAAATGACAGTTCTGCTGCATTTGCACTTTATGCTTTGTATTTTATATTACTTTACACTATAGATTAAGTTGTATTACATTTAAACTTTGCACTTTTTCTTTTGTATTTTCTTTTGTATACATCAGTGTATTTAGGATTGTGATTTTACAAATTTTGATTATGCTTTCACAGTTTCTGTGTAACTTTAATAGATTAGGATCATTATATTGCACTTTGTATTTCTTCTTTTAAAATAAAAATGAAAAACTGACCGCTTCAGTTTCCCAGAGAGCGTCATTACTTTCTTTGGTTCTGATAAGCAAAGATTCTCTAGTTTGGAGAGAAATTATAGTGCAGACTTCCGAGGGGCTGAATTAACAGAATTCTATAAGCTAAAGGGTGGAATCTGGTAGTTTCAGAGAGATGAGAGATGCCTTCCATAGAAAGTAATGAAGCCCTCTGGGATACAAAATTTCACAGGGGTGTAGAAGGATTACTAAACCCATTTTTTTTTCATGATTTAGATAGAGCATGATATTTTAAGCAACTTTGTAATTTACTCCTATTATCATTTTTGGTTCAGCACCTGGGTAGTGCTAAATGTAGCCACCAATCAGCAAGCGTTATCCAGGGTCTGAACCAAAAATGGGCCGGCTACTAAGCATAGATTCCCACTTGTACGAATAAAGAGGAAACTATTATCAGCTGACTGTGTTGGTATAGCCTGTAAGGTTTAAGATGAAAGTAATTGTCTCTTCTGTCAATCTATAACATCATCTGCAAATGTAACCGTCTCTATCTTCACTGACTCCTGGCCTTTTTCAGAGTTTAAGAAATCACAAGGTGGGGGATAAAAAAGAATGAAGTAGTTGTATAAAATAATGTTTTTTTTTAAGTGTTAAGCCTAGTTATGTATTGCAGAAATTGACACACACATACAACTAGAAGCAATATCATTTGACCTATTGTCTAACAAAATTTCCCATATTACTGTTTGCAGTGAGAAAGGTCAAAGAAAAATATTTCCTATCTTTAAACTTCTGTTATTTGATTTGTGCTCAGGCATGTGTGGGTGTATACAAGTTCAGGGTAAAGTATATAAGCGTTTTTAAACATTTTAGTGACAGAGGTATTATACTGTGAATTTGCAAAAGGTCAGTCATTTACTAACTTTCAATATTACACATTTTTAACATTTATCAATGACGAAGTTCACTTTACTATATTGCTTATTGCAAACATATAAATTAGATTATAAAGAGAAGTATGCACATTATGAAATATACCTCTGAAATAACAATATGAAACTTAAAGGGACACTTAAGTCAAAATAAACTTTTATGATTCAGATAGATGATGCAGTTTTAAGACACTTTCCAATTTACTTTCATTATCACATTTTGCACAGTCTTTTTATATGCACACTTTCTGGGAAAAAAAGATCCTACTGAGCATGTGCACAAGCTCATAGGGTATATGTATACATGTCTGTGATTGGCTGATGTCTGTCACATGATAAAGGGGTCCAGAAAATGGGAGAAAAAAATAAATTTATAAGAAAACAAATCTACAGCTTTTTTGAAATTTGGAGTAAGTGCTGTTGCATTGTATTTTTATTTTGTAGTTGTTTATTGTGTAATTCTTCTGCATTGAGTGGTCCTTTAAAGGGACACTAAACCCAATTTTTTTCTTTCATGATTCAGATAGAGTATGTAATTTTAAGCAACTTTCTAATTTACTCCTATTATCAAATTTTCTTCATTCTCTTGGTATCTTTATTTGAAATGCAAGAATGTAAGTTTAGATGCTGGCCCATTTTTGGTGAATAACCTGGGTTATTCTTGCTGATTGGTGGATAAATTCATACACCAATAAAAAAGTGCTGTCCAGAGTCCTGAACAAAAAAGAAGCTTAGATGCTTTCTTTTTCAAATAAAGATAGCAAGTGAACGAAGAAAAAATTATAATAGGAGTAAATTAGAAAGTTGCTTAAAATTGCATGCTCTATCTGAATAACGAAAGAAAAAAATTGGGTTCAGTGTCCCTTTAAGTCTTGAAATTTAAATCACCATATCAAGTTTTTTATGAGTTTCAGTATAAGATTTAGGAAGTTACACTAAGGCTTTTACACTGGAACATGTGTAATAACTGGAACATGTGTAATAAGATCATTGGTGAAAAAATATTTAGAATGTAGATAGAGTGGTTGAGGGTGCAGAGAGGAGACAGACATATGCTGCCCTCCTGGTAATATTCACGTATTCTTTTTGAGTTATGGAGCAGATCCTGCTAATAGTGATGTTGCGAATAGTTCGCCGGCGAATAGTTCCCGGCAAACATAGCATGTTCGCATTTGCCGCTGCTAGCGAACATATGCGATGTTCGATCCGCCCCCTATTCTTTATCATTGAGTAAACTTTGACCCTATACCTCACAGTCAGAAGACACATTATAGCCAATCAGCAGCAGACCCTCCCTCCAAGACCCTCCCACCTCCTGGACAGCATCCATTTTAGATTAATTTGGAAGCTGCATTCTTAGTGAGAGGAGGGACAGTGTAGCTTCTGCTGATTTAATAGGGAAATCGATAGCTAGGCTAGTGTATTCAGTGTCCACTACAGTCCTGAAGGACTCATCTTATCTCTGCTGTAAGGACAGCACCCCAAAAAGCCCTTTTTAGGGCTAGAACATGTCTGCTTTTTTTTTTTCCTGTGTAATTTAATTGCAGTTGCCTGCCTGCCTGCCTGCCTGCTAGCGTGTGTGTCAGACTCACAGCGTATACTGTGCCCACTTGCCCAGTGCCACCACTCATATCTGGTGTAACAGTAGTGTACATTTAAAAAAAACAACACTTTTTTGACTGTGAAATAATAGCAGACAGCTGCCAGTACCCAAGATGGCCGCCAGTAAGGCAGATGGGGAGGGTTAGAGAGCTGTTTTGGGGGGGGGGATCAGGGAGGTTGGTGGCTAAGGGGGGATGCTACACCACAGCATATGTAAATATGCTAAAAAAAATAAAAAAAAATTAAAAACCTTTTATTTTAGTACTGGCAGACTTTCTGCCAGTACTTAAGATGGCGGGGACAATTGTGGGGTGTGGGAGGGAAGGGAGCTGTTTGGGAGGGATCAGGGGGTCTGATGTGTCAGGTGGGAGGCTGATCTCTACACTAAAGCTAAAATTAACCCTGCAAGTTCCCTACAAACTACCTAATTAACCCCTTCACTGCTAGCCATAATACACGTGTGATGCGCAGCAGCATTTAGCGGCCTTCTAATTACCAGAAAGCAAAGCCAAAGTCATATATGTCTGCTATTTCTGAACAAAGGGGATCCCAGAGAAGCATTTACAACCATTTGTGCCATAATTGCACAAGCTGTTTGTAAATAATTTCAGTGAGAAACCTAAAATTGCGAAAAAATGTAAGTTTTTTTTAAATTTGATCGCATTTGGCGGTAAAATGCTGGGATGAAATATACCAAAATGGGCCTAGATCAATACTTTGGGTTGTCTACTACACTACACTTAAGCTAAAATTAACTCTACAAGCTGCCTACATGCTCCCTAATTAACCCCTTCACTGCTGGGCATAAAACACGTGTGGTGCGCGGTGGCATTTAGCAGCCTTCTAATTACCAAAAAGCAACGCCAAAGCCATATAAGTCTGCTATAATGGCATGTCTGGCACACAGTGTTGGGACAAGAGTCCATCTGACCACTGATACCTGGTCTGCAAAGCATGGTCAGGGCAGGTATATCACCTACACTGCACACTGTGAAGCGGGCGTAACCCTTACACTACCTGATCGATACAACATCATACCTGATGTTTTAAAGCACGTTATTCCAAATAATTTAGGAATGTTAGGTGATTTATGCCCTTTATGGATTAAAACCAGACTCTGCATCAACTATGTCATTTTCCATGGGAGTTTTGCCATGGATCCCCCTCCGGCATGCCACAGTCCAGGTGTTAGTCCCCTTGAAACAACTTTTCCATCACTATTGTGGCCAGAAAGAGTCCCTGTGGGTTTTAAAATTCGCCTGCCTATTGAAGTCTATTTTTAGGTTTGCGACATTACTACCTGCTAATAATATATCCAGAAACCATTGCAGCTACAAAGACTAGAGATCGACTTATTATTTATATTATGTACGTTATACTCTTTATATACTACTTCAGTCTTCAGTAAATTCACCCATTTAAATAAAAGTCTACCTATACTAATTATACCTGATAAGTTTATTTGCTCTGGCTCCTGGTCATTTACGGACCTTATGGTCCAACACAATTTGTTTAATATTTGGAGGCTTTTGATTCATTTGAAATAGATTATACTAGAAATAGAAACAGCACAAACTAATTCAAGGTAGATTTAATCAAAGTTAAAAATAGCGCAAAACACTCATGTACTTACTAGATTAAAAACACCCCTGTATTAAACTGTTCTCTTGGAGCTCAGTGTATTTCTCGTGACTGTTGTATTCTGAGAGTGGTGTGATAGGAGCGCCTAAAGTTGGATTCCTGCTGCTCAAAAAAGTTCTTCCCTCAAAGAGAACTAAATTGCAAATATGAACGAAAATGGGGGATTTAAGCAGCGCTAATAAAAGCTTAGGAAATTATGATTTCAATATAACCAGTATTTTAAATCTTATTTATTAAAAATGTATAATCTCATAAAAACAATGTTATTCTCATAAAAACAATGTTATTCCTTTAAAATAAGTGATGTCTCCCTTCTCTTAACAAACAAAGATCCTGGCTAGAATTATATCTTTATAAAACACTAGAGTAACAGGTGCAGGGAATTGGATTTAATGGAATTTTATATACAACCGTTTAAAAAAACAACAGTGGTAAGTGTGTATTGCAATCCCAATGATTTAAAAACAAACACAAACTGTGCAAAAAATACAAATATATTCTAATCCAACTGTAACTTGAAAGTGGACTCAACAGGTTTACGGTGAAACAGTTCCTTTTGCAACAAACAATGCTACACAGTTTCCTTTCTTTTTAAATAACTGATTTCACTTTTTCTTACTCGGTGGTTCAGTGGACTGTAATAGCCGTTATTCTGGTTTTAAAATCTGGCTGGTGGTTATTCAAACTCAATATGTTGCGATCTTGGTTAAAAGTAAAAAGTTACTTATTATTTCAATATCTTAGTATCGCTCAACATGTGTATCCTTAGAGTGCAAGTTAAATAATATGGAGGTACCTTAGTTTGTCCCGGTTGCAACCGTTAGAGGTTCTTCACTGTGAGGGATTCACAGACTGTTCAATCCTGATGCTTTGATGAGTCACCTGATCCTCTCTTTATTTCAGAGGTCAGGGGTGATGTTCCGTTTCAGTAATGTGATTATCCTTTTTTCTTTGTAGCCCAAATATTATTTCACCTGGGTTCCCTCAAAATTCTTGAGGATCGAAGAATTATTTTCCTAGTGTTCAGCAGTAACACTATGTTTCATGGAATCTTTCGGAGATAGACTTTAGACTGCAGGGTCAGGAATAGACTTATAACTGCAGTGTCACAAAACTTGGTGACAGTCTTACGGTGGAGTTTAATAGAGTGTGGCAGGTCCCATTCAACGCGTTTCACCCTTCTGGGCTTTATCCAGAAGGGTAAAAAAGGGTGATAAAGCCCAGAAGGGTGAAACGCGTTGAATGGGACCTGCCACACTCTATTAAACTCCACCGTAAGACTGTCACCAAGTTTTGTGACCCTGCAGTTATAAGTCTATTCCTGACCCTGCAGTCTAAAGTCTATCTCCGAAAGATTCCATGAAACATAGTGTTACTGCTGAACACTAGGAAAATAATTCTTCGATCCTCAAGAATGTTGAGGGAACCCAGGTGAAATAATATTTGGGCTACAAAGAAAAAAGGATAATCGCATTACTGAAACGGAAAATCACCCCTGACCTCTGAAATAAAGAGAGGGTCAGGTGACTCATCAAAGCATCAGGATTGAACAGTCTGTGAATCCCTCACAGTGAAGAACCTCTAACGGTTGCAACCGGGACAAACGAAGGTACCTCCATATTATTTAACTTGCACTCTAAGGATACACATGTTGAGCGATACTAAGATATTGAAATAATAAGTAACTTTTTACTTTTAACCAAGATCGCAACATATTGAGTTTGAATAGCCACCAGCCAGATTTTAAAACCAGAATAACGGCTATTACAGTCCACTGAACCACCGAGTAAGAAAAAGTGAAATCAGTTATTTAAAAAGAAAGGAAACTGTGTAGCGTTGTTTGTTGCAAAAGGAACTGTTTCACCGTAAACCGGTTGAGTCCACTTTCAAGTTACAGTTGGATTAGAATATATTTGTATTTTTTGCACAGTTTGTGTTTGTTTTTAAATCATTGGGATTGCAATACACACTTACCACTGTTGTTTTTTTAAACGGTTGTCTATAAAATTTCATTAAATCCAATTCCCTGCACCTGTTACTCTAGTGTTTTATAAAGATATAATTCTAGCCAGGATCAAGAAAAGGGAGACGTCCCTTATTTTAAAGGAATAACATTGTTTTTATGAGAATAACATTGTTTTTATGAGAATATAAATTTTCAATAAATAAGATTGTAAAATACTGGTTATATTGAAATCATCATTTCCTAAGCTTTTATTAGCGCTGCTTAAATCCCCCATTTTCATTCACTGTTGTATTCTGAGACTGTGACAATACAATAGATATGTTACGTACACAGAGCAGAGAGAACAGTTTTGTGTACTACAGGTATATTAGGATTTTAGTCTAGTAAGTGTATGAGTGTTATGCTCTATTTTTTACTTTTATTAAGTCTACTTTTGCACTCTTTGTATTCTTTTCTTTATTTGTAAAACAATACTTGCTGCCTATTTGGAGCTAGATTATTATTGAAATATCGCTGCATATTAATTTGACGTGCATCTTACAAGTTGATAGTAAACGCGTTCGCTCCAGCGCAATCAAATGTAACTCATGTCGGGTTACTGTAACTGAAAACCTTGTGTAAAAAGATAGGGATAAAATAAAAGTTGCACCAAACACAACATAAATACTTTAAAATAAACTGCTACATTCATATAAACACTATCTTTTTGCATATAAATATTAATAAAATGCATATATTTGAATGTAACTATAATATTGAATAATTATTATTATTTTTTACAATATTTAATATTTATATAACACGCCTTAAGATGTACTAAAGTATTCTAAAAAATCCTTTTAATATATTTATATTTTTTACAGTAGCTATAATAATTATTAATAATTTTGAATATTTTTTTATAATATTTAATTAAAATTTACATAATGCACCTTAAGATAACACATTTTTGATGTGCGATAAAATGACACCACGTTGATTCTAAAGCATGCAACCCTAAGCGTGTTACGCATATTTTACAATCCAATGTTCTTCACATAGAAAATGTTTTACTTTTATGGTTTAATATATATATATAAATATATATATATATATATGTCAAGCAGTTGCGCCGCTATTGTCAGGGACATGGCGCATGCTGCTCTGACTCTGGCTGTTGCCAGGGATGCTTTGCTTGCTGTCGGCGTGCGGCGATGACGTCATCGCTGCACATCAGTGTTTCCCTTAGCCGGTTGGACCCTTTGAACTCCTTTTGGTGCGAATCAGTGCCTATGTAAGTACCTGCAGTACTTACAAATACTGCCCAAGTAAAGGTGTTACTTTGTGTGCTTATGGGTGTTGTGTTTTCTGAACTGCTGGATTGTTATTACGTTACTGAACTGTCTGACCACTCTGCCTGCTTAACCCCTGAAATGCTGGATTGCTACACTGCTGCTGAACTCTGCCTGTCTGACCACTCTGCCTGCTTAACCCCTGTACTGCTGGATTGCTGCACTGTTGTTGAACTCTGCCTGTCTGGTCCTTCTATTGGTTTGCCCCTGAACTGTTATACTGCTGGATTTCCTTTTTTTCTGATCCCTGCCTGTTCCTGGTCCTTTTATTGGTGTACCCTTGAACTGCTATACTGCTCGATTGTATTCTTATTGCCGCCAAGGACTACCCTGTCTACTGTAAGTACTACTTACCTCATTTTACAAACTCACTCTGCTCTGAGATATTTTCTATCATTCCACTTGATGCTGGGATAAGAAGACTACTGGCCAAGTTTGGTCTGATAGAGGAATATCCCACGAGCGTTACATTATATATATATATATATATATATATATATATATATATATATATATATATATATATATATATATACAGTATATATATATAGATATATAGATATGTGTGATAATGTTAATTTAAAATATATTTCTATACCTTTATATCTATAGGAATAGAAATTTAGGTATATATAGAAATATGTATTTAATATACATTTTTACTGTATGTGAAGAACATTGAAATGTTAAATATTAAGAACTCCTGTCGGGTTAGTGCATGAGCGATAAGTGTTAATATTTTTTCTTCTGCGCTCTCCATTGAAGTCTTAAAGGAGAATAAGTTAGCCCGGCCGCAGTATCCAAAGTCCTGAAATTAGTGTGCATCTGGTTTCGCTTTCAACTTGTATTACGTGAGCTGACCTGCGCACACAATGGGGCCGAATTCTCAATGTCCGCCGCACATCGATAAATGCTGACAGAATACGCATTCCTTGTGAAATACTTGTGCAATGCCGCCCCAATCGGCCACTGGCAGGGGGTGTCAATCAACCAGATCGTATCTGATCGGCCTGATTGCTGTCTGCCGCCTCAGAGATGGTAGACGAGTCAAGGAGAAGCGGTATTAAGACCGCTGCTTTTTAACTCCTATTTCAGGCGAGCCTGAAGCCTCGCACGGAAACAAATACATTTGGCTGCATACGTGGGTTGATAAATCGGCCCCAATATCTTTACTTCTCACAATGTTATCGCTTAAGCGAAAGTGCTAAATAACACACCACTTGTAATCCAACCGTTAAGATTTCTACGGAGTCAGTCTTCTTGGATCTCTTGCTTTTCATCGGTCTCTTCACTCTTTCAAATAATGAGATGAGAATATATAATTGTGATTTTTTTTTTGCTTTCTTGACCAATTTTAGAAAGTGGTTGGAGCTCTTTTTTCCTCTTCTAGTTCTAGTTTTCAGTTATGGGCCTTTACACTCTATTCTTTTCTATATTTATTGGAACTAATCAGGGGCGTTATTAACTTATCTTCTATTCATCTTAGTTACTGAGCCTTTAGTCAAAGCTATGTAAGAAAACTCCCAGTTACATGTAATTTTGCTATATGATACTTAGTAAGAAACACTGTTATATCATCATCAAATAACACAAGTTTTTGCAGAGACAGAATTTTCCTTACTGGCTCTGTTTGATATACTGGATTTTTTTTTAAAAATGTTTTTAATTAAACATTATGGGCCAGATTTCAAGTGAAGTGCTAATTAACGCTCATGCTCAAGCGTTAATTACGCTAGAAGTAAGCTTTTTGCGCTCATCGGGTTGCACTCGTATTAGGATTTGAACGTAAACTGTTTTCACAAGCACGCTAACCCGACGACCGCAAAAATACGGTCTTACAATATCGCATGCACGTTAACATATTCCCCCATAGAAGTCAAGGGAGAAAAAAAGTGGAAAAAAAATACCCCACTGTCGCACAAACCTGTTCGCATATTCTCGTGTTAACTAAGCTGACATGAAAATATTAATATTTCACATTCCAATGTTCTTTACATACCAGAATATCTTCTGTATATTCATACATAAATATTTCTACATATGTCTGATTTTTTTTGTACATTATATATTTATACACACACCTGAGGAAGGGGCGTGACCCTGAAACTAGTAGTGGTTGCGTATACACAGAGTCTGGCCAGGCAAGTGTTTGCAGCTTCTCTCGCTCTTCATTTGTCAGAGTATTATATGTTTTTTTAGTTTTTTAAATAGTTTTTAAAAAGGTTTTTATACATGTGATTTAATACTGCATATTTGTATGTTGTAAATTTGTATATTGTATGAAAGTAGGGACAACAGTGCTCCATTTCGTCTCAAAAACTTTAATTTACCCTCCATTGTGCAAATAGTTTTTTAACCTATGTGTTAGGACTATATACAATAGCAACATTTAATACTATTGTTTTGTGAATAGGTATATGCTATATCTTTTTAAATGTTTTAAGACATGGTCTGTCAGTGAAATAAAGTGTTTTTTTCTACACATTGTGTATTTCTAGTTTATATTTGCTTTATACAGCGCTGTTTATATACACTCATACAACCTTTCTTGTTTCTAAAAACAGCTGCAGTTCAGCCCTTAATCAAGTGATTAGATACCTAGTATATACTAGTGGCATAAAATCTTTAGTTGATTGCAACTAAGTAACTAAAATACACATTTCTCAGTGTGTGGCGCTCTCCTTTTTTAACTACTAACTGCCGTGCAAAAGTCTTAGGCCACTATTAGATTTGTTGTTTTAGCAATGGTATAATGTGACCATATATAATTATTTCTCAGTCTCTCTATTATAAAACAAACAGAAAATTCCGGATATTTGTATGCAGTATTAAAATACAGAAAAAAATCTGAAAAAACAGCTGGATGGGTGGAGGGGGTGATGGGGAAGAAGGAGGTGAGATAAATATTTAATTTTTCTTTATTTTGAAGAAAGTAATACCTGGTGTTATTTTTAGCTTTCTTTAATATTCTATTTACTATTACAGTAGATTTAAGAGCATGCACATGACAAGCATTATGGGCCAGATTACGCTATTTAGCGCTCTCGCTCAAGAGCTAAACTGCACCAGAAGTGAGCTTTTTGCATGTGTATTACAACTTGAAAGTAAAAAGTTATTGCTCGTTTACTAACACAGTGCGCGCAAAAAGCTGAAGTTAGAATGTCGCACACTCGTCAACATATTCTCCCATAGAAGTCATTGAAGTAAACAAAGTGGAAAAAAAACACCCTACACGCATGCTGACCCGATTACATATTCTCAAGTGCGCTAACCTGACATGAATATTTGAATATTTCACATTCCAATGTTCTTCACATAACAGAATATTTTCTATCAATTCATAAATACATATTTCTACATATACAGTATATGATGGTATTTTGGTACAATATATATATATATATATATATATATATATATATATATATACTTTATATTTATAATATATATAACTTTAGTACAAGTCCTGGGAGCCAAGTGTGCTAAGCCTCCTGTTAGGGCGGCCAGGGCTCTGGCAAGAAGAGGATCAGGTTAGCGCACCCTCCACAGTGTGTTATTGTAAATATTATAGCTACAGGTGAACTTTTCACCTGTAGCTTTGGAACATTTACATTCATTTTAACGAAAACAAATAAAAAGGCTAGATTACAAGTGGTGCACAAACAATTTTGCGAGTGTTTGCGACCCCCTTTCCATTGCACTGATATTACAAGTTGAGCATGATTGCGCTAGAGATTAACTTTTGCAAAATTAAAAAGCTGTACAAAATACTTCAAAAATACATTACAATGTGCAGTTACACTCCTATTAACACTAATACAAATTTATGAATAAATAGAACATATTCCGTTATATAAGGAACATAATTTAATGTTGGGTTTGCACTAATGAGAATATGTATAAACACATATAAACGCACATATATATATATATATATATATATATATATATATATATATACACATATATATACATGTACATACAAATATATTTATATTTGCTACCCATCGCTGCGTGACTTACCCCCTTTGCTTGCGCAAGTTCTCATGCCATAAGATCCATTGGAGCCTATGAAAGTGCGCTCTCATGAGCACAATGCTTCCATGCCATCAAAACGCGAGATCACTTTCGCATTGCACCTAACTCATAATACCAATGCACATTTGCGTGCGCTAGTATTACTTAGTTGAGTGCAAATATTGCTTTTGCGGAAGCAATATTTTGCGCTCAACTGTAATCTGGTCAAAAATGTCTAAGGGGTATATTTATGCAAGTGCGAGAGGACATGATACGATGTAGCGGATCATGTCAGCCGCACATCGATAAATGCCGACAGCATACGCTGTCAGCATTTATCATTGCACCAGCAGTTCTTGTGAACTGCTGGTGCAATGCCGCCCCCTGCAGATTCACAGCCAATCGGCCACTAGCAGGGGGCGTCAATCAACCCGATCATATTCGATCGGGTGGATTTCTGTCCATGGCCTCAGAGCAGGCGGACAAGTTATGGAACAGCGGTCTTTAAACCGCTGCTTCATAACTGCTGTTTCCATGGAGCCTGAAGTCTCAGGCAGAAACAGGGGCATCAAGCTCCATACCGAGCTTGATAAATGGACCCCTATGTCTTTATTGCAGTTAAATTACTATACTTTATGCAGAAAAGAAAAAAATAATTTTGCGGGAAACAGTTAAAATCTATTTAATAACATACATTTTCAAAACTGTTTTCATCCCATCCATTAGCATCCAATAATCTATTTCTGTTAAATACTTTGTGATGCAGAAAGTATAGGATAATGGCAAATTATGATTTGCTCTACGGGTAACTAGAAATTGAAGTGTGTGTATGTGCCTGATGGATTTCTTTCTTTCAGGGTTCTTTATACTAAATATACTGTACATATATTTATGTACTCAGAGTAAATTAAAAGATTACATTTACAGTATCTCACAAAAGTGAGTACAGCCCTCACATTTTTGTAAATTATTATTATATATTTTCATGTGACAACACTGAAGAAATGACACTTTGCTACAAGGTAAAGTAGTGATTGTACAGCATTTATAACAATGTAAATTTGCTGTCCCCTCAAAATAACTCAACATGCAGCCATTAATGTCTAAACTGTTGGAAACAAAAGTGAGTACACCCCTAAGTGGAAATGTCCAAATTGGGCCCAATTAGTCATTTTCCCTCCCCGGTGTCATGTGATTTGTTAGTGTTACAAGGTCTCAGGTGTGAATAGGGAGCAGGTGTGTTACATTTGGTGTTATCGCTCTCACACTCTCTCATACTGGTCACTGGAAGTTCAACATGGCACCTCATGGCAAAGAACTCTCTGAGGATCTGAAAAAAAAAGAATTGTTGTTCTACATAAAGATGGCCTAGGCTATAAGAGGATTTCCAAGACCCTGAAACTGAGTTGCAGCACGGTGGTGAAGACCATACAGTGGTTTCACAGGACAGGTTCCACTCAGAAAAGGCCTCGCCATGGTCAACCAAAGAAGTTGAGTGCATGTGCTCAGCGTCATATCCAGTGGTTGTCTTTGGGAAATAGACGTATGAGTGCTGCCAGCATTGCTGCAGAGGTTGAAGGGGTGGGGGGTCAGCCTGTCAGTGCTCAGACCTTACGACACACACTGCATCAAATTGGTCTGCATAGCTGTCATCCCAGAAGGAAGCCTCTTCTAAAGATGATGCACGAGAAAGCCTGCAAACAGTTTGCTGAAGACAAGCAGACTAAGGACATGGATTACTGGAACCATGTCCTGTGGTCCGATGAGACCAAGATAAACTTATTTGGTTCAGATGGTGTCAAGCGTTTTTGTGGCGGCAACAAGGTGAGGAGTATAAAGACAAGTGTGTCTTGCCTACAGTCAAGCATGGTGGTGGGAGTGTCATGGTCTGGGCCTGCTTGAGTGCTGCCGGCACTGGGGAGCTACAGTTCATTGAGGGAACCATGAATGCCAACATGTACTGTGACATACTGAAGCAGAGCATGATCCCCTCCCTTTGGAGACTGGGCCGCAGGGCAGTATTCCAACATGATAACGAGCCGAAACACACCTCAAAGACGACCACTGCCTTGCTAAAGAAGCTGAGAGTAAAGGTGATGGACTGGCCAAGCATGTCTCCAGACCTAAACCCTATTTAGCATCTGTGGGGCATCCTCAAATGGAAGGTGGGGGAGCGCAAGGTCTCTAACATCCACCAGCTCTGTGATGTCATCATGGAGGAGTGGAAGAGGACTCCAGTGGCAACCTGTGAAGCTCTGGTGATCTCCATGCCCAAGAGTGTTAAGACAGTGCTGGAAAATATTGACACAAAATATTGACATTTTGGGCCAAATTTGGACATTTCCACTTAGAGGTGTACTCACTTTTGTTGCCAGCAGTTTAGACATTAAAGGCTGTGTGTTGAGTTATTTTGAGGGGACAGCAAATTTACAACGTTATACAGGCTGTACACTCACTACTTTACATTGTAGCAGTGTCATTTCTTCAGTGTTGTTACATGAAAATATATAATAACATATATACAAAAATATGAGGGGTGTACTCATTTTTGTAAGATACTGTATATAGATATGTACATGATCGAAAAACTTGTTTCGGTTCAGTTCGGATCGATCCGAATTTGCCGAATTTCCAAATCGAACTGAACCGAATTGCACATGTCTAACTGTATATAAAAAGAAAAGATCGAGATCAGATGCAGCTCAAAGTAAAATGGAACATAGGCTTACAAGCTAGAGGCATGTTTTGGAGCACACAAATTATGGACATTTAACTGTATTATCAGGGTTTGATACTCTGTTACACTATAACCCCCCCAATTGATTATTTAAAGTGCCATAAAACATTTTGAGTTATGTGCATATTATAAAGGGGTCAACTGAGGTAAAACAGTGTGTGAAAAAAGTGTGAAAAAACGTATTTTAATAAATTTTCCAAAAATATGCAAAATTACTTACACTTTAGTGTTCCCAAATGAAGCTTGCTCCACCCCCCCCCCCCTTATCAGTGTCCTATTCTAAACCTTTTGTTATCATAAAAAAAAGTTTGCACATGAGGATAATTACTTATGCAAGCAAGGGGGGATGAGGGGGGACAGCGGGTACTGCTATTGTTTGTTGCCAAGAGGCTTGCTTGTTTCCATGGGGGTAATGTCACATGCTTCAGCATTATACTGTGCATTGCTTTAGCCAATTTAATTATTTTAGCACTATTATCAGAATATATTTTGTTTTCTCTTGTTTTTAGTTAATTTATTTATGTTCTTGTTCTCATGCACCCCTAATATGTATCTCTGTTTCCCTATTTCTATCTCTCTCTATCTATATCTTTCTATCTATCTATCTATCTATCTATCTATCTATCTATCTATCTATCTGTCTATATCTCTATATCTATTGCTATCTATCTATCTATCTATCTATCTATCTATCTCTCTCAATATATATATATATATATATATATATATATATATCTTTCTAATGACACAGTGAATTCACAGATCATCATTACTATTGGGAATATCACTCCTGATCAGCAGGAGGAGGCAAAGAGCACCACAGCAAAGCTGTTAATTACCACTCCCCTTAAACAAATGGAAGGAATCCTTGAAAGTCTAGTGAGCTGCCTTGCTGCCGGGCAGTCTGTGTTGGAGGTAAGTGCTATTTTTATTTTTTCTGCTGAGAGCACAGGAAAAAGTTTGGCACTTATGGGGTTAATCCTGCTTATGTGCTAGAATGCTATTTTGGCAGTACGTGGGGCACTGTATGAGATGGCTCTGTTACGGGGTTTCCCTGTTGAGGCTCATGTTTAAGAGTATGCTGACATTTTATGTTCAACTTATGTTGTATTTGGCTGTTTGGTAGCGTGGCATGCTCTGCATTTTTCTCCCGGCGGCGGTTGATAATGTTTGTTTAATGCTGGTCGGGAGGTGGGAGGCACGCCCACGATGTGTGGAGTTTTTTTGGCATGAGTTTTCACGCGTTCCTCAGTGTGTTTTAGGAGCTGTGGGAGTAGGGCTTACTTTAGCTGCGGTCTGCTGATTATTCAGTCTGGGTGTCGTTTTTTTCCTTTGAATTCCGGATTGTTGAGCTGTTCCGGTTGGAGGAGGTCAGGTAAGCACCTCAGCAAGGTTTTGTTGAAGTGTGGAGGTGCTCTGCATGGTTCCTGGGTTCTTGATTTTCATTTTTTTTAACGTTATTTAAAGAGACAGTAACGTTTTTATTTTGTAGAAGTTTTTTTCACTTAAATTCAAATTTTTATGTTTAGATTGTGTGTAAAATGGACCAAGAGGATATGCAAGCTGTGCCCTGTAATTTATGCTTAGATGCTAATATAGAGCCTCCTATCCCTTTCTGTTCCTTATGTATAGAGATAACCTTACAATATAGGGATAGGTTGTTTGATACAGAGAGAATGTTGTTCATGAGTCTCCTGTTCAAGCTGTAGCGCAGCTTTCTCCCCATTCATCCCAATCTCTATCATCTTCACAAGCAGTGTCCTGCCTTTCATCTCAGGTTGGTTTTTCTTTACAGGATATGGCTACTCACATATCCTCTGCTGTATCTGAGGCTTTGTCTGCTTTTCCTGTGTTGCAGGGTAAACGTTAAAGGAGTTAGGAGTCTGTTGCTACTCGGTCTAATGTTTCTTCTCAAAGGGTTGAGGAAGAAGGTATTTTAGTAGCGTCTGAATGTAAGATTTCAGACTCTGATAGTGTGTCTCCTTTGGCTGATTCTGAGGTTGTTTCTTTCAGATTTAAGCTGGAACACCTCCGCTTGTATCTCAGGGAGGTTTTAGCTACTTTAGATGACTCTGATTCCACGGTCATAGTTACTCCCAAAAAGGCTAGTAAGCTTAACAAGTTTTTTGAAGTTCCTTCTGTGGTGGAAGATTTTGCTGTTCCAGATCGTGTTTCAGAAATTATTTCATGGGAGTGGGAGAAGCCTGGTATTCCTTTTTCTCCCTCTCCAATTTTTAGGAAGATGTTTCCTATTGCGGACTCTATTAAGGAATCTTGGCAGACGGTTCCTAAGGTAGAGGGAGCTATTTCCACTTTAGCTAAGAGGGCAACTATTCCTATTGACGATAGTTGTTCTTTTAAGGATCCCATGGATAAGAAATTAGAAGTTTTGCTTAAAAGGATGTATGTTCATCAGGGGTTCCAGTTGCAACCTGCTGCGTTTATTGCTACACTTACCAGTGCGGCTGCATATTGGTATGATGCATTGTCTGATTCTATCCAACAGGAATCTCCTTTGGAGGAAATTCAGGATAGAATTAAGGCTTTAAGATTGGTTAATTCATTTATTGCGGATGCCTTTTTTACAGGTAATCAAGTTGGGAGCAAAAATTTCAGGCTTTGCTGTTTTGGCGCACAGGGCTTTATGGTTAAAGTCTTGGTCTGCGGATGTATCATCTAAATCTAAGCTTTTATCCATTCCCTACAAGGGGAAGACCTTGTTTGGGCCTGGTTTGGCTGAGATTATTTCTGATATCAATGGAGGGAAGGGGCATTCGCTTCCTCAGGATAGGAGAAATAAGCAGAAGGATTGTCAGAGTAATTTTCATTCCTTTCCTAACTTCTCTGGTAAGTCTTCCTCCTCCTCCTCCAAGCAGGATCAGTCCAAGCCCTATTGGAGGCCCAATCAGTCCTGGAGCAAGGGGAAGCAATCTAAGAAGCCTGCTGCTGATTCAAAGTCAACATGAAGGGTCTGCCCCTGATCCGGAAATGGATCGCATGGGGGGCAGGCTGTCTTTGTTTGCTCAAGCCTGGGTAAAGGATGCTCCAGATCCCTGGGTTGTAGATATGGTGTCCCAGGGATACAAGCTGGAGTTCAAAATGTTTCTTCTCAGGGGCAGGTTTCATCTGTCAAGGTTATCTCTAAACCAGATAAAAAGTGAGGCATTCTTAAGTTGTGTTCAGGATCTTTCTGACATGGGAGTGATAGTTCCTGTTCCAGTTCAAGAGCAGGGACTAGGTTTCTATTCCAATTTGTTTATTGTTCCAAAAAAGGAGGGAACTATCAGACTCATACTGGATCTCAAGTGTGTAAACAAGTTTCTCAGAGTTCCATCTTTCAAGATGGAGACTATTTGGTCAATTCTTCCTCTGGTTCAAGAGGGTCAATTCATGACTACAGTAGATTTGAAGGATGCATATATGCATATTCCCAATCGCAAGGATCGTCACAAGTTTCTGAGACTTGCCTTTCTATACAAACATTTTAAGTTTAAGGCTCTCTCTTTTGGTATTGCAACAGCTCCCAGGGTGTTTTTAAAGGTTCTGGGTGCGTTACTGGCAGTTCTTATATTGCAGGGGGTTGCGGTAGCTCCTTATCTGTACGAAATTCTGGTTCAGGCGCCATCTTTTTAACTAGCAAACTCCAACACTGAGTTGTTGTTGTCTTTTCTGTGCTCCCACAGTTGGAAGGTGAATTTAGGAAAAAGTTCCTTGGTTCCGGCTACAAGAGTGGCATTTTTGGGAACCATTATAGATTCTCTGGAAATGAAGATATTTTTAACAGAGGCAAGAAAGTAAAAAATGTTCAATTCATGTCTGGCTCTTCAGTCCTCTCCTCGGCCATTGGTGGCCCAGTGTATGGATTTTATTGGTCTGATGGTTTCGGTCATGGACATCATTCCGTTTGTTCGGTTTCATCTCAGACCTCTGCAGTTATGCATGCTGAGACAGTGGAACGGGGATTATACGGACCTGTCTCCGAAGATTGTTCTAGATCAGGCTGCAAGAGATTCTCTTCTGTGGTGTTTGTATCAGCATTGTCTCTCGCAGGGAACATGTTTTCGCAGGCCTACCAGGGTGATTGTGACTATGGATGCCAGTCTGCTGGGTTGGAGAGCTGTCTGGGGTTCTCTGAAGGCTCAGGGTCTGTGGACCCGGGAGGAATCGGTTATTCCTATAAATGTCTTGGAGTTGATGGCAATCTTCAATGTTCTCCTAGCCTGGCCTCAATTGGCTTCAACCCAATTTATCAGATTTCAGTCGGACAAAATATAACGTCTGTGGCTTACATAAATCATCAGGGAAGTTCCTTGGCGATGAAGGAGGTAGCCAGGGTTATTCAGTGGGCAGAGGCTCACAATTGTTGTCTGTCTGTGATCCACATTCCAGGGGTGGACAATTGGGAAGCGGATTTTCTGAGCGGACAGTCTTTTGATCCGGGGGAGTGGGAACTTTATCCGGAGGTGTTTTCCAGTTTGATTCTAAAGTGGGGTCAACCAGAGTTGGATCTTATGGCGTCTCGTCACAATGCCAAGCTTCTGAAGTACGGTTCAAGGTCAAGGGTTCCTCAAGCGGTTCTAATAGATGCTCTAGCAGTTCCTTGGAAGTTCAGTCTGGCATACGTGTTTCCTCCATTTGCCCTTCTTCCTCAAGTTATTGCTCGGATCCGACAGGAGAGGGCGTCGGTAATTCTCATTGCACCAGCGTGGCCTCGCAGGATGTGGTATGCAGATCTGGTGGAGATGTCATCCTTTCCACCTTGGAGTCTTCCGTTGAGTAAGGACCTTCTACTTCAGGGTCCCTTCCTTTATCCAAATCTCGTTTCTCTGAAGCTGACTGCTTGGAGATTGAATGCTTGATTCTATCTAAGCATGGTTTTGATTCAGTTATTGAGACTATAATTCAGGTGCATAAGCCTGTGACTAGCAAGATTTATTACAAGATATGGCGTAAATATCTGTATTGGTGCGAATCTAAGGGCTACTCTTGAAGTAGAGTCAGGATTCCTAGGATTTTGTCTTTTCTCCAGGAGGGCCTGGAGAAGGGTTTATCTGCTAGTACCCTGAAGGGTCAAATTTCTGCTTTATCTATTTTGTTACATAAACGTCTGGTGGATGTACCAAACATTCAGTCTTTTTGTCAGGCTTTGTTTAGAATCCGGCCTATGGTTAAGTTCTTGACTCCTCCTTGGAGACCTAATTTAGTTTTGAGAGTTCTTCAACAGGCTCCGTTTGAGCCTATGCCCTCCTTGGATATTAAGTTGTTAACCTGGAAGGTTTTGTTTTTGGTTGCTATCTCTTCAGCTCGAAGAGTTTTGGAGCTTTCTGCATTGCAATGTGAGTCTCATTTTCTTATTTTTCATTCTGACAAGGTAGTACTTTGTACTGCATTAGGTTTTCTTCCCAAGGTTGTTTCTGATAAGAATATTAATAAGGAAATTGTTGTTACTTCTTTGTGTCCTAATCCTTCGTCTCATAAAGAATTTTTGTTGCACAATCTGGATGCAGTTCATGCATTGAAATATTATTTGCAGGCGACTAAGGATTTTCGCCAGTCTTCTTACTTATTTGTTGTTTTTTCTGGGAAACGTAAAGGTCAGAAAGCTATGGCTACTTCTCTTTCGTGTTAGTTGAGGAGTGTTATTTGATTGGCATATGAGACTGCTGGTCAGCAGCCTCCTGACAGAATCAAGGCTCATTCCAGGGCTGTTTCTTCTACTTCGGCTTTCAAAAATGGTGAATGATCAGATTTGCAAGACTGCCACTTTGCCATCTTTGCATACTTTTTCTAAATTTTATAAATGTGATACTTTTGCTTCTGCTGAGGCTGTTTTTGGGAGAAAGGCTCTTCCATTTAGGCTAACTGTCTTGTCCCTGCCTTATCATCCATGTCCTCTAGCTTGGGTATTGATTCCCAATCGTAATTATGATGATCCGTGGACTCACCGTGTCATTAGAAAGAAAATTAAATTTATGCTTACCTGATAAATTTGTTTCTTTCTTGACTCGGTGAGTCCACGGACCCACCCTGTATTTTCAGACAGTTAAGTTTTTCATAAACCTCAGGCACCTCTGCACCTTATATTACTTTCCTTTCTCCTTTCCCTTTGTTCGAAAGGAGACTGGAGGTCAACTGGGGGTTGTGGGTAAGGGGAGTAGTATTTAGCAGCTCTGTTGTGGTGCTCTTTGCCTCCTCCTGCTGATCAGGAGTGACATTCCCAATAGTAATTATGATGATCCATGGACTCACCATGTCAAGAAAGAAACAAATTTATCAGGTAAGCATAAATTTCATTTACTCTATCTCTCTCTATGGGGTATATTTAACATAGTGCGAGCGGACATAATACGATGTAGCGTGTCATGACCGCTGCACATTGATAAATGCCGACAGCATACGCTGTCGGCATTTATCATTATGCCAGCAATTCTTGTGAACTGCTGGTGTGATGCCACCTCCCTGTAGATTTGCGGTCAATCGGAGCTTGATAAATGGACCCCTAAGTCTTTATTGCAGTTAAATTACTATACTTTATGCATAGAAGAAAAAAATAATTGTGTGTGAAACAGTTAAAATCTATTTAATAACATACATTTTCAAAACTGTTTTTATCCCATCCATTAGCATCCAATAATCTATTTCTTTAAAATACTTTGTGATGCAGAAAGTATAGGATAATGGCAAATTATAATTTGCTCTACAGGTAACTAGAAATTGAAGTGTGTGTATGTGCCTGATGGATTCCTTTCTTTCAGGGTTCTTAATACTAAATATACTGTACATATATTTATGTACTCAGAGTGAATGAAAAGATTACATTTATGTAAAAAGAAAAGATTGAGATCAGATGCAGCTCAAAGTAAAATGGAACATAGGCTTACAAGCTAGAAGCATGTTTTGGAGCACACAAATTATGGAGATTTAACTGTATTATTAGGTTTTGATACTCTGTTATACTACTACCCCCCCCCCCATAGTTTATTTAAAGTGCCATAAAACATTTTGAGTTATGTGTATATTATAAAAGGGTCAACTGAGATAAAACAGTGTGTGAAAAAAAGTGTAAAAAACCCCCCTGTATTTTAATAAATATTCCAAAAATCTGCAAAATTACTTACACTTTAGTGTTACCAAGTGAAGCTTGCTCCATCAGTGTCCTAATCTAAACCTTTTGCTATCATAAAAAAAAAAGTTTGCACATGAGGATAATTACTTATGCAAGCAAGGGAGGTTGAGGAGGGACAGCAGGTACTGCTATTGTTTGTTGCCAAGAGGCTTGCTCGTTTCCATGGGGATAATGTCACATGCTTCAGCATTATAATGTGCACTGCTTTAGCCAGGTGCCATATGACTCTGCCCCCTATGGTACAAAGGCACTTGTGCATTCTGAAGAAGCTATGGCCTGGATAGCACCTTCCATATATGGAAATGCCCAGGGGGAGCTTGCTGCAAACACAATTAAGCCTGAATTAAAAGGGTTAATGAGGGTTAAAATGGAAACCTTTTTGCAGGTAAGCTTTGGCTGCATTATATATTTAGAAACTTATGTTAGTGCATAGTGTTTTATGTCCCTTTTAATTTATGACTCAATTTCTTAAAATAAATTCAAATGTTTCCTGAATCCCAAAATAGCCTATTCCACCCACAGATTGCACTGATGCCAACCTAAATTCTCCAGCCATATTTGTAGACTTGCCTGGGTTGTCACCTGACTATGACTACACCTCTGGCTCACCAATTATACCACAGAATGTGCACTCGGCCTTGTGTTTAAGATTAAATTAGCTTTATTTTGTAGATATAGACAGGATTAAATGTTTCATTGTTTCAGAATTTTTTTTTTAAAAAAAATACAATTTTGTCTAAAATCCATCTATTTGGCTATTTGTTTTGTTTTAAACTTTATTTTTAATTAGAACAATTAATAAAAATTAATACATTTAATTATTTTAGCACTATTTTCAGAATATATTTTGTTTTCTCTTGTTTTTAGTTATTTATTTATGTTCTTACTGCATAACTTGCATTATTATGGAAATATATTGTGATTATCACTTATAATAAATTAATATTTTCTTATTCTCATGTTCTCATGCACCCCTAATGTGTATCTCTGTCTCTCTATTTCTATCTCTCTCTATCTATATCTTTCTATCTATCTATATCTCTCTGTATCTCTATCTCTCTGTATCTCTATATCTATCTATCTCTCTATCTATCTATATATCTATCTCTATCTCTCTCTATATATACAGTGGGGCAGAAAGTATTTAGTCAGCCACCAATTGTGCAAGTTCTCCCACTTAAGAAGATGAGAGAGGCCTGTAATTTTCATCGTAGGTATACCTCAACTATGAGATACAAAATGTGGAAACAAATCCAGAGAATCACATTGTCTGATTTGGAAAGAATTTATTTGCATATTGTGGTGGAAAATAAGTATTTCGTCAATATCAAAAGTTCATCTCAATACTTTGTTATATATCCTTTGTTGGCAATGACATAGGTCAAACGTTTTCTGTAAGTCTTCACAAGGTTGTCACACACTGCTGCTGGTATGTTGGCCCATTCCTGCATGCAGATCTCCTCTAGAGCAGTGATGTTTTGGGGCTGTCGCTGGGCAACACAGACTTTCAACTCCCTCCAAAGGTTTTCTATGGGGTTGAGATCTGGAGACTGGCTAGGCCACTCCAGGACCTTGAAATGCTTCTTACAAAGCCACTCCTTTGTTGCCCGGGCGGTGTGTTTGGGATCATTGTCATGCTGAAAGACCCAGCCACATTTCATCTTCAATGCCCTTGCTGATGGAAGGAGGTTTGCACTCAAAATCTCACGATACATGGCCCAAATAATTCTTTCATGTACACGGATCAGTTGTCCTGTTCCCTTTTCAGAGAAATAGCCCCAAAGCATGATGTTGCCACCCCCATGCTTCACAGTAGGTATGGTGTTCTTTGGTTGCAACTCAGCATTCTCTCTCCTCCAAACACGATGAGTTGTGTTTCTACCAAACAGTTCTACTTTGATTTCATCTGACCATATGAGTTGTTTTTCTCCCAATCCACTTCTGGATCATCCAAATGCTCTCTAGCATACTTCAGATGGGCCTGGACATGTACTGGCTTAAGCAGGGGGACACATCTGGCACTGCAGGATCTGAGTCCCTGGCGGCATAGTGTGTTACTGATGGTAGCCTATGTTACGTTGGCCCCAGCTCTCTGCAGATAATTCACTAGGTCACCCCGTGTGGTTCTGGGATGTTTGCTCACCATTCTTGTGATCATTTTGACCCCACGGCCACGGGGTGAGATCTTATGTGGAGCCCCAGATCGAGGGAGATTATCAGTGGTCTTGTATGTCTTCCATTTTCTAATTTTTGCTCCCACAGTTGATTTCTTCACACCAAGCTGCTTGCCTATTGCAGATTTAGTCTTCCTAGCCTGGTGCAGGTCTACAATTTTGTTTCTGGTGTCCTTCGACAGCTCTTTGGTCTTCACCATAGTGGAGTTTGAAGTGTGACTGTTTGAGGTTGTGGACAGGTGTCTTTTATACTGATAACAAGTTCAAACAGGTGCCATTAATACAGGTAATGAGTGGAGGACAGAGGAGACTCTTAAAGAAGAAGATACAGGTCTGTGAGAGCCAGAAATCTTGCTTGTTTGTAGGTGACCAAATTCTTATTTTCCACCATAATATGCAAATAAATTCTTTCCAAATCAGACAATGTGATTGTCTGGATTTGTTTCCACATTTTGTCTCTCATAGTTGAGGTGTACCTATGATGAAAACTACAGGCCTCTCTCATCTTCTTAAGTGGAACTTGCACAATTGGTGGCTGACTAAATACTTTTTTGCCCCACTGTGTATATATATATATATATATATATATATATATATATTTCTCTCTCTATGGGGTATATTTAACATAGTGCGAGCGGACATAATACAATGTAGCGAGGTGCAGTGGACATGATATGCTACATCCTATCATGTCCGCTTGCACATTAATAAATTGACCCCTAAGTCTTTATTGCAGTTAAATTACTATACTTTATGCATAGAAGAAAAAAATAATTGTGTGTGAAACAGTTAAAATCTATTTAATAATATACATTTTCAAAACTGTTTTCATCCCATCCATTAGAATCCAAAAATCTATTTCTTTAAAATACTTTGTGATGCAGAAAGTATAGGATAATGCAAATTATGATTTGCTCTACGGGTAACTAGAAATTGAAGTGTGTGTATGTGCCTGATGGATTTCTTTCTTTCAGGGTTCTTTATACTAAATATACTGTACATATATTTATGTACTCAGTGTGAATGAAAAGATTAAATTTATATAAAAAAAAAAGATTGTGATCAGATGCAGCTCAAAGTAAAATGGAACATAGGCTTACAAGCTAGATGCATGTTTTGAAGCACACAAATTATGGACATTTAACTGTATTGTCAGGGTTTGATACTCTGTTACACTACAACCCCCCCCCCATAGATTATTTAAAGTGCCATAAAACATTTTGAGTTATGTGCATATTATTAAGGGGTAAACTGAGGTAAAACAGTGTGTGAAAAAAGTGTAAAAAAAGTATAAGTATTTTAATAAAATTTCCAAAAATCTGCAAAATTACTTACACTTTAGTGTTCCCAAGTTAAGCTTGCTCCACCCCCCCTTATCAGTGTACTACTCTAAACTTTTTGCTATCATAAAAAAAAAAGTTTGCACATGAGGATAATTACTTATGCAAGAAAGGGGGGTTGAGGAGGGACAGCAGGTAATGCTATTGTTTGTTGCCAAGAGGCTTTCTCGTTTCCATGGGGATAATGTCACATACTTTGTAAAAGCTTCAGCATTATACTGTGCACTGCTTTTGCCAGGTGCCATGTGACTCTGCCCCCCAATTGGCCACTAGCAGGGGGGCAGAGTCGGCCCCTTTATTTCTCTCTATCTCTCTCTATCTTTCTCTCTCTCTCTCTCTCTCTCTCTCTCTCTATATATATATATATATATATATATATATATATATATATATATATATATATATCGTTCTCTCTCTCTCTCTCTCTCTCTCTTTCTTTCTTTCCTTCTCTATCTATATCTCTCTATCTATCTAATTTATCTATCTAATTTATCTATCTTATATAACACTGTCTTGCACTTCCACTTCTATCAGGAACTGAAAAGCTCACAATTTCAGAATTACAGGAAAAGGGGACAAAATAAAAAAATATTTATATTCCAGAGAATTTATATATATATTTACAATTTATCTTTTTATATTACCATATAAAAGTTTTTAATGTTCCTTATACTGTATGTGTTTTCATGTCATATCTGGAGGCTAACTGGGGCTGCTGAGATGCTAGGCAGTCTTTGTGCTATAAGCAAACACACAAAGCCGTAGCACCAAAGTGTAACCCTCTAGCAAGTGTACAGTCAGTCTAATACATGTTGAAACAGTGTTGGACTTTATGCAATAAGCGGCACACTTTAAAAGACATGTTATGAGTAATATTATGTAAATAAAGGGGGATCACTCACATCCGCTGCAAACTTAGAGATGAGCCGGTCAGCCAGGAAACCTTTTTTTGTTCACACGTCCGGTGTTTTGCTCCTGATCAGCTGTTAGCGAGTTGTATCCCTCCTGTGTTTCAGTGCCGCTTATCCAATGAGCTCGCCAGAGCTCTTACACTATCGACCGGATGCAGTCTTTGTAGATACTTCCAAGCCCATTAGCCGTCCGAACTCAACCAAGGAACAAAAGGCAAAGGCTAGAACGGCTTGAAATGTAAGAATCCTTTATTGACAGACGTGCTAAAAAATATTTAAACCAACGAGGGTAAAAAGTACAGACACATCAAAAAGTGATTTTAAAAACTGAACAGTGAGACACACATCCTCTTAGAAAGGACGCGTTTCGGGTTGCCCCGTATTCACATATGTCTGAGAAGGATATCCTGTTCATATTTAAAGCTTTGCTCGCACATAATACACCTGACTACCATTAACTACTCTGCAAAATCATGACAGACTTAAGCCCATATTTACATAACGCTTTGCTTCTGAGTAAAACAATACTGTGTTAATAGCAACAGTCTATGCTTATAAAATATAGTATTGTATTTTAACACTCCATTTGCAAAGACTTATATAAGTGGATAAAGCAAAGTTAAGTTTTTTATGTTATTTTAAATTTCGAAATTTAAAATTAAACGACAGCTCCTGTATTCAAAGATTCTGCTGTCTGTTTTTTTTTTTTTGTTTAAATTTTTTATTGAGGAAAAAGAAAAGGTTTACAGGCACAAACTCAGGTTACAATAGCCATAATTACACATTTCACATTAAGGGCATAAGAACCTAGATAAAAAATGCAAAAGAAAGTGAAATACAAAAATACATCCCTCTGTACAGATATTGCCTGTATGATAAAAATAGAAAATAACAAATTTAAATCCTCAATTTTCTACCTCCATAACATAAACAAGGTCACTTTTGGACCACTAACAAATGCATGATAAAGAGTAGTGGGAGGGTTGTATAGATATAAGGCCACTTTTGGGACCTTTAATATGCTAAAGAAACACAGCAATCTTGAAGGTAACATATACTAATAACTTATACGGTATATATGAGGGAATCGCCTTCTATATAGGCACAAGAATAATTATCCCCCACAAGAGCCAGATTACAAAGGGACAAAATAAAAGGAGGAGGTCACCAGGTGATATAGTCAAGGATTTTTTTTATAGCATTTACATATTGATCTATTAGGAGGACCTTATGGCTCTAAACTATTAAAGAACACATCCAATATAGGGTATTTTAGAACCCTCATTAACAATGATGTCATTTACCAGTGCATTTTCAATACAATAGAAGCAATAATAGCTTACACTTTTGTGATGAATAGATTCCCTCATGCTTTGAGTCATCTAAAACTTTGTTTAAATATGCATGAGTTCAACCTCACCTGAATGGAACTTGGGCTTCTGTTCTGTATGCATAGGTAAGGGTACAGCAAATAACAAGCAAAAATCTTACTCCCCTAGCAAGTATTAGATAACGGTATATGCCTGTGCTAAATGTTCTAACCTGGTTGGTAATGATCTCTAAACTATCTACTTTCTCCTAGTGATTGGGACCACCTCTGAAGTATAATTAGGCTGCCAATAAAGATCTTAGTTAAATTAGGTTAACCAGAAGCTGCCTTTTCTAAGCATATGGGTCTAAATAAGAGGACTATATGTAATGCAGGTCCCCTAAAACTAGACAATTCCTGTTTTGAGTATGGCTATGAGAGAACTATCTAATTTCAGGCTAGAAGTTATTGTTAAACCATTACCCATAGCTAGTGTAGCTTATATACATCGATAGGTCTTCTTCCACTAAGGCTTACATTTCTTAACATATAAAGAGAAACCTTCTGTTGCCAAAGCCCATCAGTATAGAAACACAAATGGCAATGTACCAGTCAATACTATGGAGAGGAGCAATTGTAGTATGAAGAGGGGATAATTATCAATGATTTTCGTTTCCACATACGTATAGATAAAGACATAGGGAGAATAGGTGACAATAATTGCTATATAGAGTCCTTCACATATATTACACAGTCCTCAAAAGAAACTCCATTCCAATATCTTACATCTATAGGTTCATCACACATTCTGACATTGCCACACAGTGCGCCAGAACAAAAAGTGAGCTTCAAAAAATTCAACCCACCCCAGTTCTCCGGAAGGTATGAGCATCACTATGTCTCATGGTGCAACGGGGCCCAGGTGAAGAAGCACATTGGAGGGATTCTGTATCAAATTGCCAGATAATATATCCTAATGAGGTGTTAAAGCAGTTAGGTAGGGATTGCATACCCATGACTCCGGCTCCTCCGGTGCAGATTTGTAGTACTGAGGGTAGCGACTTCAGACTCAGCTGTGCGAGATCGCATCCATCCCGCTCCACAGAGAAAAACGGCCAAACCAGCGAGTAAAAGTCCATGGTCCAGGGAGAAGGGCTCCTCATCTCTGACCACTCCACATTAGGTAAAAATGCTAAATGGGCATGAGGATCGGCCCGTGTAGACACAGACCGGTCTGGTAGATAAGCCGACTGAGCTAAAACCCATTCCTTTGTAGTAGCCACGTGCCACGTGGTCAGACTAACACATATCAGCTGCTCCGATGGTAGAGGTGTAGCTACTGGCCTGTTCCAGTCCTCCAAATATAGGGCTTCGTCGGGTTTAACCTCCTGTCTCGACTGGTTTATTAGTCTGATCAAATCCTCTCTGAAATCCGAAAAAATAGTTTGCAGCTCCTGTATGGTGTCTTCCATATTGGTCAAAATATCAAACCGCATAAAGTAGCCTTAGTGGTCCTTAGGCATGAAACCAGGGATTGATAGAGCAATCGTATCTGTGTACGTTTTGGCCCAGGGGCCTAAAGGGGAAAGATGTGCGGCAGCCCTAGCCACGCTATTCACAGACAGTGTGCGCGGCTCACTTGGATAACATAGGTCAGGGTGTCCGTTGTCTGCTCCTGTATTTCAAATATGTTAAGTAGACAATCTTAGCTTCCCAGAAAAACAATCTTTAGCAAAATAGCTCTTCTTAGTTACAGATAGAAAGCAAAGTTTGTAAAATGCAAGCAGGAGCTTCTCCAAAACACGTCCTGCCGCTCCAAGCATATGCTCCGCCTCTCTGCTGTCTGTTTTAGCTTTCTTCCTAGAGCTTAATATTTATGAAGCTTATTGTTTGAGGACACAATCTAACACTTTAAAAGTTGTGAATAAACTACAAGTTTAATGTTTGCCTGTAAAGAAATAAGCTTGCTGTATCTGTAAGTTAAAAGTTATTCTATTAACAACCTACATTATTTGATAAATTGCAACAATGTGTTTACATCTTTGCTTTATATGAGCTAATGTAAGTGGAGCAGAGGTGAGTTGTAAATTATGTTTTATTGTTTATATTATTAGTATAGTTTAGAGTATGCCGACACCTCCTGAAATCAGAGTTTCTATTATTAAGTACCTACATAAGGCTTGCTGTTATCGGACAAGATCTATGGATGGGAACAACACAAAATATATATAAAATTTCACTGGGATATATGTCTATAAAGAAACTTGTCAGCATATGAGACTAAATATAATATATCCAATGATGATGTTGATTGTCACAACTGAATCCAGACTTTGTCACATGTCGATATTGAGACACAGACAATTCAATGGTTATATTGTAAACAGTATAGTTGGTGGCTCATATAGGGTCTCCATCTTTATAGGTGTTCCCTAAAGAAGCAGCTAAGGGAATAAAAGTAAAATTAAAGCTAATTACATGAAGTGACTCAACTTAGGGCTAACTTGGCAAATGATGTCCTGTTTTTACATTAAAGGTTCATAATTTCAGGAATTATAAAATATATCTTGTTAATATAGTCAATAAAGGGGACTATATTAATGTTCTGTTACATTTTATTATACACTTTATTTTTCCCAATGATTCATAATATCATATACCGAGTTGAAGCCACCTGGATATCTGGTCTCAAGTTTAAATAATTTAAACTTCTCTTTCTTCTCTTTTCCCTATTAAAGAGCCTTGTACTCTGGGTTTGCTTATTCTGTTTACTGTCTTCTGGATACTGAATTTGGATTTCCCATTATTGGACCTTTTTTTTCCTGACCCTTTTGTGCCGATCCTGGAACTGTTCTGACCCAGTTGTTGTCTTCTGAGTTTGTACTGCGCTGCCAACTGTTTTTTTATTTTTTTTATTTCTGGCCTGTTCTCATATTCTGGAAACTCCCTATTCTAGAGAAACTCTTACCTGACACCATAAAGCAGCTAGGCAAGTAGAGGAGGATATCCAGATTAGTGGGGTTGCTGACAGAAAATGAGCAGCAGTATCATAGAAGAGGAATAAAATGAAAACATTAACTCACTAGCAGCAAGATCTAGTAGCACAAGCTGCCATTAGAATGATCTGTACTAGGCCCTGTTCTTGCAGATTGTGCATAAACTGCAAAGCATAAGTTTATATTTTGCACCTAGTAGGTGCATGAATAAAAATACAGATGCACTGTGTGATTATGTGGCATAGTGTGTGATGTCTCAGCATTTTCCTGGCATATACCCCGGCATCAGGCATGAATGAAAATGGCAAAATTATCCATTACATTACCACTGAATTTTTCATCAGAAAGGTTGCTTTTCCATCAGCATGACTTTTTTCCCTATGTAAACTGCGCAGGATTAGCAGCAGCAGCAGCAATATTATGTAGAGAATGTATTGGTAACAAACTAACACAGCTATGCTTATTTCTGTTTGCATTAGGCTGTTTACTATGTAAAGCAGGAATTTTCAGCTTTTCATTTAGCATTCTCATCTGCATAACCTCCTTTGCATATGACCTGTCATAGGGAAAAACTTCATGCCTGTGAGGGCAGCTGTCATTTTATCATTATAACCTGTCTTGTTTTGCAGTGGGTTGTCTTTAAATTTTCCGTAATATCCCTGAATTGCTTGTTCTGCTCACTAGCTTCCTTACTGTTATCCATTTTTGTTCTCCTTGCTTGTTGTTTGTAGATATGTGCAATTCGTTTCGGATCGATACGGAAATTCGTAAAATTCGGCAAATTCAGAGATTCGGATCGAACCGAATTTCCGAATTAAAATACTTCCGAATTTACTGAATAAATCCAAATTAGTTTGGATTTATTCAGTAAATTCGGATGGCCATGGATTACACTAGTATTGTACAGTATATTAGGTTATATCACTCTGCTATGGGTTACACCTAATATACAGTACATAATGCTAGTCTAATCCCACCTAACACTTACCGAAATTCCGAATTTCTGAACCGAACCAACCTGAATCGAACCGAATCCAGACAAATTTTTTCGAATCCGAATGAATCCAAAACGAAACGATTCAAAATTTTCCGAATTTGAATTGATCCGAACCGAAATTCAAAAAATTCCGAATCGATCCAAACCGAATTATTTCGCCATGCACATATCTAGTTGTTTGTTGCTCCTGAATCTGCTCTCTCTCATCTTGAGCGAGTGCAAGGGTACAAATCTTCCTCCATCAGCAACTTACTTGCTTTGATACTACAATGGAAGTTTCCATGTAATATTATGTTACCACTAGATGATTGGGCCAGTTTATAATTGCCTTCTGCTGTAAGAATATACCTTAACACTAGATTGAGAATATATGGCAAACCTCACACACCATTTCCTTCACCGTCTCTCAGAGCTTTAACCAGATTTGCTGACTCTCTGGTCTCCATAAACCCAATTTTAATACCTGTCTTTTTTTTTGCTGTCCATTCCAGATTTCTTCAGTTTTGTCAGTGCTGCCATCAGCAATCAACCACCCTCCAGACATAACATCAAAAGCCAGGACTCATGCATAGGTGAAACAAAGCAATCAATTATGAACCATCACAAAAAATGCATATATCACCCAATACAGGATCTCCAGTATGTAAACACTTTTTACAACCTGGATACTCTGTAAATTATTTATTTAGTATTCATCTTAAAATAACATTTTTAAATTCCCCTTGATCAAAGGATATGGGAACTAACATTTACCAAGCAACTCCACACTTAGAGGCCTATTTATTAAAGGTCTGTCGGACCTGATCCGCCAGTGCAGATAAGGTCTGACAGACCTTGCTGAATGCGGAGAGCAATACGCTCTCCGTATTCAGCATTGCACCAGCAGCTCTTGCAGATTCGCGGCACTAGCAGGGGGGTGTCAATCAACCCGATCATACTCGATCGGGTTGAATTGTGGTGATATCTGTCCTCAGAGCAGATGGGCAGGGTTATGGAGCAGTGGTCTTTAGACCGCTGCTTCATAACTGCTGTTTCTGGTGAGCCTGCAGGCCCTCAAGCTCCATTCAGAGCTTGATAAATGGGCCTCTTAGTCTTAAATCAAGACTCTGGCTTTATGACACACTATGAGGAGGTGTAAAGTTATCATCCTTCCCTACTACATCTGAAGGTAACATTCTTGGAAAACTATAAGTAGACTGACTTTGTGATAATTTAATTATTCAGAAATAGTTTTACTTATTTATTTATTTTTAATGTATCTAAAGCAGAAGAGACCTGTGAAATCTCTAATGCATATGCAATACAAAACCTTGATTTTGTTGGTCCATTAAATATATCACAATCTACTAAATGGAACATTCTCTGTGGCAATAACCCTTTTTCTGTTACCTTATTTGTTCTGGACTATTCTTCTAGGCACTATAATAGTACTAAGTGCATTTACCATTTTTGATTGTACATATATGCACTTATATTGAATTTGTATACTTTTTAATATATTTGTTACAATAAATATATATTTTTAACATTTAATTCTTATCTGACATTTTTAAGGCTTTTATCTTTTATAGGACTTGTAAGCGCTTCCTCCTTTTCTATTCTGCTAGTATCCATTTGAGATTAGGTTAGATCATCTTGTGTGTTTACTCTTTGGCGCTATAATACCTCTATGCCTTTTGTGTTAAAAGATCTTCCGTAGTTCCATTCAGTGCTTGGTTATTCATAGGGAGACTGATTCATTCTTGTTCCTAGCCTGTTTCCCTATTGTTGATTCTGACAAAGTTTCATTACTACGCTACTCGTCTGACCCTTTTACTGAGAAACGCTACCTGTGGATTGATTTACTTTGGAACTGTACAATCACTTTTGTACCGGCTTTATCCTTTTGCTCTGACACTTGGTTTTGAACTGTTCTTCTGGTTGTGACCTTTGGCAAGTTCACGGATTACCCTTCTGCTTTGCTGATTGTTTCCTACTTTTCATTCACTGCACAACTGGTTCCACATGGAAAATCAGGTAATCTATTTATTACCTTATACGGAGACATAAAGGTGTGCTGTACACTCTAGGGTACTCCATAAGTCAGAGGTGAGGTGCACATGCTGGCATGACGAGATTGGCACAATAAACTCCTAAAGAAGTTAGTGAAAGAGGACACAAAGTACTTAGAAGCAAGAGTGTTTAAGAGCTTCCTTAAAGACTTGCCTTTTATAGAGAAGGGGGGCACAACAAGCAGAAAATAGCTGTCAACTTATTTGACTACTCCTTGTACATACTCTTTGAATGGAAAGAAATGCCAAATTAGACAAATCACTTTATTAAATTGCTACCTGGGCATACCCTTTGAATGGAAAGCAGAGTAGCTGGTATTTGAAACTGTAACATACTCTCTGCCCTCTGGCTATTATTACAGCTGGTGATGGTGTTGGGAGTGAAGGGTTGTGGGGTGCTGCAGTTGTCCCTGACAGTGCTCCCACTTTTTTCCTAAAATGTTTCTGTGGTTAACACAGCAGATTTATTTCTCACACAGCTTGAACCTTGATATTCAACCACATCCCCTATTTTCTAAATAATATTCTACATATATCACAGTAATGTTTGGTTGCAGTTCACTTAGGACAGTGTTTCTCAAATCCAGTCATCAAGACCCTTAACAGACCAGATTTTCATTATATCTTAACAAGAGCACAGGCGAAATAATCATCTAAAGGGTGAGAGCAGGTTAGTAACCATGGTTACTGATCATCTGATTATTCCACCTGTGCTCTAGTTAAGATATAATGAATATATGGCCTGTTAAGGGTCCTGAGGACTAGCGTTGAGTAAAACTAGCTTAGGGCATTAGATGTTACTCACCTTTCAACTTGAGGAAACAGAGGTACTTTACTCACCACTGCATGTAGTAGAGGAAACTATCTCAGAATGTTTAACCTGCTGTGAATTCACATGGTTTGAGACTTGCTAGGAGATGGTATAGCAGCAGTAGATTGGTTTCTTGTAAGCTAAATGCTAGGTCTTTGAGTAATTATGTAGAAGTACCACTGCTGCTATATTTGATGTTGATGACAACATTCATGGTTCCTCTTTCTCTAATCCTACTCTTCTCATCTCTAGTGCCTACTGCCATGCTTTCTTCTCTCTGGGGGAATTGTGAACAACAGAGCACTGCTGGTGACTGTTTCACTGCTAGTGGCACTAGCATATATGTTAATGAAGTGTCAACACTGTTAGTACATGTGCTTACACTCTTATCTGGGTCACTAAAAACAAACTGCTTATACTACTCAAAGCTCAGCCTTTCACCCAAACAATTTTAACTATACAGTTTTATGTTGCCCTATTTTGGCAATGTAATAAATAGAAACTTTTTTTGGTGGGTGGACATGCAGCTTCCCATGAGTGATGAAACGCTTGTGAAAGAAGGCTTATTCTTATGCATGAGACTGAATGAATAACTATTTTATAAAAAATTGCTGTAACTTTCTTCAAGGTTACTAATGGGCAATCCCACTACTGCTATGTGTTGAAAACAAATATGTAATGCAGTGCACTGTCTGGAGCACTTTTTTATTTTTGGGGGGTAATTAGGTAGGGTTTAGTGAATAGAACATTTTACAGTGAAATAGCAAAAGACAGTCCACAGTCTGGCCAAGAAAGAGGAAGGAGAGTACAGCACAATCACCCTGTCAGGTAGGGATGGGCGAATGTGTAAATTTTCGGATTTCGAATGTAGAACGAATGTTATTACCGAAATTCGAATTCTAAATCCGAATGTCGATAAGAACGAATATTCTTAAACATTCGAAAATCGAATGTTATTTACAGTTTTCGAATGTCCCTTTCGAATTCAAATGTTTATAATTATATCGAATGTCCACATTCGAAATTTCGAATTTAACATTCTATTTAACAAATAATATTCAGAAGTTCAATAGTTCATGTGGTAGGGCGGGAATCTAGTAAATTGATACATAATAGATACAAATATATCATTTCGAATGTTTCCATATAGAATATTGCATAATTCGAATATTACATTTAAAGAAAGCATTAGAAATACTATTACAAACATATAAATTCAAATTTTTCGAATTCGAATATAAATTCAAATTTTTCGAATTCAAATATTGCATAATTCGAATATTACATTTAAAGAAAAAGCATTAGAAATACTATTACAATCTAAATTCGAATTTTTCGAATTCAAATACACGTATTGCATAATTCGAATATTACATTTGAAGAAAAAGCATTAGAAATACTATTACAATCTAAATTCGAATTTTTCGAATTCGAATATTGCATAATTCGAATATTACATTTAAAGAAAAAGCATTAGAAAAACTATTACAATCTAAATTCGAATTTTTCGAATTCGAATACACGTATTGCATAATTCGAATATTACATTTAAATACTATTACAATCTAAATTCAAATTTTTTTAATTCAAATATTGCATAATTCGAATATTATATTTAAAGAAAAAGCATTAGAAATAATATTACAATCTAAATTCGAATTTTTCGAATTCGAATACACGTATTGCATAATTCGAATATTACATTTAAATACTATTACAATCTAAATTCAAAAATTTTTAATTCAAATATTGCATAATTCGAATATTATATTTAAAGAAAAAGCATTAGAAATACTATTACAATCTAAATTCGAATTTTTCTAAAAGAATATTTTCGAATGTAATCGTAAAATTCGAAACCGAACATTCGAAAATCGAATGTTAGAATGTTATGTAAACATTTGAAATTCAATTCGAACGAACGAATGTGTTAAAATTCGTGCCGTTTTTCCAATGTTGCGAAACATTCGCCCATCCCTACTGTCAGGTTAACAAGAGGAACCAACATTTCTAATGAGGCTTCAGATGATCCTACTACACAAGGTAAAACCAAGGGTATTAGCCACTGCTGAAAATTCTGTTAATAAGTGTGGCAAGGGAAGTTTATCTTTTATTATATGTTTAAGTGCCACAACAAGTGCATTGCATGATCTAAAGAACTGTAACACAATCACTTCTTAATAGATATATGAGAGATACATAGATTTTTATTTAAAAAAAAAAAAATTCTTTACTTTATAAAGAAATTACCGTATTTTTCGCTCCATAAGACGCACTTTTTTCCCCTTCAAAAGTAAGGGGAAATGTCTGTGCGTCTTATGGAGCGAATGTGACAGCCTTTGATAAAATAAAATTAAGTGAATGACACCGCACAGGGACCTGGCTGGCTAGCTGACCCGGCTGCCCGCCCGGCTATTATTGCTTTAAAGTTGTTGGCACTGTGGTGGTCTGTGCACGCTGTGCATGCTTGTGTTGTCAGACTCAGTCTCAGAGTCATAGAGTGGAGGACTGGAGCGCGAGGCGGAGCTCACTTGCCTGACGTCACTCACTCTGAGACTGAGAGGGAGAAATCTTGCGGGATGAGCCGTGGCCGCCTGACATCTCCAAGTGAGTAATGACACAGGCTCACACACTGCAGCAGCAGCACCATCCATCTAGCTGAGCCAGGTGAGGTGGTGACTGAGTGAGCCCGCCCCTGCTGCCTGCAGAAGACAGTCGACGTGTGAGGAGCATGTGAGTAGGTAGGAATGGTTGCAGCACTGGTGGGGGTCTCTGAGGAGCCGGCATTTCTTGGAATGGGGGGGCTCTATGAGGAGGGGCATTTGAATTTCTACTAGGATGGGGCCTGGGGGGTCTTTCTGACTCTGAGGGGGCCAAAGCGGCCAGGCACACACAGTATGAGTGTCACTCATTCAATTAAAAATTGCTTCTTCACTAGTTACAGTACTGGTAGTGTCCTTCCTGTCCTGATAATAATTATAATAGCATCAACTGATGGTTGACCTGGCAGCCAGTACCCAGGTTCTTTATTCCACTGTTGACTGCTCTTCTACACCATTTGATTCAGAATATTTTTTTTCTTGTTTTTTCCTCTAAAAACTAGGTGCGTCTTATAGTCAGGTGCGTCTTATGGAGCGAAAAATATGGTATTCTAAAATTAGACCACCACATCTACCAACTTCTAGTTTGACTTTGCTCTTTAAGATACCAACTTAACTTGAGATAAGTTTGTATTGTCAACAGCTCAGCAAAGCAGAAATTTCCTAAGCTAAATCATGCTAAACACAATCAGAATGCTGACCATATCCCAGTAGTATGTTGGATTGGCAACATCAATGATGTCGTGTGCATGCACTATTCATTTTTACTAGAGATACCAGCAAAAACTAAGCTTGCTGATTTGGAGGGTGTTGTGCCTTAAATGCCAGATTACAAGTGAAGCACTATCAATAGTGTGAAGAGCATAAAATCAATCACGAGATTGCAGGGTACTTTACACAAAAATCCATATTACAAGTGGCACGTTGTTTAAATTACCGCAAACTCATTTGTCCAATTTGCTGTAATTTACTTTCCCCATATTTTCTATAAGCGGTGTGCGGTAATATCTGCTCATATTACAAGTCGAAAGTAAATGCGATCACTAAAACGCAATCGCATTTAATGCTAAAACGTTTTTCTTTTTTTTTTAATTAAATTTTTTTATTTAGGATAAGAAGGACAAAATAAAATATACTTTGCAAAGTATAAGGTACAGACAATGGGGCCTAATTAAGACGGTGCGAGTGGACATGAAGGCTCGCCAGAAACACGGGGCATCAAGCTCCATTCGGAGCATGATAATTCGGCCCCAATACTTCAAATATTCACATCATATCTGGCAGACAAAAGTGTACCTAACCTCAATATATTTTTCTCCCCCCAACAAACATTTAGAATAGTATAGGCCACTCTTGGACAATTATGGAAAAGGTTATCTGTGATCAGGGGTTGGCATTAACAAAAACAAATAAAATAGTGCATCTCCATAAAGATAAATATATGGAAAGAGAATAATACTACTCTATTATTACCATTTTGTATAGAGAGTATGCAGAGGCCAAAACTGGGAACACACACACAGAGCAAACAAATAAAGAGAGATCAATATACCGGTGTCATGTAGAGACAAAATCAACTTAGTATGATATCTCACAATAATCAGAAGAGATCCGATGGCTGTCTGTTATTAATATCCTTCTCACCTCTGGGCCAAGATCCTTGGATATTAACTCCACTAGATCCGCACCCTCAGAAGTAAATAAAGGACCATTTTCCAGGAGTTCTAGGTAATCCACCTCAAGGTACCATTCCTGATAGATAAGCCATGTCAGGTCAGTTTCCAAGGCAAGTGCTCCAAATGGTTTTTACATCTCCTGCCGCTTGGTTTGAATGTCCCGGGAATCTATAGCCCTTGGTACTGTCAAAGTCAACTTTCTCCTCAAATCCTTTCCATATTAAGCCAGGGTCGCCAAAGTCATCACCTCCTGGGGAATAGTGCATTTCTGCCCTTGACTGCCATCTATCTGTAAACCAATATAATGCACAATACTGATCTTCGAGCTCGACCTCTCTTTGCACCAGACATTTCAGTTCAGCTATCTCACCTGTCCTCTCAGTAAGCAGAGCCGCAAATTTACCTGGTCCCTGAAATGCTGTTCTGGGGAGGGCAGGACTTTGCATCTGCAGCCATACCAATACTCCAGTGCATCTTCTCACATCTCTAGCTGAATGAGGGCTCTCCATTCCAGGCATATATCCTCTGGAACTAGCCCTCAAAGCACAGCAAGAGTGACTTTGACTTGCCGCTCAAAGTCCCATATCCGAACTTCCCATTTAGAGGTATCAGATCCCAGCATATCAGACGTCCAAATAGTCCAATACCTGGAAATCTACAGTGACCGCAGTTTAAAGCTAGGGAGGTGAACAGATCTGAGGCAACACTTAGGTTTCTGAACACAAAATGAACTCTTTATTGAACAGCAGAACACATATTTATCCACCCTTGTATTCCAGAGTCACAGAGATTCAGGATAAAGAGGGAATTGGTTAAACAGTAAAAACAAACATATGAACAATAAATCAAACCTTAAAACAATTGTATATTCACAGGTAAAAACAGATTAACATATCAACTTAATAAACTAGGGGGAAAGTTTACTAAGACAATCTGATTTTCGGCAGTCTCGTTAACATAATCACGCAGGAATAGCAGGCCCCCAGATCATGGTGATTCACGTCACACTGCCACACCCTCATCGCAAAGTAACCCACTACACTATTAACCACTAAACAGCCACACACCCCCATCGCAAAGTAACCCACTGCACTATTATGCCCTATAAACTGCCACACCCCCATCGCAACATAACCCACTACAAAATTAACCCCTAAATCACCACACCCATTTCAAACTAACCCACTACACTATTAACCACTAAACCACCTCACTCCCACATTGCAGAATAACCCACTAAAATAAACCCCCTAACCTAACACCCCCTAATTAGTGGGTTACTTTGCGATAGGGTGTGTGGATTTTTAGGGGTTAATAGTGTAGTGGGTTACTTTGTGATGGAGGTTGTGGCAGTTTAGGGGTTAATAGGTTAGTGGGTTACTTTGCAATGGGGGGTGTGGTGGATTAGGGGTTAATAGTGTAGTGGGGACTTTGGTGTGGTGGGTTAGGGGTTATTAGACTAGGGGCTTATGGCGATTTGCGTTAGATCATGAGTATGGGTGTTAGGCATTCTTCCACTTTTCTCTCTCCATTTAAGTCAATGGAAGAGTATGTTAACACGGTTGTGATATTGTAACTTCTGCTCGTCGGGTTAGTACACGAGCACAAAGAGCAGAAGTTGAGCGGAGTTAGAATGCGAGCGGTAATTACCACTCCACCTGTAATCTAGCACTAAATGTATGATGTTAATCAATATACTGTAGATGCAGCAAGGGTTAGTAAAACATAGAAACATAAAATATGATCTCCAATAAAAACCAGAAGGCACATCTTGTATGCCAAAACCAGAAGGCACATCTTGTATGCCAAAACCAGAAGGCACATCTTGTATGCCAAAACCAGAAGGCACATCTTGTATGCCAAAACCAGAAGGCACATCTTGTATACCAAAACCAGAAGGCACATCTTGTATGCCAAAACCAGGAGGCATATCTTGTATACCAAAACCAGAAGGCACATCTTGTATGCCAAAACCAGGAGGCATATCTTGTATACCAAAACCAGAAGGCACATCTTGTATGCCAAAACCAAGAGGCATATCTTGTATACCAAAACCAGAAGGCACATCTTGTATACCCATATTTAATTTCTAACTGTAAGGTTAATGGATTATTAGTATAACTGAATAGCCCAGACATTCCTGAAAGTGATTGTTTTATTAGCTTTATTTCATTTGCTCTATTAGTAATCTTTTGCCATGAGTTTTCACATTTTTCTAATTCACCGGCCAGTCATTTGGCTTTTCTGAATACCATACTGGCTGTTACAGTGGATTTTCTTTAAATGTGAACATTTTTGCACATGCCAAGTTCACATATTATTAAACAGGATCATTTCCTAGTCTCATCAAAAGTTAAAGGCATGGCTCAAATAACAATTTTTACATACATTTTGTATGCTATAAAAATTTGATTAGCTGCATGTTGACTGATTATTGCAAATAATATATTAATAGAAAATATAAAAATATTGTAACTTTATAATATATTTTAAAGGGGCATGAAACCCCAATGCTTTTTTATGATTCAAATAGAAAATAGTAAAATTTAAACAACTTTCTGATTCTCTTCTATATTCAAATTTGCTTCAGTCTCTTGGTATCCTTTGTTGAAAAAAACAGCAGTGCACATAAATGAGGCAATAACATGAGGCATATATGTGCAGCCTCAAATCAGCAGATCCTGAGACAACCTAGGTATGATTTTCAATAAAGGATACCAATAGAATGAAAAAATTAGATAATAGAAATAAATTAGAAAGTTGTTTAAAATTGCATGCACTCTAAATTGTGAAAGAAAAAAAAATTTCACGTCCCTTTAATATAACGTATATTACTAATAACTATTATTGATACAGTTAAAAAACAAATATTAAAAAACAGTAGGCAGTTATAGTCATCAATTTGAAATCAATTAGCATCCAGGTTATACTTTCCCATATATTTTGCTCCCATTTAGCTGACTGGATACTCCATGAAAAAACTTGCTTGAAGTCTGAGAAGTGTTTTGACATGTTTAGCAGAGTGGAAGAAAGACGGTTTTCCTTGTATATTGTGTTCATAATTCATGCAGCATAACTATTTGAAACAGAGTTATATTTAATGGTTTGGAATGTCATAGAAAAGGAATCACCCCCACCCTCCAATGACAGTTTTGTACAGAAGACTCTTAGGCATTTAATCAGAATCAGAATAGTTTTATTGGCAAGTGTCTACATGCACACATAAGGAATTTTTCTTGGTGAATGAGCCTCTATGTTAAATTCAATATCACAACACATACACAAGTAAAAATAGATACAGTGTACAACATAAAACACAATAACTAAGACTAAATAACATTTTGTGGTAAACTTATGTGCACAAAATGCAATATATAAAAGAGACTGTATTGCCACAGAGAATTGCACTAACAGTTAGGGGCTCCATGTCAATTCATCCGTCATTTTAGACGCGGCTAAACTCACCGTTACTCGCCGCGGGCGAAATGGTGTCCGCTGTAGCTATGTACTAATAATCCCACAATAAATAGACACCTCTAGCCCGCCGCGAGCAGTGGCGGAATATTGATAAATTTGACGCCTCGCTCGCCGCGAATAAGCTGATGTACTTAACTTTCAGTTCAATTGTCTGGCCAATTGTTAACACGTGACATGTAAGGTGTCATGAACGTCATAGTAGTCGCGGGAATAGAATTTTGCTCCTATAAATGGACAACTTTTCTAAACAACTGTATTATTGTTCCAAAATTTTTGGAGAGTAATTACAGAGCGCTCGTTTTTGTGATCTTTATTTACAATTTCGATATGGCTTCATCTGGATCTGAAACCGCTTCAAAATCCAAGAATCCTCACTTTTCTCATCAGCAAAACGTCGTTTTGATTGACATGATTATTGACTCTTATGATTATTTGTTTGGATGTCGTGTCAAACAGACAAATTTTTCTAGAAGGAAGCAGATCTGGCAAAGGATCAGCGACGCTGTTAGTGCCCAGGGTCCAGGAAAAAAGGATGTCGATCAGCTGAAGAAGCGTTACAACGACATTAAACGCTTCGCCAAAGCTAAATTGGCCAGAGAAAAAAATTTGGCACGTGCTACCGGAGGTGGACCAGCATATGTGGCCGACCTCAATGACTATGAGCAGAAGCTTGTTCAGCGTCTGGGACCAGAGATCATCACTGGCATAACGGATGATTGTGACAGTGATTTAAGAGGTAAATGTACAACATAGTTGACGTAAATGTTTTTTTTAAAGTTATGATAGGTCATTGTCTCCAATATATATTTCTTTAAAATAACATTATCTGACTTCTTACGCTTTAGTATCCTATTTGCCATCTAGGCCCCAAATACTGTAATCATTTATGTCGCATATATGTATAAGGGATTGTACAAGCCATTTAGGCCCCAAATACTGTAATCATTTATGTCGCATATATGTATAAGGGATTGTTGCGTTATTTGACTATAGAATATTATTGTTAACATCTTTCCAAATTGTTCTCCGCTTTATAAACATACTTTTTTCAGATATAGCTATGCACATAGTTGAAGCAGTCACATGAACCATCTATGTGCATCAACCAATGATCATTTACTGTGCCTGTATAGATTTGCTTTTCCTCAAAGTATAAAAATCCAATGAATGCAAAAACATAATACATTTAAATATTTTTGAAAAAGCATTTTCTTATGCAATTTGTAAAGGTAATTATATTTGTTCATGTCCCTTTAAAGGGCCACTAAACCCAAAATCTTTTATTAATGATTCGGATAGAGAATTGAAATTTAAACAACATATTACTTCCATTATTTCTTTGGCTTCATTTTCTAGATATTCTTAGTTGAAGAAAAATAAATACACATGTTGAGCCAATCACACGAGGCTTCTTTGTGCATCAATCAAATGCTTTTCAACAAAGAATATCAAGAGAATAAAACAAATTAGATAATATAATTAAATTAGAAAGATGTTTATAAATGCATTCTCTGCTGTAATTATTATTATTAACACTTTTAGCTTTCAGTTTCAACTAGAAATAAAAATAAACCTAATTTTTTTTTAAATTTTTTTTTAAAGCGATGCCAACATCACAAGCAGAGCCTGTGAGGAGTAACGAAGTGCCCACTTGTTCTACTTCTACTTCATCTTCTGCGGTTTCAAGACCACCCAGTGCAGCTGTTTCCAGACCTTCGGCCAGTTTTACACATGGACAATTAATACGCTCATCATCTAATGTTACACACACAACTTCCTCGGCGGACACACTACCTGATCTAAGGACCAGCACTCCACAAACTGGTGTTGGTAGAGCAACTGGTAAGTACTTTACAAATGAATAATTTCAATGTTGTGTGTTTTATCTCTTTTATCTCTCAATTTTTTTTTTTTTTTTTTTTTTTTTAAATGTCAAATGTCATTATTGACATATTCTAGTTCGAGATCTTTTACAGATGGAATGTAATTTGAAGTTCAAATAGCAATGATCATAGATTTTCATGAAAGGGACACTGTACCAATTTTTTTAAATGAGGATTCGTGTAGAGCATGCATGCTATTTTAATCAACTTTCTAATGGTTTTAAAATTTATCATTATTTTCTTTTTGAGAATTGATCATAGTATTACATAAGAAAGCTGATAGAAATTCCATGCAATATATCTTATTCTCAAAAAGATTATTTTTGCTTCAGTGTCCAGTTAATTGCAAAATACATTTCCATTAATAATTTTGAATATATCGTTACATTGACAAAAAAACATTTTATTTATTTATTTTTATGTTATTTATTTTTTTATAGGTGATTTGGGACGTCTTTTCCAGCGATTGACTGGACATTCATCTCCATTATTTGATGGTATGTATCACATATGTATAAATATATAATATAAATTAAATTGGTGTATGACGGTTGTATCAGCTCTCTCCTTCTATTCTATTTCTGCAAGTGTTTTTATAACATTTTATTTTTATTTACTAACAATTTGTTATGTCTTGATCTAGAAGAAGAAAACTCATCAAGGGAGATCACTATCAATCTCATGCCGATAGTGGAAAATCCCATTCAAGATGAACCACCAGGAGGGCATGATGGAAGTGAGACTCCAGATATTCTTGAAGATTTGGGAGATGCGCAACCGGATGAAATTCACACACCAGAAAACATTGAGGAACCTGTTGAAACACAGGCACCACCAATTGCACTGCAAACAGGTGGTGTAAATATTGACAATACACCGGCAGAAGGACTATTGGGCGATGTTGCATTGAGGGAAATGTTGACACTGGCAAGGCAATACAGAGAGGACCACAGAGAAATGCAAAATATTATTAACACAAATATTGACCGCTGGGCTGCTCTGTCAGAAAAAAATGTGGAAATAGAAATGCAAAGGAATGAGATAGAGATGCAGAAATTACAGCTGCAAAGAGAGATGTTCCAGTGGCAGAGGCAGATGGATGAAGAGAAAAACCATCAAATTAACAGAGCTTTAACCATCAGCGAAAGGACATTACAATCTCTGTTGGCTATTGTCAGTGAAAGGGAGGCTACAACAGACCCAAAGAGGCCACGTCTGGAGTGAACATTTTGTATTATTTAGTCACTGTTCATTTTTTTAATCTGTATATTGTTTACTAAGTTATTTTTTGTGTTTTTTAAAGGGACACTGTACTCAAATTTTTTCTTTTGTGATTCAGATAGAGCATGCAATTTTGATTAAAGTTGATTAAAATTGCATGCTCTATCTGAATCACAAAAGATAAAATTTGGATACAGTGTCCCTTTAAGTTTAAAATGTTAGTCACTGTTCATTTCTTTAATCTGTATATTGTTTACTAAGTTATTTTTTGTGTATTTTAAAGGGACACTGTACTCAAATTTTAAAATGTTAGTCACTGTTCATTTTTTTAATCTGTATATTGTTTACTAAGTTATTTTTTGTGTATTTTAAAGGGACACTGTACTCAAATTTTAAAATGTTAGTCACTGTTCATTTTTTTAATCTGTATATTGTTTACTAAGTTATTTTTTGTGTATTTTAAAGGGACACTGTACTCAAATTTTTTCTTTTGTGATTCAGATAGAGCATGCAATTTTAAGCAACTTTCTAATTTACTTCTATTATCAATTTTTCGTCGTTCTCTTGATATCTTTATTTTAAAAAGAAGGCATCTAAGCTGAGGAGCCAGCAAATGTGTGGTTCAGAACCATGGACAGCAATTGTTTATTGGTGCTGCCCAATCAGCAAGGACAACCCAGGTTGTTCAAAAAAAAAAGGAGCCGGCATCTAATCTTAAATTCTTGCTTTTCAAATAAACATACCAAGAGAATGAAGAAAATTTGATAATAGGAGTACATTTGAAAGTTGATTAAAATTGCATGCTCTATCTGAATCACAAAAGATAAAATTTGGATACAGTGTCCCTTTAAGTTTAAAATGTTATTATTTAATAAAGACAAATTTTTTTATGGCCAAAAAAAACGTTTATTTACATAAATTCAAACTCACTTTTGATTCTTCAACACAAAAGTTTTTCTCAGTTATTAATCATGACAAAACAAAAAATGAAATCAAATTACATATTTACGGTATAAAAAATCTACTTGCTCCATTAACATTCCCAAAGTTGCCCTAATTTTAGAAATTTTTTGTTTAACATGATCTTCTAGACAACTCTGAGTACTTTTGTCTGCAGTTTCAATAGTTGATGTTGAAGATAAATCTGTAGAAAAATAAATGCAAAGCAAATTTTAATTCAATTTTCATATACATATTCAATGTATGATAGGGTTTTTCATCACAAATATTACCTCCTGATGTGCTGTTATCTACGTTATCTACTATATTAGCTTCTACACTTATGTCCACTCCTTTAAAGCTTTCATCTGAGCCAACTCCTATTTGAAATATACAATATGTATTAGTTAAAACTTGGATTTTCTTAGATTTAAGATTACTGAGTATGAAACATACCTTTATCTAACATCATTGTTGGTAAAACTTCTATCCTTGGTTGAGTATCATCTGAAGTCAATGCTTCAAATATTGTCACACTATCAGGATTTTGAAATTCTTCCATTTCCATACTAGTTTCCATGTCTTCCATGGTAATATCTATGAACGAAATTACAAAGATAAAGATAGAAAACTATTAAATCAAAAACCTTGTATATATTATTTAAAACAATAATAATAATAATCATTAAAAGGGACACAGAACCCAATTTCTAAGTTTCATGATTCAGATAGTGCATGCAATTTAAATAAACTTTCAATTTTACTTCATTCTTTTTGTATCTTTATTTGAAAAGCAAGAATCTAAGTTTAGATGCCAGCCCATTTTTGGTGAACCAACTGTGTTGTACTTGCTAATTGGACAGAACCAATCAAAGAGTGCTGTCCATGGTTCTCAACCAAAAATTGGCTGGCTCCTTAGCTTAGATGCCTTCTTTTTCAAATAAAGATAGAAAGTTAATGAGGAAAAAAATGATAATAGAAGTAAATTAGCAACTTGATTAATATTGCATGCTAAAACTTTTTAAGCCAAAACATAAAATATATGATTTAAAATTTAAATAATAAGTCATTACCTGTCTGTGTGTTTTTATGACAAATTTCATATGGATTTGGAGATAATTCAATATCCAATAGTGTTATTGGCAAAGGTGGAGAAAGAGCTTCACTTCTGGGTGTTTGCACCAACATTGACCTTAAGTAGCGTGGTGGGTGTGCACACTTCATTCTCCTAATTCTCATATCTATAAACATATATATAATAAAAATTTGTAATAAAATTTTTTTAATTAATTATTCCAAGTAATTTTTTGTTTTCAAAACATTCAGTTCTGCATGCTTACTTTTCTAACATGTTTCAATGTTATATAGTAATATATTTATATTTTATTCTACTAACTCAGTTCTGCATGTTTCAATGGTATATACAAATATAGTTATATTTTACTCTACTAACTCATTTTTGTATGCTAAGTTTTCTAACCTTTTAAGTGTATATAGTAATATAGTTAAATTTTAATCTACTAACTCAGTTCTGCATGCTTACTTTTGTAACTTTTTGCAATTGTATATACTAATATAGTCAAAGTAACACTCAGAAAATATTATTTTCCTGGATTCGTCAATGATGACGCAGTTCAAAAATAAACCCTTTTTTTTTTTATTAAAAATTATTTCATATATAATTTTGAAACTTACATGTCCTTATCAATCTTAGAATCGATTTATAGTACTTCGGTTCTCTTCTCTTCAAATCACTATATTTTCTAAGACACTGTCGTCTTGTTCTTTTAATTTTTGAAATACGATGCATTCTTCTCAGCATCTCGTATATAATTTTGTCTCTGCATTCCTGTCTCACTCCCCTCACACCACCAATCCGTTTAGGGAAATATTTATCCATGGCATAAACTAATATCACCAATTCTCCAGCACCAAAAGGTTCAGGACGCGACATGTTAGACGATGACGTGATTAATCGTTATGTCAATCATTAGCGCATTGATATAGATATGTATCCCCGAAAAATAGAGAAAAATATAATGTATATGTAGATTAATGTATTTTATGAAGGTTTGTAAATATCGATGTTTATAGTTATTACAAATGATATTTGTTTTCTATACATTTTCTTTGTTTCAGATGTGTTGATATGTATTAACATTTATACTTTGGTTTACAATAGTTATTTTGTTTCTAAACATTTTATTTGTTTCAGATGTGTTTTTATGTATTAAAATTTATTTTGGTTTACAATTTTTATTTTGTTTCTAAACATTTAATTTTTTTAAGATGTGTTTATATGTATTAAAATGTTGTTTGGTTTACAATTGTTATTTTGTTTCTAAACATTTTCTTTGTTTCATATGTGTTTATATGTATTAGAATTTATTTTGGTTTACAATTGTTATTTGGTTTCTAAACATTTCCTTTTTTTTCAGATGTGTTTATATGTATTACAAGTTACTTTGGTTTACAATTGTTAATATATAATGTTTAAAGATTATAATTTTGTAATAAAATTATTTATTTTGCCATTATTTTCTATATGCCACTATTCTTTTAACAAATCTTGAATGCAAAAATATATTATAAAGGTTAAGAAAATAAGTGCTAAGAGTAAGCCCTTAAGGTATTTATTTGAATATGGGAAAACCTAGTAGCTGTTAAAAATAGAGGTTAGAATAAAACAAATAAAATTAGCAAGTCTTTTTTAACTAAAAAATCCAATCTGATAACATAAAGCACTGTTGAATATACTGTCGCTTGTTACAGCTACAATTCAATGACACAATACAATGAATTAGCATCAGCTATTACAATAATCACATATGTAAAAGAGTGAGAGCAGCTGTAGACACTAGTGTGATGTCACAAAGACAATGTATTACCTATAATATTGTCTGTAATAACTTTGATCATAAACTTTATTTATTTGAAACCTTTGATAATTGAAGAGCAACAACTGTTATGTATTTAACTGTTTATCATGAGTGATTTTTAATAACCTTAATTTTTAAAAAAAAATGGAGACAAGTTAATAAAGAAAGTTTTTTATTGATCAACTGAAACTTTAATCCTCAAACACAAAATATTGTTCTGAAACCATGTCCCTTGTTGCATTTCCACGCCTATTAGCTTGTTCTACACATATTTCTTCTGGTAAATCATCAGCATCTATTGGATCTTCATCTTCTAATGGACAGCCTCTTTTAATTGCAATATTGTGCAGTATGCAGCAAACCAATATAATTTTTGCAACTTTCTCTGGTGCATACTGCATAGCACCACCAGAACGATCAAGACATCGAAACCGCATTTTCAAAAGACCGAAAGTCCTCTCAATAATCCCCCTGGTAGATCGGTGAGCTTCATTGAAACGTACTTGACTTCTGGTCTGTGGGTTGTTATAGGGAGTCAACAGCCATTCTGTACATGAGTACCCTCCATCTCCTAATAGAAGATATAATAAATATAAATATTAATATAAGAATAATTATAAAGATTCAGAACTATACAATACAATTAAACTATACAGATTACAGTCGACAAATTGGGCGCAATTTTGGTACATTGAAATGAGAGACATATTAGACGCCAGTTATGCTTACCTAGAAGCCATCCGTCAGGCATATTTCCGTCCTCGAACTTCCGGTATAACCCAGTCTGCCTTAAAATGTAAGAATCATGACAGGAGCCAGGAAAGTTAGAACGGACACTGATAATCCTCATGTTGGGGTCACAGACCATCTGGACATTCAAGGAATGGAAATGCTTTCTATTCCTATAGATCTCCTCACGAGCTTGAAGTGGTCTTACAGCAACATGGGTACAGTCTATGGCACCTAGGACATTGGGCATCCCAGCCATCCTATAGAAATTTGACTTGATAGATTGCCATTCTTCAGGGGTAGATGGCAAACAAACATATCGATGAAAAATAACCATCATAGCCCCTATTACTTTGGATAAGTGGCGTGAAAAAGCAGATTGACTCATTCCAATAATGACGCTAGAAACTGCCTGAAAGGAGCCTGTTGCAAAAAAATGCAATGCCGCTAATAGTTTCAGAAGTCCCGGAATAGCTTGTGAACGAGCAGTCATCGGCTCCAAATGATCTTCAATCTCTCGATACAGGTGTAATATCGATTCACGATCAAGCCGGAATCTTTGTATGATCTCTCGGTCAGAAAGGCCGTGCAAACCAACCCGTTGAAGGAATACACGGGGGACTCGAACTCTCCTTCTTCTAACGATACGATTAGCTACATTTCCAGTATTCTGTCTTCTAGCCCGGATTTGCATCAAACGGAGAATAAACAAAAACAGAATTCTCTCCATAGCTGCTGAAATGAACAATGTAAGTACAATGCTGATATTACTGCCTTTTATATATGTATAGACTGGCGTCTAGTGGCTTTCCTATTGTTTTGTACCTTGCCCGCCACCTAAAAGGTGGCGAGGCAAAAATAACGAGGTGGGGGCGGAGATTGACGCAAGCGGACAAATAGATTTTTTAGTACATTCGTTTTTGGCGAGTTGGTGGTCAAATGTGTCTAATTACAGTAAAAAATGGAGAGGTAGCGAGGTATGGCGGATAAGTATGCTCGCAATTTTAAAGATGCGAGTTTTTACATAATTGACGGCTTTGTACATATCAGTTTGCGAGTTTGGACGCGAGATTTGTTGCGGGTAGCTCGCTGACTGCTTAGTACATGGAGCCCTAGATGTGCATTTAGTGTCGTACAAATTCGGACGAATTTTGGACGTTTCGGCAATTCGGATGCATCTGAATTTCCGAATCGGCACATCGCAAAAAATTCAGAAAATGAACAAATATGTTTCCGAATTTTCGGATTCCATTATTCATATTCAGAATTTTTCATTGTTCCTTTCTAAACCGCAGTTCCCTGATATCGCTGACACTAACTAAACCTATTTACCCCTAAACTGCCGTCCCGGAACATCGATGACACAAACTAAATCTATTAACCCCTAAACCACACACCCCCATATTGCCGACACGAACTAAACCTATTAACCCCTAAACCACACCTCCCCACATCGCTGACACAAACTAAATTTATTAACCCCTAAACTGCACCCCCCACACATCGCCAACACAAATGAAACCTATTAACCCCTAAACCACCGTTCCGAAAACATCACCATCACAAACTAAACCTATTGACCCCTAAACCGCAGCCCCCCACATCGCCGACACAAACTAAACCTATTAACCCCTAAACCGCACCCCCCCACATCACCAACACAAACTAAACCTATTAACCCCTAAACCGCACCTCCCCACATCGCCGACACAAACTAAGCCTATAAACCTCTAAACCGCACCCCCACACATCGCCGACACAAACTAAACCTATTAACCCCTAAACCACTGTTCCGAAAACATCACAGACACAAACTAAACCTATTGACCCCTAAACTGCAGCCTGCCACATCGCCGACACAAACTAAACCTCTTAACCCCTAAACTGCACCCCCCACATCGCCGACACAAACTAAACCTATTAACCCATAAACCGCACCCCCCACATCGCCGACACAAACTAAACCTATTAACCCATAAACCGCACCCCCCACATCGCCAACACTAACTAAACCTATTAACCCCTAAACCGCCGTTCCAAAACATTACCAACACTAACTAAAGCTATTAACCCCTAAACTGCTGTTCACAAATATCGCCAATACTAACTAAACCTATTAAACCCTAAACAGCCGGCCTCCACATCGCAACAACCTAAATTAAACTATATTAACCAGTAAACCTAACACCCCCTAACTTTAAACCTAACCCTAAACCTAACACCCCCTAACTTTAAATCTAACCCTTAACCTAATACCCCCTAACTTTAAACCTAACCCTAACACCCCTAACTTTAACATAATTAAAATATAACTAAATTAAACTTAACTAAATAATACCTATTTAAATCTAAATGCAAAGTAATTTACCTGTGAAATAAAACTTAAGCTAGCTACAATATAACTAATAGTTATATTGTAGCTAGCTTAGGTTTTATTTTTTATTTCACAGGTAAGTTTGTATTTATTTTAACTAGGTATACTAGTTAGTAAAACATAGTTATTAACTATTTACTAATTACCTAGTTAAAATAAATACAAACTTACCTGTGAAATAAAAATAAAACCTAAGCTGCCTTACACCAAAACCTACCATTACAAAATAATAAAAACTACCTTTACAAAAATTAAAAAACACTAAAATTACAAAAAATAAAAAAAACTACCATTACAAAAAATAACAAACAAAATTATCCAGAACAATAAAAATTATTCCTATTCTAATACCCCTTTAAAAAAAAAAAAACCCTCAAAATAAAAAAAAACCCTAATCTATAATAAACTACCAAGGGCCCTTAAAAGGGCCTTTTGTAGGGCATTGTCTAAAGTTAACAGCTCTTTTGCTAAAAAAGAAAAAACACAAAGACCCACTAACATTATAAACCCCCAGCCCCCAAACCCACAAAATAAAAATAAAGTTAAACCTTATCTACCCATTTCCCTGAAAAGGGCATTTGTATGGGCATTGCCCTCAAAAGGGCATTCCGCTCTTTTAAGAGTGTCCACCCTAATCTAAAAAAAATAAAAAAAAAAAATACACAAAATAACAAATTATCAAAAATAATAAAAATAATTCCTATTCTAATACCCATTTTTTAAAAAAACTCCACTCCAAAATAAAAAAAAACTAATCTAAAATAAACTACCAATAGCCCTTAAAAGGGCCTTTTGTAGGGCATTGCCCTAAATTAAACAGCTATTTTGCTCAGAAATAAATACAAAGACCCATTAAATACAAAGACCCACTAACATTACAAACCCCTACCCCCCCAAACCCACAAAATAAAAAAAAACTATATAAAAATTCTAATCTACCCATTGCCCTAAAAAATGGCATTTGTATGGGCATTGCTCTGAAAATTGCATACAGCTCTTTTGCTGCCCTTAAAAGGACATTCATCTCTTTTAAGAATGCCCACCCTAATCTAAAGAAAACATCCACCCCAAAAAAACATCACAGTTGTTGAAGTCCTGCTTGAACAATCTTCTTCCCGGCGGCTCCATTTTCATCCAGACGGCATCTTCAGGTGTAAGGTAGATTAGGTTTTATTTCACAGGTAAGTTTGTATTTATTTGAACTAGGTAGTTATTAAATAGTAGTTAACTATTTACTAACTAGCCTACCTAGTTAAAATAATTACAAACTTACCTGTGAAATAAAAGTAAAACCTAAGCTAGCTACAATATAACGTGTTTAGCTCTAAGTTGTTTTTACTGCACTAGACAGCCAACTGATGAACTTCATGTCTGTAAGCAAACTCATCTCCATTTTGAATGAGGCCAACAACAGTGGTGTCATCTGTGAACTTCAGAAGCTTAGCAGTGGGGTCAGATGTGGTGCAACCATAAGTGAAAGGGAAAAGAATAGTGAGAAGAGCAAACATTTGTTTAGGATCGTCAGTGCTGATTGTACAGGTGCCTGATGTGAAATTAAAAAAAATGTCATTGGGTTTATAGTATCTTAACATAAAACTGTGTTCATCTCGATTAGGCTATAATTAAAGGTTGTAAAGATTTAAAATAATTCCTAGTCTATTCATAGTCATTTGGATATAGCAATTTTCATTAAAATTGATACATGACCAATCTCTTATCACAAGATAGTTTATACATTTTTGGATTTTCTGGCATTTAATGCCTTATTAGATTGGAATATTCAGTTACTGTATCTCTCTGTAGAAGCCGTGCAGGCACTTAGAATACAGTTAAGAAATAACACAAACAAATATGACAACGTCAGTCAGAAGATGATTGACAGACCTCAGGTACATAAGAAGAATACCTTTTCTGTTATACATTTATGTCATCTGCAGCAAGAGATGTATACATTAAAGTAAAATCTAATTATAAAACTCGGAATGATTTTGTGTCATATTAAATTGAGATGTTAAAATATGTTGGCTTTATTGTAAAGACAGAGAGAAATATTACACAAAACAAAGTTCTCCCCTTGAGGCAAAATATCAGCATGATATAATTATAAGCAAATATGCATCTCGTTAGCTTTTATTAGTATTGTTGCCATGTTAAATATTATGTTTCTGTCTACAAATAAACAAACACAGAAAGGAGTTGAACTGTTTTAGTTGTTGTTCGTTTCGTGACCGGGTTATAAAGTCTACATTGGAACAACGTTCTGATGTAGACAAATTGAAATCACGTGATCCTGCAAACAATCATGAGGTTTCAATTATGGGATCGGGTCTGGGGGGCATCCCTATGACCCTAGGAACGCGATCAAATCCTGCAAGCGCAGTAGGCTTCAGGACAGCCGTTGGCTATGACGTTGTATTCCGTCATAACGGCTTTAAAGCCCAGCGCCGTTGTGACGGAATACAATGGCATAACGGCAGGAAAAGGTTAAAGAGAACCATAGGAACAGACAACTGTTGGTACTATATAAAAAAAAAGGTGGATCCTCTATTATCTAAAAAATAGAAATCTAAACATGCAAGATTTTTGATTTCAGCGAATCTATCATTCTGTATGTTCAAAAAAACACTTTGCTGTTCGGTATTCTTCTTGTTTTGAACAAAACGAATACTGGCCATTCATTTACATCCATTTTCATTAAACAAAGTATATGTTCTACTGCTACAGGTGAAAATTGTCACCTGGTTTGACTAAATTACTTACCTAAGCTTATAGGAGAGTATGCTAGCTCTCTCCTCATCTTCATGGCCCCGGGTACGCTAATAGAAAGCTTAGAGTGTCAGCTTCCAGGGTCTGCAGTAAAGGACTTCAGCATCAGACCTCAACATAATCAGTAATTGGAAGCTACACACTTTTGCTCTTATGATGTTTCCTGACCTGTGTTCATCTTAGGATTAGCAGTACAGTCCTGTGGGGTTTATTCCAATTGTTCTGATATCTGCTCCTGATTACAAGGTTTTGGTTTTAGCTAATATGGAAAGTGGGGTTTTTATTTTAATTAATTAATTTATTTTCAAATAATCACAATACAAAATGGATTTGACCTCTAAAAGGCTATAGCCACAGATGAGTTTTCATTAGATTGTTAAGTACTTGTTATCAGAATGGAAAGTGAGAATCCAATCAAAACTGACATATAAAATGTCCCTTTGTAAGTTTATATTGCAGCTGTTTAGAATTAACCCCTTTGTACGGCTGTACTGAAACCAACAATCCCGACAATGGGGACTATTTATCATGCTCCGTATTGAACTTGATGAGCCTGTTTCCACGCGAGCCTTGAGAAGTTATAAAGTAGCTACATAACTTATCTGCCTGCTCTGAGGCCGTGGACAGAAATCAACCCGATCGAATACGATCGGGTTGATTGACACCCCCTGCTAGCGGCCCATTGGCTGTGAATCTGCAGGGGGCAGAATTGCACCAGCAGTTCACAAGAACTACTGGTGCAATGATAAATGCAGACAGCGTATGCTGTGGGTATTTATCGATGTGCAGCAGACGATACGCTACATCATATCATGTCCGCTCACATTATGATAAATCTACCCCAATGTGTGAACTAAAACAAACAGTTACAGAACGTTACACCCCATTTCTATATGCTGCAGTCGTGATTTCCATTTTCTCGCTTTTCTTGCAAATTGTATTAAAGGGATATGAAACCCAATTTTTTTTTCTTTCATGATTCAGATAGAACATGCAACAGGTAGTTCAGCACATGGGTAGTGCTTGCTGATTGGTGGATAAATGTAATGGCTGGTTAATTGTCACGCACCCGCAAATGGGCAAATTTGGCCATTTGCAGGCACACAATAATTTACCGATCCACTTGTAATCTTGCCTTTAATGTCTATAAAATAATGGGAGCTGCCATGATGTAACTTAGGTTACCTTCGCTTACCTTCACAATATAACAGTTATAAACAGGTCACTAGAGTGTGCAGTCAATGGTTGTGGGGAATATAACAGTGTTCTGCACTTCCATTTCTAACAGAAACTGAAAAGCTCACAATTTCAGAATGGAATTACAGGAAAGGGGGACAAAATAAATAAGTATTTTGCAGTGTTTTTTTATATACAGTATATAAGATTTATCATTTTATGCTACCATCTCAAAGTATTTAATGTCCCTTTAACCTTAGATTTTTGTCATTTTACTTGTCTGAATGTGTACATGTGTATTGTGCGGGTGTGCGTGTAGTATGTATAAAACATGTATAATGTTAGAAATAAGAGAAATGTCCTATTATTAATAGATCTGAATGCAAGCAACATATTGCAGTAGGGTTAATATTATACCTTAGTTCGATTTATTACTAGGTTTTTGTCAACTTTTGTCTTCTTCAAAATGTCAACGATTAAGGCGCACACTGGAAAAGCAGAAACAAAGTCAGATTAATGACAAGTCAGTGTTTTTCATAATAGAAGCGGCCCTAACTGCTTATTTTCACTGCTAATCAAACATTATATAAACAGAGCTGGCAAGCTGAGAAACTTCATTTATTTTAATGGATATAGTGCGCAGTGATATTATTGTGATTAATATTTATCCTATCATATTAATTACATAAGCATTGATGCACCGTCCAGCTTAAATGTGAATTTAATGAGCTTTTTCATCTTGATGAAAGGTTAGCAAAATGGAGCATAAATGTTAGTATTTTGCTATTATAAAAAAAGAAGCCCTCTTAATTTTGAAATTAACTCTTTAGCTGCCAGACAGAACTGCAAGACATTGCTAGTATTTCACAAAGTGGTTAAGAACTCATGTTTAATAAAAACCTTGGTTGTTTCTGATAGCCCAGTACATAGTATATTTTACAAGTAGACCATCTGCCTTGATGTATGAAGCTATCAGAATTAGACAAGTGCGATTTGGTTCGGTTCGATTCGGAAATTCGGAAAATTCTGCAAATTCGGCGATTCGGATCGAACCGAATTTCCGAATTCAAATTTTGCCGAATTTTCTGAATCGAACCGAATCGATTCGTAAATTCGGATGGCCATTGGATTACACTAGTATTATACAGTATGTTAGGTTAACACCTAATATACAGTATAATACTAGTCTAATCACACCTAACACTTACAGAATTGCCGAATTTACGAACCGAATCGAACCGAATCCAGCCGAATTTCTTCAAATCCGAATGAATCCGAAACGAATCTGAAACGAATTGATTCAAAATTTTCCGAATTAGAATCGATCCGAACCGAACTTCGAAAAATTCCGAATCGATCTGAACCGAATTTTTTCGCCATGCACATGTCTAATCAGAATCCTCTAAACCAATAAGGGAGTCTGTAACATACTACCCTTGGTTTTAGGAAGTTAAACCTGGGGGATGTAACATTTCTGGAATATGAAGTTGTATAGGGATCGTGTTTACTTCATTTTTAGATAATCACTCCATTAAACGCATAGATTTCCATTTGTACAAAGACATAGCAAATATTACTGCCAAGTCCAACTTCCTATTTACCATATTGTGCTATGATATGTGTAAACATGTTAATGCAAGGCAAAGTTGAATTGTTAGATAAAAAAAAATGGGTCTGGTCAGGAAGGCACCAACTATTTTGAAGATACATATGACGCAACCTTGGTAACATAATAGCACACAACTATGTCAGATCCTGCAGAATTGCCATTGGTTAGAAGGTCTGGCTCACTTCTCACCATCAACTTCTTAGCCAGGTCAGGTTTCCCCCTTTTGCTTCTCATATGTTGTCATTAATAAACTCAACTTTTTAGATTTCTTTACTAACCGTAAAGGTTCAAAAATCAATGGCAAATTAAGACTACTGTGTCTCTAGCATCTCTGCAACCTCATTTAAAGGGACAGTCAAGTCCAAAAAAAATAATTTTATTTTTCAAATAGGGCATGTAATTTTAAACAACTTTCTAATTTACTTTTATCAACAATTTTGCTTTGTTCACTTGGTATTCTAGTTGAAAGCTAAACCTAGGACGGCACATATGATAATTTCTAAGCCCTTGAAGGCCGCCTCTATTTTATTTACTTTTCCCAGCAGGGGAGAGCAAGCTCATGTAGGCCATATAGATAGCATTGTGATCACGCCCGTGGCTAGTGGCAGACCTTGCACTAATTGGCTAAAATGCAACTATATGCAAAATAACAAAAAGTCATGTGACTAGGGGCGGTCAGAAGATGCTTAGATACAAGTTAGTCACAGAAGTAAAAAATGTATTAATATAACAGTGTTGGTTTTGCAAAAAACTGGGGAATGGGTAATAAAGGGATTATCTATCTTTTTAAACAACAAAAATTCTGGTGTTGACTGTCCCTTTAAATCAGACCAGACTAATTAGTCCTGGATACTTGACAAACAATTCTCTAGAACAGTTGGTTGTGTAACAGCAAGGGGAGGGGGCTGCACAAGCAATTGTTTGCCTGTGTTGGGTCTTGCCACTTGCCTTTAACATTGCAGTGTTTCCCTGGCTAGGAACTTTGTCCATTGGCTAGTTAATAAATGGGACTCTATGTTCTGCATCATAATTCTTTGCCTAGTGCTTCTGAAAATCCAAACAAATTAGGGTTTTTTTTCCCTTTTTTCACAGTTTTTTTCTGGAGAAAGACTTTTTGGATAGGATATGCAAATGAGGTCTACACACTATCCACACTATTCATTAAAGCTGTCTGGGGCAGCATTACACTGACACGAAGGAGCTGGTGTTTACAGTGGAGTTCAGATGACAAGAGTGAGACATTCCTTTTTTCCTTTGCATATCCTTAGACTCCCTTGCTAAGGATAAGTTTATATTATGGGGTTGGACATCATTTTGCACTTGTTTTTGATAGATAATGTCTAAACTTTGTCTAGCATTGCCAGGGTGTTTTCCTAGTGATTATAATCCTAAAATGCTTTTGCCGTTAAAGGGATACTGAACCATTTTTTTTTTCTTTAATGATTAAAAATAGAGCATACAGGGGGCGGAGCCAGCTATTGCAGCAGCCAGACATACTTTTGGGAAGCTCCTAGCTTTTAGTTAAAAATATAGCATTTAATTTATATTATGGAGCCTGAAATCACTTTACTATTTAGCTGAATATTAATCCTGGCAGATTTACACACAAAGCAAGGACAGATTGTTCTTCATTAAGCTATTTCTATGGGAAAAAACTTCCTTTCATTATGCCACGTGGAATTTATGAGCACAACTTCCAGGCATCTACGCTGACTGTTATAGATGCTCTGCAAACATGGGAGCTGAGAACACAGAGACTCCTGGAGGAACATTATTGGAGTCTAACCAAAGACTTAATAACGATTCTGACCTGCCTATCTGAGCCACAAAGAGAGGAGCCTGAGAGTTCAGATCCGGTACTAATCGGAGGAAACAGTGGCGCAGAAAAGGACTTGGCACTATGGAGAATGGAGGATCAGCCAAGATCAGCTCCGCTGTATCTAACAGACAGCGAATTTGGCCGGTTCACAGAGACTTCCTCACTTGCTACCTCCGTAACCCACTCTCGCACCCAAGCACTGGAGGAAGGGTCTGACTTAGGGAGATTGGGTAGGCAGAAGGAACTGAGTGATCCGATTTCATGCATGGATGTCAGGAGGTCATTTTATCTACCTTGTGGTTCGTTACTGAAGTCAATCAGCACCTGCCGGTTAGAGAAAAGGCCGGTCCTTCCACTAAGAGCCCAGATGACCCTCTCCGGAACAGATGGCCTTACTTGTCATGCGAGCCATGCTGCATATGCTGTCGGTAGGAAAGTAGGTCCTGCATTTCCCGCTGTACCCTTCCTTAGACCATCAGCTACAGAGCTGCCCCAACTCAGAATTGGAGTCGGCTGACTTTCTAACACTCTTGACCGGCCTCCTGTATGACTCCGGGGATTACTGCCCTTTCCTTAACCTGCCTGGATTCACATTGGGAGACCCTTGGCCATGGGTTACTAGATGATGGATATCGTTGATGATGGCCTTTGGGCCTGAAGTATGTGAACTCATGGCCTTGGACCTTACTATATTCACCTTAAGTTATGTTAGCTACATGACAGTTGTTCCTCTAGTCAGTTGTTTCAAATTAATCCTCCCTAGCAATGTATAGATTCATGGAGCCTAGTCTTACTATATGTGACAGACCCTTCTGTCAGGACTGAAGGAGTTAATTGTGTTTAGCTAAGAAACTAATTTCTAAAGACAGGTTTTCTGGCCTCAGCTATTGTGTGCTATAATTACATTTAAGTAATAAACAGACCATTGTTTAATCACCCTCAGAGAGCAGACGCTAGGTGATAAGACAAGCCAAATGTGTTTAAGTTGTTATCTGCCTAAGTAAAGTATTTAAGTAATGTAATTCTACTGTTTCATAAAAGGGCGTCTTCCCCTTTTTATCTAAATGTACAAGAGTCTTTCAACCCCCCCATCTGGGGTCAAACCTGTATAAATACTAGGCATCTAGCCTTTAATAAATGTCATTCTGTTTTAAACCTGAAACTGGCTGGGTTGTGAATTGCTGATTCCCTATGCAGGACATTGTTCATCTGGTATTAACCCTTGGTACACTGTTGGTACCGTAACACTATATATCTATAACAGTTTTGCATTTGTCATGCTAGTTTTTGCTACTCATCATTGCAACTTATCTCATGTTATGGGCAAATATGTTTTCAGCATTCCTGTATATTTCTTATGAGACTCATAATGCATAAGTTATGTTTGTCACTATTATTGCTGTTATATTAGCTCCTAGCTTTATTGTATGTTAGTGCTAAACTTACTACAATCCACCCTAATTATTATTAGATATATTATGTCTTCACTTGCGTTCATAAGTGGCAAACCTTCTGACTTAGTTTCCTTTTTGTGACCATACATGTTGAGCCTGTCAGAACACCATACGGGATTATAAGATATAAAATGTTTTAAGCTATATGTTCACAATTTTAAGTTGAATAAGATATATATTGCAGCTCTATAACAATCCAGTGTAAAATCTTGTCTTTTCAACTTAAGGAATAATTTGGCCATATGCCCACGATAGTCTTAAATATTGTATATTTGTAAATCTTATTTTTATGCTGTAATGTTTCACTTTTTATATTACCTTCCAAAGTTAAGATGGGATGGATTCTATATAGATACTTATCTTTATATGTACAGGTACAAACAATAAGCTCATTCTGATTATTATTAAAGGTGACACATACCATTTAAAGTACTATGGGTAATAAAAGCAATACTTTGAGCGGATGCAACTTAGTTATCCCTTTGAACCCTCCAGGGATCACATCAGTAAGCTTCCTGCTTCTGCTGTCATAATTCCCTACAGGCGAACTTACTATTCAGTACTAACTCAGATATTAGATAGTTAGATACTATGTAGGTTTTTATCGCTTCTTTTTAGCCTAGCTTAAACTCTACTCTTCATGAAGCTATGACCCATATAGATATTATGTGACATTTATAAATCTATTCTCTATATCAGTCTGCAGCTGGAAAAAGTATCTGAACAGAATTATATTCCCTTGGCACTAGACTAGGATTATAGTTAAATATATTTTGAATACCATCATACGAACTCCTGTTACAATTTAATCACTATACTAGATCCCCTAGCCTTACATGGCTTGTCTTTTGAGTACTCCTGTAGCCCCCAGTAGAGAATTAAGCATTACAACTTCTCCCTTCTATCTATGTAAGAGACTAGCAAACAGTTCCTACTTCCATTCCTCATTGTCTGAAATATAGTTATCTTGAAATTTGTTCCCTTGTCCCCGCTATATCTTTAGTGCTTGGCTTAGTGTCCTGGCTGGATGCATGACGCATACATCTAGTTAGTTCCAACATATCTTGCTAACAGACATGAATCAGTTTTCTTATAGTAAATATCCTGTTGCTACCCTAAATGTTTAAACCTATCTTTGATGTTGAGTTTGTTTGTTCTTGTTTGAAAAGCATGCTACTTAAATATCTCCAAACAATACTTTTCAGTTCGAGAGCCGGCATTGGCTCTACTGAGGTCTCTTAATACATGTTATAAAGGTCACTGCTGGGCTGTGTTAACTGGGAAAGCACAGTTAATGACCTTAGTTCGGATATAAAGTTCGGATATATATGTAGTAACTAACAGAATACATGGTGATGGAGACATCTGACTATGCGAGGGCCTTATTTGTCTCTGTTTTTCATATACTTAGTTAACCTCCCCTGTTTGTATCCTTCTTAGGAAATTTCCCTTATTTTTACATACCCCAGCTTAAATTTATGCACGATGTGATTAGAGGATAGTTATATTTCATAGTACATAGTAAAGATTTGTGTTCTCAGGATATTTTTGAATCTGACATACTAACTGGCTCCGCTCTCCATCCCCCCTATTCTATTTTGAGCGGCTCTCGCCCGCTGTATCCCCCTTCCCCATAAAAATATAGAGCTACCTCCTCCCTAGCCTTACCCTTATCTGAATAGATACCTTACTCTTCTTCCTATATAGCTAGGAGAGGACCATTCTTCTTTATATTACGTTGATAATACTCTATAACAAAACTGAAGTCTCTCTATGAGATAGCCCACATGTTATAATAATGCTTGTGATATTGGAATGTATTACTTTGCTCATTATGCTGTGTATACATTGATCTGTAAACGTTTTGGGGCATACTCTATTTCCTGTATTTATTTATGACTTCAATAAAAATCATTTAAAAAAAAAAAAAAAAAATAGAGCATACAATTTTAAGCAACTTTACTCCTATTATCAAATTGTCTTCGTTCTCTTGGTATCTTTATTTGAAAAAGCAGAAATCTAAGCATAGTAGCCAGCCCAATTTTGGTTCAGCACCACGGATAGCGCTTGCTGATTGGGGGCTACATTTAGACATCAAACAGCAAGCGCTACCCAAGGTGCTGAACTAAAGATGGCCCGGCTCGTAAGCTTACACTCCTGCTTTTTCAAATAAAGATACAAAAAGAACAAAGAAAAAAAATAATAGGAGTAAACTAGAAAGTTGCTTAACATTACCTTCTCTATCTGCATCACGAAAAAGAAATTTTGGGTTCAGTATCCCTTTAATACACATGATGTTAACCAAAAAAACAAACATGCACGATTAATGACAAAGAAAATGCAGTTCTCACAGGTTTGTAGCATATACTAAAGGCTGAAGGGCCTGTAGGTCAATTTATTATTTTTAATAGTGTATAGTGATACTAATAGGTGATATATTACCTGTTGTGCTCCAAACCCATCAAGTTATGTGTGTATATCCTTCTTATGGTTATTGAAAATGGGCATTATCAGCATAGTGAGCATGTGTGTTGGGTTATTAAAGGGGGCAATAAACTGCTGTGCACAATTACAAAGGAATAGGAACTACTCACTATCACCTAAACAAGGTGGGTAACTAAAGCCAAATAAATTGCGTTATTGCACTCTCCATATCGCAGCCATTACGAGTTACTGAAAGCCTCTTTGTGCTGTGCGTTAAGCTCCAAGAGCTAAGTTTACGTGCTTGGGCACGCTTTCTCCCTTAGACATCAATGTGGAGAAAGTTTTAGAAAAAAAAGTAACACCTGAAGTGCGGATTGCAATCCCCGCAACTCACACTAATAAAAGTTATTAAACCCTGCACGACATCGCTAAAACCTAAATAAACCTAAATAAACCTATTAACCCCTAAACCGCTGCCCCCCACATCGCAAAACACTAAATTAAACTATTAACCCCTAAAGCTAATGCCCCCCTAACTTTAAATTAAAATTAAAATATAACTATCTTAAAATAAATAAAAACTTACCTGTGAAATAAAAAAAACTAAGTTTAAACTATAAATTAACCTAACTAGTCTAATAAAATTATAAACACTACCAATTAAAAATCTAAATTACAAATTTTAAAAAACTTAACACTACGAAAAAATGTAAAAAATCTAAAATAAAAAAAAAAATAAGTATTAATAAATTACGAAAAATAAAAAAATGCTAAGATTACAAAAAATAATAAATGATATTATCAAAAATAGAAACAATTACACCTAATCTAATAGCTCTATAAAAATAAAAAAGTCCCCCAAAATAAATCATCTCCTAACCTACAATAAACTGCCAATAGCCCTTAAAAGGGCCTTTTGTGGGGCATTGCCCTAAGTTAAAAAGCTATTTTACCTGGCAAAAAATACAAAGTCCCACCAACAGTAAAACCATCACCCAACCAACCTCCCAAAATAAAAAAACTAACCTAACTAAAACTTAAGCTATCCATTGCCCCTAAATTTTAGTAGCTCTCATCCTATTGGCTGTTTTGAACAGCCAATAAGATTTCATAAGCTCTCATCCTATTGACTGATTTGAATTTGAAGACTCAAATCAGCCAATAGGAATACACGGTACGCCATTTTGAAACTGCTACCTTGCATTTAACTTCAGTATACGACGGTGACTGTATGAAGAGGATGCTCCGCACAGGATGTCATCGCAGGTCCTGATCGCTCCGCCCCCCACCACCGGGATGAAGATAGAAAACGCCCCCGGGATGGATGAAGATGTCGCCGCCTGGATGAAGACTTCTCGCTGCCTGGATGGAGATGGATGTCCGGACTTCAAGAATTGTGAGTAGATATTCTGGGGTTAGTGTTAGGTAATTATTTTTTTTGGGGTGGGGTTTTATTCAGATTAGGGCTTTGGGCAACGTGTAAAAGAGCTGAATGCCCTTTAAAGGACAGTGAGAAAGAGCAGAATGCCCTTTTAAGGGCAATGCCCATACAAATGTTCCTTTAGGGGCAATGGGTAGCTTAGTTTTTTTTTAGAGTTAGATTTTTTTATTTTGGGGGGTTGGTTGGGTGTTGGGTTTTACTGTTGTGGGACTTTGTATTTTTTTGCCAGGATAAAAGAGCTGTTTAACTTAGGGCAATGCCATAAAAAAGGCCCTTTTAAGGGCTATTGGTAGTTTATTGTAGGTTAGGGGGTGTTTTTATTTTGGGGGGCTTATTTATTTTTATATGGCTATTAGATTAGGTGTAATTGTTTTTATTTTTGATAATTTCATTTATAATTTTTTGTAATCTTAGTGTTTTTTATTTTTCGCAATTTTATTGTTTATTATTTTTTGTAATCTTCGATTTTTTTTGATTTTTTTTAATTGGTATTTTTTTTAATTAGAATTGAATGTTAGGCTTATTTTTATTTCACAGGTAAGTTTTTATATATTTAAATATAGTTATATTGTGATTTTAATTTAAAGTTAGGGGGTGTTAGGTTTAGGGGTTAGTTTAATTTATTGTTTTGCGATGTAGGGGGCCGGCGGTTTAGGGGTTAATGGGTTTAGTTTAGTAGTTACGATGTGGGGGCTGGCGGTTTAGGGGTTAATAGGTTTATTTAGTGGCGGTGATGTGGAGGGCCGGAGTTTTAGTGGTTAACAAGTTTATTTAGTGTCAGCGATGTCAGGGAACGGCGGTTTAGGGGTTAATATATTTAAATAGTGTTGGCGATGTGGGTGGCAGATTAAGGGTTAATAAATGTATTTAATAGTCGCAATGTGGATAGATGGCAGTGGGTGGGTTAATAAGTTTAATATAGTGTTTGCGATGCTGGAGGGTGGCGGTTTAGGGGTTAATAGGTAGTTTATCAGTGTTAGTGTATTTTGTAACAGTTTAGTTATGAGTTTTGTGAAACATTTTTGTTTCGTAAAATACATAACTACTGGTCTCAGATGGCGGTATAGATAGAGTCGATATAGGCTGTAACGCAAGCATTTTCGCAGAACCACACAACCTGTAATACGGGCGCTATGAAAATCCTGCACTCAAATGTCATTTTTTTTAGTGTGCAATGGACGCTGCGTTACAGGCTAAAATGCTTGCGATATAACTATACCGTCGCAACTCATAATATGCGTTCCTGGCCATTTCAGTGTTAAAAGCCGTACCTCAAATCTAGCCGTATGTAAGTCAATTTTTTCCTGTATCTGTAGCTCTTTTCAAATCCATTCTCCTGTTTTAATAGCTTAAAGGTGCCAGATACTAAAGCTCCGCCTCTTCATACTGGGCGCCGCCATCTTGGAGCTGTAGTAATCTCCCAGCCTGTGACAGAAGCAGTGAACATTCAAAGATAGTAAAACTGGCTGATTTTTTTTTACAGATGTATCATTTGCTTGGAGTTAGTGTGCATGATACATCTTGTGAGCTTTACATTTTGTACACAGTTTTTACACAGTTTTACAGTTACACAAAATATATTTAAAGGGACACTCAAGTCAAAATAAACTTTTATGATTAAGAAAGAGCATGCCATTTTAAGACACTTTCCAATTTACTTCCATTATCAAATTTTTGCAGTCTTTTTAAATGCACACTTTCATGTGAACAAGCTCCTACTGACTATATGCACAAGCTCACTGGGTATACGTATAATAGTCTGTGATTGGTTGATGTCTGTCACATGATACAGGGGGGCAGGAAATGGGAGAAAAATAAATAAATTTGCCAAGTCTGGGGTCATCAAGTCTTGTTAGTTTTGAAATTTGATAAGTGAAAAATAGCCCAATAAGGGCTAGATTACAAGTGGAGCACTAATTTATCTTGCACCCGCAAAAAATGCAAATTTGCCCGTTTGAGGGCATGAGATAAATAACCAGCCATTACAAGTGGATGGTGATTGCTACCGCGAGCTGAAAAATTAACCAGAGGGCAGAGGTTATTTCTTTCCTAAGATATGGTGAGTCCACGGCTTCATAATTTACTGTTGGGAATATCTCTCCTGGCCAGCAGGAGGAGGCAAAGAGCACCATAGCAAAGCTGTTAAGTATCACTCACCCACCCAGAATCCCCAGTCATTCTCTTTGCCTTGGTGCATGGAAGAGGTGAAGTTTTGGTGTCTGAAGAAAATTCACTTCAAGCAAGATTTTAACCATTACAGAAAGCCAGAGTAGGTTTGTTCTTTTTAAAGGATTGGGTCTAGTCGTACTCCACGTTAGTCTCTTTAGTAGGGCAGGGTGGCTTTAAAGCAATTAGGAATTTGTGAGGTGGGCCTCACTGTGTTTTCCTAACATGCTGCCCTTGTGTAGAAAGCCAGAGTAGGTTTACTCTGTTCTTTCCTTTTTCCACAGGTCTCTGTGAGGAGTGGCATCCTCTCATACCATGTGGGCTGTCCCCCTGCCAGACAGCTGAATGTGCAGGTAAGTGCATTTTTCTATTCTGGGGCTAGGAGGTGGGCACTAAAGGGGTTAAGCTACTTCAGAAACTGCAAATTTAATGGGACAACAGAAAATCCTAGGATTAGGATTCTTTTAGGCAGTGAGCAGACACTTTGTCAATAGATGTGACCATAGATACTGAGTTAATTACCTTTATACATTAGTAGTTAAATATTTTGGTGTCTCAGGGGTTAAGATGTGGCTCAGAGAGTACTGTTTTGCATTTTTATTGGTAACAAGCGTTTGGAGCAAAGCTTTAGATCGCACAATTGCGATATCCCTAGCCAACTCTGACAGACTACACAATCAGGAAGCGGCTTACTGTTATTTCTCTGTAAATCTTTCTGCTGGAAATGCGTGCTTTCACTTAACTGTGGCGCAGCTTCTTTAGTCGATCATGTGACTCACTTCCATTGCTGGCTGAGACCAGAGCGGTTGCGTTGGAGAGGATAATTTTGTCTCTTGCAGCTGCCAAACGGATCTTACTCCTTTATAATGGATCGTTATCCTTTTGGGACAGGTAGGCACCTCAGTCACTGACTGTGGTGTTGAGGTGACTGAAGAATTGTTTTTCTTTGCTGCCATACTTTTAAATAAAAACTTTCTTTTTTACCCTTACTGTTATAACTCTACTTGGGGCCCAAAAGTTCTCAAAGAGGGAATTTGGCTCTGGTGTGGATTCTCTTAAAGGGATAGTACCTTTTTCAATTATAAATTATTTTTCTGCATTATGGATCCGGATCTTGCTTCTTTGGACAGACGCCGGCTTTGCTTAGAGAGCCAAATTGTACAATTTTGTTCCTCATGCGCAGAGAGAACTATTTTACATGAAGAATTTTTTTTTGTTTCTGAGCCAACCATCTCTCAGGATGAAGGCGATGCCACAGCTTTCTCTTCACGTGTCCCAAGCCTTAATTGCGTCACGTTCCTCTCAATCTCCAGGGGGAGTTTATTTGCAAGCTGAAATCACTGTTCAGGTATCTTCTGCGGTATCTGCAGCATTAGCTGCCATTCCCATGCTTCAGGGAAAATGCAAGAGGAAATTTAGAGACTCGGATACTAAGGTTTCTGCTCTGGCTTCTGCTACCCTAGTTACCCTTTCTCATAACTCTGATTAGGAAGATACGTTGGTAGCTTCTGAGGGTGAAATCTAAGATTCGGACAGTATAATTCCTCCATCTGATGCTGAAGTAGTAACCTCGAGATTTAAACTTGAACACATCTGTGTACTTTTAAAGGAGGGTTTTAGCTACCTTTTTAGCTACCTTGGATTCCGATAAATCTGTCATCGACTTAATAAATACTTTGATGTTTCTTCCTCTGTGGAGGTTTTTCCTATGCCAGACCGTGCCCCGGAGATTATAGCACAGGAATGGAAGAGGCCGGAGATGCCTTTCTCCCCGTCTCCTGTCTTTAAAAAGATGTTTCCTGTTGCTGACTCCATTAAAGAGTCATGACAAATGGTTCCTAAAGTAGAAGGGGCCATTTCTACTATTCCTATTGAGGATAGCTGCTCCTTTAAGGATCCAATGGACAAAAAGCTGGAGGATTATTTGAAAAAAATATATGTTCATCAAGGTCTCCAATTGCAACCTGCAGTGTGAATTGACACTGTGACAAGTGCGGCAGCTTTATGGTTCGATGCCTTGTCTGAATCTCTTCAAGTAGAAACTTCCTTAGAGAAGATCCTTCATTACTGAAGCTTCCCTGCAGGTTATTAAATTGGGAGCCAAGATATCTGGCTTTGCTGTACTAGCACGCAGAGCATTGTGGCTGAAGTCTTGGTCAGCCGATGTTTCATCGAAATCCAAGCTTCTGAAAATTCTTTACAAGGGAAAGAGCCTGTTTGGACCTGGTCTGACAGAAATTATTTCTGATATCACAGGTGGGAAAGGGTCTTTTGTTCCAAAAGACAAGAAGAATAGACCCGAAAGGATGTCAGAGTAATTTTAAATAAATTGTTTATGATAAGGTTTTGAAACTAAAACTGTAGTAAAATAGTAGCAAAAAACAAACAAATAAACTTTAGTAAATATTATACAACATCCTTTTTTTTTGTGTGTGTGTGTTAGGAATATTAGGTCAATAATAAGGACCTTTTCAGAATGTGTTTGGTTAATATTCGGTATCTCTTAACATATGCACTGTGAAAGAAATGAATTGCTTAATTGAAAGTGGAAAATATATGCTATATCAGTAGGTTAATGAAGATGTCTATAGGGGGGATGTATGGGACAAAGGCAAGAACAAAGTATATATATATATATATATATATATATATATATATATATATATATATATATATATAGATAGATAGATAGATAGATAGATAGATAGATAGATAGATAGATAGATAGATAGATATAGGATAGATAGACAAAAAGAAAACAGCAGGTCCGGACAGGTAGCCAGTGCCAACAGTGTTTATTCATGCAAGTATTAGACAAAGAGTACAGCTTGGATTATCTGAAATGTTTCGGGCATGCTCACATGCACTTCTTCAGAGATAAATAATTGGAACCACAGGTGAGCCTAAATAGGAAGAGACCAACAGGTCTATATGTAAAGTAATAGGCTCAGGTGAGAATACAATGGTCTGGCTGTTTGGGATGATGCACTGAGACATTAAATACGTTTTGATCAAAAAATTTACAATAACATTAAGTGAAAACTTTTTCAACATAATAAGATAGAAGAGTATGAAATGATAAAAATAAGTATAAAAATAAAAGTATGAAAAAGTATGAAAAAATGTAGGATCAAAATGAAATGAGAACCAAATAATATAGAAAGATAATAACAAGAAAAGTAAAGAAACAAAACAAAAGAAAAAAAGAAACCTTAGCTAATGGCATATTAGTGTTAAAAGGATATAGTAATATAGTGCTAAAAATTATTGTCTAGGGGTTTTTCTCAAAAAGGAACCTGCTTAGCTCTCTAGTCTATAATTAGCTAGATAATGGATAGTATGCTAGACATTAGTATGTGTTCATGCAAATTATCAGAAGCAGGCTAAAGTTATTAATTTACTTGTTCCTTTTTATTGTTTCTTTTTAGGAGTACAAGGGAATATTCTTCCTAAGACTAGCGTAGATTCATTTTGTTACGTTTATATATTTAACTTTTGAAAGTAGTTTAATCTACTAACTAGAATGAGAGTATGGAGCTAGATTTGATGTAGTAATATTCAGAGAACTATGCTTATGAATATGTATATATATATACAATATATGTGTGATTTAATCTGACTAGAGAGTATACTATTGGTTATTTATTATGAATAATGAGTTACTCAATAAATAACCACATCATATCTCCTATTGATGCCTGTGGGTGTTCTTGTTGCTAATGTGAATATCCAATAGACCTCCCTTTTGAGTAGGGTTCTTAATCTATCCCCTCCTTGAGGATCCTTATCATTATATTCTATTCCTTGGAAAGATAAATTCTTAATATGATCTGAGTGTGAGTGAAAATGTTTAGCTATAGGGGTTCTAGGTATCGTTTCCTTTATAGATGTAAGGTGCTCCTTTATTCTGTCTTTGAGGGGGCGGGTCGTGATGCCCACATATTGAAATTTGCATTGCTCACATGTCACTAAATAAATGACAAATGTAGATGTACAATTTATTCTACTCTTAATGAAATATGTTTTTCCTGTTTGTGTTGATTTGAATGTTTTACTTATATTAGTGTAATCACAGCTTTTACATCTGACATGTCCACAATTGTAGAAACCAGAGGAAGGTGTCAGCCAATTGGTTTGTGTTTGATCTTTTATATGGAATTTCTTCTTCACTATGTCACCTATATTTGTGGCTGTAATGTCCCTTTAAAACATTCCACTTCCACCTTTTCACCAGCCTATAAAACCTCACTTCCTGAGATCTACTTTGCTTGATTATTTTGTTTGTTCTAATTGGAATACTTCACAGAAATCAAGTCACTCCTGCTATCATCTCAAACTGAGTGATATTGAACTTTTGCTTATTTGAATTTAACCCTCAAAAAGGAACTTTCTAACTAATTGCTGCTTTCTACTAAAGACACTTAATCTGCACAGCCATCTGAATCCATTTCATAGATTGCCTGTCAGTCTCTCTCCTAAACTGCCGCTCCACCACAGTATTACAGAGGATTTTCTCACATCTCCAGCTGCAGCTGATTCATTCACCTGCTTCGCTAGGACTACAACTCACCTTCCTTCCGGAAGCTACAGAACAATCTCTCAGCCTGACCAGTACTGCAACTAGCCACTCAGCTCTCAGGAAGAACTCCGGTCTCACTCCGCCATTACAGCGTTCCATGCTGCAAGGGAAAGCCAAGCATGGCTACCGCAAGTATAACTCTGCTAATCAGATTCTCTCAAGTTGGTTCTAGTTCATATTATCAACCGTACTTACTCAGTCTTTATATTAACAATTAATCTTATGCTAAAGAACTCTATTTTTGATCTAGCTATCCATATTTGCCTCTGTGAATTTATCAGACTTGCACACTTGTTTGTCTGAATAGAATTATATTTGTCTAGCAGCATTTCCTGTGAGTTCACTCTTAGCAAAACGCTTGAAGCATATTGCCAGGTTATAATTTGTATCTCTTGGCGTTTGCAACTAGCAACACACTACAATTCTAAAAGATACAATTTATCTTACATAATAATCAAGCCCTAAATATAAATATGGACTCCCAAGCCATAAAAACAGAGTTTGAAACCTTAAACCAAAAAGTTGATTATTTGGCAAGAGCGCTCACAGACTTACAAGCTGAGAACACTGCTTTAAAAAATGTTTATAAGGAAATAATAACTCCTAGAAATCTAGACCCTCCTGAACCACATATTAACCCTCCTGCAGTCTTTTCAGGAAAAAGGTCCGATTTCAGAGACTTCAAAAATTCTTGTTTGCTGCTTTTTTCTATGAAACCCTGCACCTATCATACAGAAAAAATAAAGGTGTATACTGTTATTTCATACTTAACAGGGGAACCCAGGACCTGGGCTAACCGTTTTTTTGAATCCAGTGATGAGATTTTGAATTCACTTGATGCATTTTTTTCCTTAATGGCATCACTTTATGAAGATGCCAACACACAAATAAATGCAGAAACCAAACTTAGATCTCTCAGACAGGGAAAACGTCCTGTTGAGGATTATGTCACAGAATACCAGATGTGGGCCACAGATACATTGTGGAACGACATCACATTAAGAAATCAATTCAGGCTTGGGCTTAATGACATCTTAAAAGATGAAATCTCCAGAGTAGAGATGCCTGAGACCCTAACAGGACTTATTAAGCTGGCAATCACCTTAGACCGCAGGTTAAGGGAACGCCGCACTGAGAGACTGACTTCTGACTCCTCATTTAAAAGACCAACTGCTACCTATATCGACAGAAACACACCAGTAAGTGTCCCCATGGAGATTGGCATTATCAAGGCTCCCCTCACACCAGAGGAAAAAGCAAGGAGACGCACCTCTAACCTATGTCTTTATTGAGCTAGTAAAGATCATACAGTGGGTACTTGTCCCATTCTACAACGTACTAAGAAGGGTAAGCTATCCCATATCTATACTGTATCCCTGCAGAAACAGACTCACGCACTTACCTTTTTTCTCTCTTTGCAGTGGGATCAACATCAGTTCAAGACTGAAGCTGTTATTGACTCTGGCGCATATGGTTGTTTTATGGATGCTTCCTTTGTCAGAAAAAATAAAATGCCTATTATTTCAAAGCAAAACCCTCTTTTTATTAAGGTAATAGATGGATCTTTAATCCAGAAAGGACCGGTAACACACCACACCATCCCACTATTGTTACAGACAGAAGAGGGTCATGTTGAATTTCAAAGCTTTGACATCATACCCACAGCCATTCACACAGTCATCTTAGGTTTACCCTGGTTGGTAAAACACAATCCTAGTATCAACTGGGAAAAATGTAACATACATTTCACTTCTGAGTTCTGTAAAAACACATGCTTCCCACAACAGACTATAGCTACACTACAGACTGCCATACCTCCTGAGTACCAGGACTTATCTGATGTGTTCAATATCAAAGAGGCTGAGACCTTACGACCCCATAGGACTTTCGACTGTCCGATTGATTTAGTTCCAGGTTCAGCTGCCCCCTTTGGTAAAATATACCCACTATCACAACAAGAGCTACAATATCTCAGAGACTACCTAGATGAAAACCTTAGAAAAGGCTTTATAGTACCTTCTGTATCTCCCGCAGCAGCGGGTATATTTTTTGTAAAGAACAATCAAACATTAAGGCCAATTATAGATTATAGAGCTCTGAATGCAGTAACCATTAAAAACCGGTATCCACTTCCACTCATCCCTGAACTCCTTGAGCGCCTTAACGGTGCGTCTATATTTACAAAATTAGACCTCAAGGGGGCATATAATTTGATCAGGATTAAAGATGGGGATGAGTGGAAGACTGCGCTCAGAACCCGCTACGGGCTATTTGAATACAGAGTCATGCCCTTTGGCCTGTGCAATGCCCCAGGTACTTTCCAATATTTCATAAATGAAATATTTAAAGATCTCATTGATATCTGCGTAATAATATACTTAGACAATATACTGATTTACTCCAGAACAACATCTGAACACATAAAACATGTTAGGTGGGTGTTGACACGTTTACGCGAACATAGATTGTTCGCTAAATTAGAGAAGTGTTTATTCCACGTGCATGAGATAAAGTTTCTTGGGTATATCATCACACCAGATAGGATTCAAATGGATCCAGAAAAATTATCTGCAATAAAAGATTGGCCACAACCTAAAACAGTGAGAGCTGTGCAATGCTTTTTGGGTTTTGCCAACTTTTATCGCAAATTTATATTCAACTTCTCAGCTATTGTGAAACCTCTGACCAATCTAACAAAAACTAATACAAAGTTCTTTTGGTCAACAGAAGCCGATGCATCTTTTAAACTCTTGAAAGAGAAATTTTCATCAGCACCCATCTTGTCAATCCCTGATCATACTTGTAAATTTATAGTAGAAACAGATGCATCAGACATTGGCATAGGAGCAATCCTTTCCCAAAGAACTAGTACAGATACTACGCTTCATCCAGTTGCCTACTATTCAAGAGTTTTGCAACCTGCAGAACTAAATTATACGATTGGCGACAAGGAACTGTTGGCCATTAAGACTGCTTTAGAAGTCTGGAGACATATCTTAGAAGGTACTAACAGACCATTCACAATATACACTGATCATAAAAATCTTCAATTTTTACGTCAGAGTAGAACCCTCTCGTCATGACAGGTCTGTTGGGCATTATTCCTTGACAGGTTTAACTTTGTAATAACATACAGACCAGGACCTTTAAATTCTAGAGCTGATGCTCTTTCACGTGTATATGAACAAAATCAAAAGACAGAACATAACATGTGTCTCATACCTCCAGACAAAATTATAGGTAACCTCACACCATTTGAAAACGATATCCTCAAAGCTCTTCAAACTGATGACATACCAGACATCCCACAACTACAAAAAGACAAAACAGGACTTTATACTTACCATGACAAGATCTATATACCTACACTACTTAGGACTTATATCTTGCAACAATTCCATGATAACCCCCTTTCTGGACACCAAGGTATATATAAGACTAAGGAAGCAATTCAGAGATATTTTTGGTGGCCTAAGATGGCAGATGCCATTCAACAGTACATAGTATCATGTACAGTCTGTGCTAGAAATAAAACTCAGAAACTAAAGCCCATTGGACTACTCACACCTTTACCAATTCCGGAGATTCCTTGGACAATAATTTCAATGGATTTTATAGTGGAATTGCCAGTATCTCAAAACCATAACACCATTATGGTGGTGGTCGACCATCTCACGAAATTAGCACATTTTGTTCCCCTACCGTCTTTGCCATCTGCAACTGACACCGCAGACACATTCATAAAACATATAGTACGTCTCCATGGAATCCCTCAATCCATCATAACAGACCAAGGGACTCAGTTCACTTCACATTTTTGGAAAGCTTTATGTTCAGTTCTACGTATATGACCTAGATTAACAACTTCTTACCATCCTCAGGCTAATGGTTTAACCGAACGAATTAACGGGATTTTAGAACAGTATCTTTGTTGCTATATAACACATTTGCAAGACAATTGGTACTCTCTTCTCCCTCTAGCTGAATATTCATACAACAACTCAATATCAGCCTTGACTAAAGTCAGTCCATTCTATGCTACCTATGGTTACCACCCACAAAGCATTCCACTTTCGCGTATAGGTTCTACTTCACCAGCAGCCACTTCATATCTCATCAATCTCCAGGACTCTCTTATCTTACTAAAGGAACATCTACAGGTTGCCAAAGCCTCGCAGAAACATTACTACGATTTAAGACACAGAGATAGTCCGAATTACAAATTAGGTGATTTGGTATGGCTATCCACGAAATATCTGAAACTATCTGTTCCTTCAAGGAAGTTGGCTAACCAATACATTGGCCCCTTTCCTATAAAGAAGATACTCAATCCAACCTCTGTGACCCTACAACTGCCACCTAGATACAAGGTGCATCCCACGTTTCATGTGTCTTTGCTGAAACCATATACATCCAGCACCTTTAGGGGCAGGCCGAAAGAACCACCTCCGCCCATTCACTTGGATGACCATGACGAATTTGAGTTGGATTCTATACTCGACTCCCGTATGTACCGTGGTCATTTGGAGTACCTCATCCATTGGAAGGGCTACGGTCCTGAGGAGGATTCCTGGGTACCCAGGTCTCATGTTCATGCTACCCGTCTCTTGGATGCTTTCCATAGGCGTTATCCTGCTAAGCCTGCATCCTCGGAGCGGATGCTTTGAGGGGGGGGATCTGTAATGTCCCTTTAAGACATTCCACTTCCACCTTTTCACCTGCCTATAAAACCTCACTTCCTGAGATCTACTTTGCTTGATTATTTTGTTTGTTCTGATTGCAATACTTCACAGAAATCAAGTCACTCCTGCTATCATCTCAAACTGAGTGATATTGAACTTTTGCTTATTTGAATTTAACCCTCAAAAAGGAACTTTCTAACTAATTGCTGCTTTCTACTAAAGACACTTAATCTGCACAGCCATCTGAATCCATTTCATAGATTGCCTGTCAGTCTCTCTCCTAAACTGCCGCTCCACCACAGTATTACAGAGGATTTTCTCACATCTCCAGCTGCAGCTGATTCATTCACCTGCTTCGCTAGGACTTCAACTCACCTTCCTTCCGGAAGCTACAGAACAATCTCTCAGCCTGACCAGTACTGCAACTAGCCACTCAGCTCTCAGGAAGAACTCCGGTCTCACTCCGCCATTACAGCGTTCCATGCTGCAAGGGAAAGCCAAGCACGGCTACCGCAAGTATAACTCTGCTAATCAGATTCTCTCAAGTTGTTTCTAGTTCATATTTTCAACAGTACTTACTCATTCTTTATATTAACAATTAATCTTATGCTAAAGAACTCTATTTTTGATCTAGCTATCCATATTTGCCTCTGTGAATTTATCAGACTTGCACACTTGTTTGTCTGAATAGAATCATATTTGTCTAGCAGCATTTCCTGTGAGTTCACTCTTAGCAAAACGCTTGAAGCATATTGCCAGGTTATAATTTGTATCTCTTGGCGTTTGCAACTAGCAACACACTACAATTCTAAAAGATACAATTTATCTTACAGTGGCTTTCTTTGCTGTGAACTTAATTATGTTGTCCAACCTATATTTAAGTGTGGAATCACCATTGAGAACTAATAATTCTACAGATTTTGTAAAATTGTCTACTGTATTTGGTAGTGAAATATATAGGATCTTTATCTAGTGTGTCCATTCTGTTCTCAGTTCCATAGGGAGAAGTAGTTGTGTTAATTTGTGGACTGGTGTTTGTGATATGGTGAGTGTAATCTGCTGTTTTATTTAAAGGGCATCTCTGTTCATTTTAGCAACTTGTGTCATAGTTTGTAGAGTAGTGTTCTATTGTATCCTCTAACAATTAGTTTATTGGTTAATTTCTGGGCTTCTTCTTTGTATAGTTTAAGTGTGGAGCAATTTCTGCGCAAGCGAAGAAATTGTCCCTTTGGTATACCCTTTCTCATGTGTGGTGCATGGCAAGAGTCTGCCCTTAGGATGGTGTTCCTGGATAGAGGTTTGGTATAGTTAGATATGATAATGTTATTATTGTCATCATGTTGTAGAAAAAGGTCCAGGTATTCAATGTTCTTTTGATGAGCCTTGTAGGTAAAAGATAGATTTAATTAATTGTTGTTGAGGTATTTAATAAATTCAGGGATAGTTGTCTCTAGGTTGTCTTTGTATATGAGGATTAAATCGTCTATATAACTACCATATGTAATAATATTGGGCCTGAGGTGTCAATCACCTCCAGAGATGTGGCAGGCCTCAAAGTACCCCATGTACAAGTTAGCATAGGAGGGGGCAAATTTTGCCCCCATGGCTGTGCCACATCTCTGGATGTAATACGCCCCCTCAAACACAAAAAATTATGAGTTAAGAGAAACTCTGTTACTTCAATTAGGAAGTCTATAAAGCTATTTGGAAAATCTGTAAATCTTTCCAACATGAATTTAAGTGCTTTTAGTCCTTCTGTGTGGGGGATGCTGGAGTAGAGCAAAGAGACATCTATGGTTAACCATTTATAGTTATTCTGCCATCTGAGAGTTTCTATCTTAATGATTAGATGGGTACTATCTTTAATATATCCTGGCAGGGATCTTACTATAGGCTGTAGGACATTGTGAAGCCAATCTCCCAACCTCTCGCACAGTGAGCCTCTGCTGGCCACTATGGGTCTCCCTGGTGGGTTAGCAAGAGTTTTGTGGATTTTAGGTACTGTGCGAAAGGTTGGGATAATTGGATGTTCAAGTAGGCAATGTCGTGCTGTTTCGGATTTTATTAAGCTTTCCTCCCAGGCTGTATCCAGAAGATTGTGAAGTTCTTTCTTAAATTTGTTAGTTGGATTGAAAGTTAATTTCTGGTATGTTTTGGTATCTGCAAGTTGGGATAGTGTTTCAGATCTGTAATCTGTTTTGTTTAAGATTACTATAGCTCCTCCATTGTCAGCTGGTGTTATAACTATATCAGGGTTCATTTTTAATTATTGTAGAGATTCACATTCTCCTATAGTGAGATTATCTTTAAATGTTTCAGAGTTGTCATAGACAGTGTGATGTAATTTGGTAATTTCTTGCTCTACTAGATGTTGGAACATTTCGATGGAGTCACTCCTGCTGTTTACAGAATAAAAGTGTGATTTACTTTTAATTGTGGTGTCCACTATGGGTATAGTACTGTGCTCACTTAATTGTCTAAGTGTAAGTGCTTGAAGAGAAATTAGATCATTAAGATCACAGAATTCCTCAAATGTAAGACCAGTATCTGTGACTGGATAATGAATGGGGTTAACAGGTGGGGTGTGAGTGACACTGGTGTTATGTGAAGGTTGAGTACCATGTGTGTTGGAAGTCCTATTATGTGAGTGATTATCACTGGTGTGATTGTCAGTTATGTGAATGTCATTTTGAGTCTGTGTAGTGAAGTGTTTTTTCAAAGTGATTTTTCTTACTAATGCATTGAGATCAAGTATGGTTGAAAACCTTTGTTAAGGAGCTGTGTTTGATAGTGTGTAAGAGGAAAATTAGACAGGTTGATTACTGCTTTTTCGTGACTTTCTTTATCCAACTTGGATATCTGGATGGTAACTCCTTTTTTGGAGTGCTGCTAGTGATATGAGTATTAATCAGAGTAGTAAGTCAAGTTCTACCCTCTGGTGTTGTTGGGCTGTCTGAATCATGACTTGATCTGCTATTAATGTGCTGTGTTGTCTTCTTGATAAAGAGTATTACTTGATACATCAGTTTCTATACTGGAGGAAGTTACCCTTTTAGGATTAGGTGTATGATGAAAACTGTTCTTCCTTTTATTCCCTTTACTTTGTTTGTTGGTGTGGGATCTGTGTGGTTTGTTCTTTTGCCAGGAATATACTATATCTAACTTGTAGTCCTTACTGTCTCTTTGGTATTTAGTGACTTTCCTACTGGAGAGTGTGGTATCTAAATTCTGCATAGTGTCATCTAATTGTTTTCTGTAATCTTTGTATTTTTGTGTGTCTTCAAATTTTTTAAGATTATTGTTTATCCCTTCTATTTCTTTTAATAAGGATTCTCTTTCATGTCTTTTGTGTTTCAATAGTTGTTTCATAAGGATGATGGAACAGTCAGTAAGATTGTTGTTCCATTCTTCCATAAACTCTGGGATGTTAACTGCAAAGGTAGGGTACTTTTTCATTCTAAGTCTTCTGGGGACTTTCCTCTCACTGATGTAAAGCTCCAGAAATTCTAAGTCCCACCAAAGGTTGGACTCCTTGTACTTCTTATTTTCTAATGTGGAAAAAATAGTGACCAAGTCACTTTCTGCTATATCATCCCCTGTGTTGGAGCTACCCTTAAGTGCTAGATTAATTATATGTTTCCTTCTATCTTGGTCTATTACCCCTGTGGGATTGTGACCTTCTGCCATAATGAAAATATATGTATAAACTTAAGTGTTGAAAGATAGTGCTGGTGCACAAGTAACTACTAAATACTAAATGTTTGCAACACTCATAAGCTTCCTAAGAAGCTATCTGAAAAAACACTGTTGTAACTTAATTTACATATAGTCAATACATTAGTATGTACACTACAGTAGAAAATATGCTCTATACAATGCTGGGAAATATAAAGAGGTATAATTTGATGACACTCAAATTTGGAGAACAAATTATCCCAGATCATGAATGAACAGATATATGGTGAAATATGTTCAATGTACAATAAAAATACTGCTAGAGGAATAAGGCAAGAGTAGCTGTGTCAGTCATTCTTATATTGATATGGCTTGTATCAGGACTGTTTGTAACATAAGCTAGAAAATAAATTGCCCAGTCCGGCTATAATTTGAAAGATTGATTTCCAGTATGTAAATTTCAGCCCAAGGGAATGGTCTTTAGGGATTGACACTCATATGATATGATCAATATGCTCTCATATGTTAGTATAAAGTGTCGCTCTCACAGTTCATCAAGTATAGGGGTTTCACTTGTAATAAAGAGACCCGTAATTCCTTAGATGGTTATCTGTATATAGTACAGTCATTGAGTCCATATAGATATATGCAATTACTCACTGCGGTATAGGAGATGGTAGGCTCTGCGGATTGGAAAGGGGGCTGGAGACTTGCCTCTGGATATCCTGGTTTGCTTGTGCTCACACGGAGACTCAATCTGGCATCAGTGGTTCAGGTGATAGTCCTGCTCCTCCTTTGTAGGGATGGTAGATACCTTAGATCCCTGAGTATAACCTCAGTAGTGTAGTCGCCGGCTTCTGTTCGTCCTCACTCCGTGGTGCTTAGCGTGTTGTACGCGTCGCACAGGTCTCCGTCTGATGACGTCAGTCCCAATCGCTCTTACTGCATCAGCTCTGTAATGTACAGCATGTAGTCGGCAGTTAGCATTCAAAGTTGTTTTCCGCCCGCAGTGAGAATAGCAATATTGGAAACAATACTGGTCATTCCGTATAGAGAGCCACTGACTTAGTCTGGAATATAGTGGCAACCTTCCACTGGAACATAGACAAAAAGAAAACAGCAGGTCCGGACAGGTAGCCAGTGCCAACAGTGTTTATTCATGCAGGTATTAGACAAAGGGTACAGCTTGGATTATCTGACATGTTTCACGCATGCTCACATGCGCTTCTTCAGAGATAAATAATTGGAACCACAGGTGAGCCTAAATAGGGTGGATCACCCAATAGGAAGAGACCAACAGGTCTATAGGTAAAGTAATAGGCTCAGGTGAGAATACAATGGTTTGGCTGTTTGGGATGATGCACTGAGACATTAAATACGTTTTGCTCAAAACATTTACAATAACATTAAAGGGACATTCCAGCCAAAAATTTACTTTACATGGATTCATTGTAGTCTTGAATAGAATCATTTTTGTAATATACATGCATTAGCAAAAATGCTTCTAATAAAAGCTATAGCTGTTTCAAATGTGTATTTAAGTATGCACCGTGCACCAGCATTTTAAACACAGCACTTGCTCAGAGAGCCTAAGGTGCTTTTAACATCTGGTAATGACTCAATTTGTTAAGTGCTGACATGATACAAGCCCCACTAATGATCTAAACAACTGCAGTATTTAAATTGCCAGTGCTGTGAGAATATCTATTTATACTTCACGTGCACATGCAGAGAAAAATGTTAACACTAAAACAGTGATAACTTTTACTAGAAGCATTTTTGCTAATACAACTATATTGCAAATTTGTTTCTATTCAAAGATGTAATTCAACTATGTGCATTTAAATTTTGACCGGAATGTTCCTTTAAGTGAAAACTTTTTCAACATAATAAGATAGAAGAGTATGAAATGATAAAAATAAGTATAAAAGAAAATAAGTATGAAAAAATGTAGGATAAAAATGAAATGAGAACCAAATAATAGAGAAAGATAATAATAAGAATAATAAAGAAACAAAACAAAACAAGAAACCTTAGCTAATGGCATATTAGTGTTAAAAGGATATTGTAATATATGCACTGTAACATATGCACTGTGAAAGAAATGAATTGCTTAATTGAAAGTGGAAAATATATGCTATATCAGTAGGTTAATGAAGATGTCTATAGGGGGAAGTATGGGACAATGGCAAGAACAAAGTATATATATATATATATGTGTGTGTGTGTTATATATACATATATATATATATATATATATATATATATATATATATATATATATATATATATATATATATATATATATATATATATATATATATATATATGTGTGTGTGTGTCTGTTGGAATTATATTATTTATCATATGCTTATATTTGTTTTGTTAAAGGGACATGAAACACAAAAAATTTTTCATGATTCAGATAGAACTTTCTAATTTACTTCTATTATCTAATGTGTTTCATTCTCTTTGTATCATTTGTTGAAGGAGCAGCAATGCACTACTGGTTTCTAACTGAGCACGTGGGTGAGCCAATGACAATCGGTATATATATGCAGCCACCAATCAGCAGCAAGAACCTAGGTTCTTTGCTGCTCCTGAGCTTACCTAGATAAATCTTTCAGCAAAGGATAACAAGAGATGGAATTAAATATTAAATATTAGAAATACATTGAAAAGTTGCTTAAAATTGTTTGCTCTGTCTGAATCATGAAAGAAAATTTTTGTTTTTCTTGTCCCTTTAATAAAAGTCTGATGTGCTTAAAACTAATAAAAAGAATAATTAAAAAATATATATATATCAGTTTAGGAGCTTAGACAACAAGATGTGATGTGTATCTTATGAACTCATGTCTATTTTAAACAAATTGTTTATGACAAGGTTTTGAAATTAAAACTGTAGTAAAATAGTAGCAAAAAAATAAATAAAAAAAAACTTTAGTAAATATTATACAACATCCAACAAAATAAACAAATAGAAAACTTTGCAAGAACATTCTGTTCCCAAGCTATATAGAGGAAACAAATTATGCAATTGGTTAAATCTCTTCTTAACTACCTACACAAGACCTTATTTAAATGAATAGGTAATATATAGAAAATGATGTGGAAAACCTGGGGAATGTAATGCATGTGTCACAACATGAGGTCCAAGCTCAAGTCTTGGCTGCATAAACAGCTTCTTTTAACATTCCTTCAGTCTCCTTAAAATAAATGTTTATTGTGCTGCAGCATGGCATAGAATTGTAGCCTGCAGGGAGAATATGGTATAAAAAGCAGTGTGGAACAGATATCTCTGCTCAACCCGCTGAGCCGCAACATAAAAACGATTTTTGGATTGTGGAGTAAAGCTATTAAAGAAACTTGATAAGGAATTTTAATAAAAGCATTCAGTACAGGGATTTAATGCACTGTCTAGTAAGCTGGACAAGAATGACTTTCACTGTAAAAAGGGCACTGAGGCTTCTCCTGTATTCTAACTCATTTTCACTTACTGGAGATACTTTTTTTTTGCCCTTAGTTATCCATTTGTAATCATTTTAACCAAGTGGTTGCTGAACAAAGTGAACTTAAAGGGATACTAAATCCCATTTTTTTATGATTCTGATAGAGCATAGAATTTTAAGTAACTTTGTAATGTATTCCTATTATAAAATTTTCTTCATTCTTTTGGTATCTTTATTTAAAAAAGCAGGAATGAAACCTTAGAAGCCAGCCCATTTTTGATTCAGCATCCTGGATAGCACTTGCTTATTAGTGGCTACATTTATAAACCAATCAGCAAGCACTATCCAGGTGCTGAACCTAACATGGGCTGGCTCCTAAACTTTCATTTTTGCTTTTCAAATAAAGATACCAAGAGAACAAAGAAAAATTGATAATAAGAGTAAATTAGAAAGTTGCTGAAAATTTCATTTTCTATCCGAATCTTAAAATAAATAAACAAATTGAGGTTTAGTATCCCTTTAATGAAGGATTGTGCGTACAAACAACATTCTAGGAACAACAAAAAAATTCAAATTATTGATTAAAAATTAAAGAGAATATTCCCAGTCTTTTTTATATTATTAAACACTAAACAGATGATACATTAAACAAGTGCAAAAATAAAGCTAACATTATAAAAAGTAGATTAATTATAAAAGTATCAAGTGTTAAATAAAAATATAGTGAGCCTATTGTATTTGTCTTCAGTTAACTTTTTAAACTTTTACTTTAATTTGCTTGTTGTTTCAACATGCTCTATCTATCATCTATCTATCTATCTATCTATCTATCTATCTATCTATCTATATATCAATCTATCTATCTATATAATCTATCCAGTAGGCTGCTTAACCTTCTTTGTATTAACAGGTAGAAGAAGTCTATTAAGTCAAATATAGTGAGCCAATTGTGGAATTTTTTTAAATTTAACTTTTTAAACTTTTACTTTGATTTGTAATCTTGTTTTAAGACCTATATAAATAAAAAGAGAGAAGCGCTCAACCTGGGAACGAACAATAGCGTAATAGCTTGTTCTATGGCTAGTTACCACCCTAGAAGCAGCCTCTTTTTGCTCAATATGTGCCTTTCACAGAGAAGAACTTTCCTGTAGCATATCAGTCTGATCCTGACTTCACAGTACAGTCCAGCCCCGAAATACCAGGCAATCCCTCTCTGAACAAGAGAAACAGCAAAACCTCAGACGTACGTTTCGGCCTATTGTGGGCCTTGTCAGTGAGGTGCAGCCATATCCCTCTAGGCACACTGAGCAACGGGTCCACGTCTGGATTCCCGCATCACACTTAGGGAGACTTCCCTAAATGTCATAATTTGCATAAATAAAAAGAGAGAAGCGCTCAACCTGGGAACGAACAATAGCATAATAGCTTGTTCTATGGCTAGTTACCACCCTAGAAGCAGCCTCTTTTTGCTCAATATGTGCCTTTCACAGAGAAGAACTTTCCTGTAGCATATCAGTCTGATCCTGACTTCACAGTACAGTCCAGCCCCGAAATACCAGGCAATCCCTCTCTGAACAAGAGAAACAGCAAAACCCCAGACGTACGTTTCGGCCTATTGTGGGCCTCGTCAGTGAGGTGCAGCCATATCCCTCTAGACACACTGAGCAACGGGTCCACGTCTGGATTCCCGCATCACACTTAGGGAGACTTCCCTAAATGTCATGTTTTAAGACCTATCTATCTATCTATCTATCTATCTATCTATCTATCTATCTATCTATCTAATCTAATCTAACAAATCCAGTAGGCTGCTTCATCCTCTTAGTATTAACAGGTGGAAGAACTACAAGTCCATTAAGTCAGTAGAAACTCCATCAGTATAGTTTTCTTGCACTTAGGGGCAGACTGACCTATCTGGCAAGAGGTCAATAACCAAAGGTTGGGATGTAGCGCCAACATCTATCTGACCACTTGGGGCTCCATGTACGAAGCAGCGAGAGCTGCTCCGGAGCAGGTTTACATATACAACCCTGCTTCCCGCAATGTCAGATAGCACTCCTTGCCACCTCAGACGTGGCGAAGATAAATCACAGACAGACATTGAGCTGACAGTGACAATTTAAACATTGTAGCAGTTAGATGCCAATGCAGATGTTCTGCTATTGAGCACAAGTTCACTGGCAATGTTTATTAATTTATATTTTATATATATACATATATATATATATATATATATATATATATACTGTATATATATATATATATATATATATATATATATATATATATATATATATATATATATATATATATATATATCTATCTATCTATCTATCTATATATATATATATATATATATATATATATATATATATATATATATATATATATATATATATATATAGCCAGGATGTGCACTCTCACCTTACTTCATCTGCAAGGGATGCTAGTGATATACATAGTAGCAGAAATAAAAACTTGCACTCACTGGGTATTTCAAAAATCAGATTTACTGTGACAAGTGTAACGTTTCAAGAATTTTACATCCCCTTCCTCAGAAGGGATGTGCAAGTTTTTATTCCTGCTACTATATATATATATATATATATATATATATATATATATATATATATATATATATATATATATATATATATTTCTCCTCTGTGAAAATCACAATTGAGCTAAAAGAAGCTACTCCTAGGTGGAAACCATGCCAAAGAACAAGCCACTGAGCAGATTGCTTCTCTTCCTTTATATACTTAAAGTGAAGGCAAACTTTGATGACTGAAAGCCTGTTTTTAAAAATACTATTAAAACAGGGGCACTTTCATTCATCAAAGTTTACAAAGCAGTCGTTTTGATTAAAAACTTACCTCTCTTCTTTGCACAGCCAGAGCAGCTTCCCCTACCCGGAGATCCTCTCTTCAAACGTCATCAATGACAAATCCAGCTTCCTCCAATCATGGCTTTCCCCCCAGGGTAGTCATTGTCTGAGGCCATGTCATGATTGGAAGAAGCTGGATTAGTCATTGATGATGTGTGAAGAGAGGATCTCCGGGTCGGGAAAGCTGCTCTGACTTTGAAAAAAACAAAGGTAAGTTTGTAATCAAAACGGCTGCCTTCTAAACTTTGATGAATGAAAGTGCCCCTGTTTTTAATAGTATTTAAAAAAAACAGGCTTTCATTCATCAAAGTTTACCTTCACTTTAATGTTAAGGAGGAGGCTGTTCTTAGGAACTTCAAATGGCCTATAAATAATACACAGAACATTGTATATACTGTATATACGTTTACAGAGTTACATGCCTCGTAATACTGTTTAATTAATTGTACATTTCTCATGTCCAGAGTTCTGAAGATGCCATTTCTCAAAAAAAACTTATCACAAATTACCAACACAGCCAAGAAAAATAAAAGAAAATTTTCTTATGGACACTTCTAAGACAACATGTTTGATATCTTCTGTGAAGCCTGCAGCTACCTAATGACCTGACAAAGCAAATCATTAGCAACATTTCAAATTGCTCTTAAAATATTTTCTTTGCAAATGACCCTCTCAGTAGATAAATGCTTGTTGAAGGAAGTAATTACCCTTTATTTGAACTTAGAAATGTGAAACTTTTGTTGGAAAAGACAGGTAATTGAATCATGGTTTGTAATTTATTATGCTTTTTTTTAAGCCATAATATTCATTTGAATTTAGTTTTATACATAATTATAGAAATTAACATTATGTACAGTTATAATCAAGTACTCTCTTGAGGTGACCACACATTTTTAATAATAAAAAATGTGCAGTGTTAATTCTAATTATGTCCTGGACTATAGTTTGTAACCGCACTCAGTAATTTGGCACCCCAACAACTCAAATACACCATCTGCTTTGTATTTACAAGGTGTTGTCTATGAATGAGCACCACTAGGGACGTGAAAGTGTAAGCCTGTAAGTCTACATGTCTGCTATTATTTTTTTATTCAAACATGAACATAGTTACTCTTTTTTTTCTTTATCTATTTACTTTTGAGTGGAGCCGCTATTCTTTTATTATAGGTGCCTATTTTATAGGTTGAGTGCTCTACATAAAAAAATAGGAAGATTCAAGAAGGGTGAATAGGGATTCAAATCATTTTAAGTTAAAATTAGGAAATGGGTAGTAAAAACTTAAAGGGACATGAAACCCAAATTTTTTCTTTCATGATTTAGAAAGAGCATACAATTTTAAACAACTTTCTAATTTACTTCTATTATCTATTTTGCTTCATTCTCTTGATATTCTTTGCTGAAAAGCATATCTAGATATGCTTAGTAGCTGCTGATTGGTAGCTGCACATAGATGCCGCCTGTGATTGGTTCACTGTGTGCATTGATATTTCTTCATTAAAGTATATCTAAAGAATAAAGCAAATTAGGTAATAGAAGTAAATTGGAATGTTGTTTAAAATTATATTCTCTACCTTAATCATGAAAGAAAATTTTTGGTTATAGTGTCCCTTTAATGTCCTCCACAAGTACACCTGTTACCCTTGTGGTCAGCTTTTTGCACAACCATATTTTGTGGTCTATAAATAAAAAAGCCAACTTTTTTAGTAGATCTTCAGCTGTTGATAATACCTGATTCATGTGACTGCATATAATAGAGACGTTAGGCAGTTATTAACATCATTGGGCAAGATTACAAGTGAAGCGCTAGTTAAAGGGACAGTCTACACCAACATTTTTATTGTTTTAAAAGATAGATAATCCCTTTATTAATATCATAGAAATAGGGGAACAGTTTGGGTGTGTGCACTGTCCTTATAGGAAAATAGACAAAGACATTAGAAGTTTCTTGTGAAAAATATCTTGTAAACAGCTGCTGCACAAAATAGACTGTTGTAAATATATATATATATAGTAGTGGGGGTGTTCCCCCAACACCCCCCACAATTCAAAACTCAAGGGAAGCAATTACAGTCATCTGTAGACCAAAAGTGCATTTGTAAAAATGACTCACCACTCACTGGCTCCTTGGCAAGGTGCTTCCTCAGTTACAGGTGCTGTATCCAATATGCTAGGGACATCAACCCTATTTTGTCACCTCCGGCTGCTTGTTCTTCAGTTTATCCAATTCCTCTGTCTGGACAGTTAATGCTTTCTCTCCTTTGTAACGCCTTTGGTTCCACAAAAGTCCCTTGGAAAGAAACAGTCTATTGCAGCATGCTAGTGGCTAACCTCTCACAGTGGATATCCTTTACCTGTGCTCACTGTCTGGCCTGTATGTGAATAGACTTCAAAAAATGTGTAACAGGAGCACCAGGTATAGTGATAAAATAATAAACTTTATTGAAATACAAAGGGTATATTAACCCCTGGTAAGAACACACACACAAAAAAAAAATTATAAACCATCAAACAGATGAACAAAAGGCTGACCGGTTTCGGCTACTGCCTTACTCCTAGCCTGCTTAAAACTGCTTAACAGTTCACAACTTTAAAAACCCTCATCTGTGTTTCTATTGGTTCAGGGACTCACACCCCTTTTCTTCCAGCTTCATTCAATTAAACACTCATTTAGTTACACCAGAGTATCTACGGTTCACTTTTACAGCTTATAAACTGAAGAATCCATTCTGCATATCAATATTCAAACTAAAGATTCCACATATAAATTCTATAGATTCATTAAAAAGCTCTTATTTGTTGAATGTAAGATGGCGTGTATGCATGTTTAAAATCACTTTGGCAGATTACACTATTGTAACATTGGTTGCCGTGTCCTCAGGTAAAACCCAAATCGTTATATAAAGTTATAATGACCATCTGCGATATGTGCTAATACAGTAAGAATATCCTGCTTCTTAGTAGGTAGGGCTTACCTTTTAACTCTGCAGAAATTAACTGCATTGCGCTGTGAGGCTTGCATTTGATCGGCAAAGGTAACTGTTCAAAAGTGTTCCTATTGGACGAATATCGTTTGTTATAGCCTATCAACATGCAAGTCTCACAGCGCTTAGCTCTGGATGTATTTTACACTCTGTCCAATTGGACCGCTATGCTTGCTGTACCCTCCCATATATTACGTAAGATGTATGTAAACAAAGTAACGTGTGGGGAGTATCTGCACAATACAGATCTAGTGTTTTGCCACCTCTTATATGTTGGTTAGAATAAACCTACAGGAATTACCTGATCAACTAGTAAAGAGCTACTAATTGCAAAACCGCAACCTAGGGACTATGAACCCCTGCACCTCAAATCATACCAACACAGGGTAAATTGCATTCATTAAAATGAACCCTTATTATTAACTGGTTGAGTACTGAAATAGTCACAGGTGTTGGGGTCCTAGTAAGGGATTTGTCACTCTTATCCTATTGGGAAATAATATCACCTTAACTATATATCTACTTACTATCCCATTAACTAGGCTAGTCCCGAGCTCTAACTATGTTTTTAAATAAACAAAGAAGTTTTGAAATATTAAGGTATTGAAATATTAAATTATTGAGGTATTGAATTATTAACCTCTTAAGGACATATGACGGAATTTTTCCGTCATAAAACAATTGAGCAAACTGAAAGCTGTGTCCTTAAAGGGTTAATGAAATGGGGGGGGCTTAGTGTGGGGCTTGGTGGGAGCAAAAATGTAATTGGTAAGTCAGTAGACACCTGACAATGATATTATATGAATTACCAAAAGTTTATTAAATCGAATTCCGAATTGAGGCCATCTGGAATCCTTGTTTTTAAACGAAATATCCAGAAGGCCTCTCTTTTGCCCAATTTTCTGGTCCTATCCCCCCTCTAGTCTGAATAGGTACTCTCTCTATAATGGTCCAAGAAATTTTTTTATTATCTTTATTGTGAATAATTGAAAAATGGTTAATTAATGGAGTTGTTAGAACACCAGCTTTTATGTCCGCCAAGTGTTCTTTGATCCTGACCCTAGCCTCCCTCGTCGTGAGGCCTACATATTGGAGGGCACAGTGGGTACATAAGATCAGATACACTACAAAGGTTGACCTGCAATTCAGGCACAATTTCTTTTGAAAGTTTTCTCCTGTGACCAGGGAACTAAAAGTATCCCCTATGGTTACTCTTTCACAGGCTTTGCAGGAAAGATGATTGCACCTAAAGGTACCATTAAGTCTTAACCATGAAGATCCATCTGTCTGTTCTTTCCTTAGTCTCGTAGGTGCAATCATATTGCCTATCGTTTTATTTCTTTTGTAAGTGCATCTGATGCCTTCAGTTACTGTTTCTTTAAGAGCATCATCAGCTAACAATAGCTGATAATTGTTCCTAATTATCTGGCATATCTGGGTGTACTGCTGAGAGTACTCTGTCAAAAATGTGATTTTCTTATCAGCTTTCTCTTTAGTCCCTTTTCTGTTCTTTTTCAGAAGATCAACTCTGCTGACCTTCGTGACAGAATTTCTCTCTTTGGTAATGATTGACCTTGGATATCCTCTCTCCAAAAGTCTATCTGACAGTTCATCTGCTTGTTTCTCATATGTGCTATAACTGGTGCAATTCCTTTTCAAGCGGATGAACTGCCCTCTTGCTACACCCCTGAATACCCTCTTCGGGTGACAACTTGAGGCGTGCAGTAAAGAGTTGCCTGTAATTGGTTTACGATATGATCTTGTAAACCAATTACAGGAAACTCTTCACTGCACACCTCAAGTTGTCACCCGAAGAGGGTATTCAGGGGTGTAGCAAGAGGGCAGTTCATCCGCTTAAAAAGGAATTGCACCAGTTATAGCACATATGAGAAACAAGCAGATGAACTGTCAGATAGACTTTTGGAGAGAGGATATCCAAAGTCAATCATTACCAAAGAGAGAAATTCTGTCACAAAGGTCAGCAGAGTTGATCTTCTAAAACAGAACAGAAAAGGGACTAAAGAGAAAGCTGATAAGAAAATCACATTTTTGACAGAGTACTCTCAGCAGTACACCCAGATATGCCAGATAATTAGGAACAATTATCAGCTATTGTTAGCTGATGATGCTCTTAAAGAAACAGTAACTGAAGGCAATCGATGCACTTACAAAAGAAATAAAACGATAGGCAATATGATTGCACCTACGAGACTAAGGAAAGAACAGACAGATGGGTCTTCATGGTTAAGACTTAATGGTACCTTTAGGTGCAATCATCTTTCCTGCAAAGCCTGTGAAAGAGTAACCATAGGGGATACTTTTAGTTCCCTGGTCACAGGAGAAAACTTTCAAAAGAAATTGTGCCTGAATTGCAGGTCAACCTTTGTAGTGTATCTGATCTCATGTACCCACTGTGCCCTCCAATATGTAGGCCTCACGACGAGGGAGGCTAGGGTCAGGATCAAAGAACACTTGGCGGACATAAAAGCTGGTGTTCTAACAACTCCATTAATTAACCATTTTTCAATTATTCACAATAAAGATAATAAAAATTTTTCTTGGACCATTATAGAGAGAGTACCTATTCAGACTAGAGGGGGGGATAGGACCCGAAAATTGGGCGAAAGAGAGGCCTTCTGGATATTTTGTTTAAAAACGAGGATTCCAGATGGCCTCAATTCGGAATTCGATTTAATAAACTTTTGGTAATTCATATAATATCATTGTCAGGTGTCTACTGACTTACCAATTACATTTTTGCTCCCACCAAGCCCCACACTAAGCCCCCCCCCCATTTCATTAATAATTCAATACCTCAATAATTTAATATTTCAATACCTTACTATTTCAACACTTCTTTGTTTATTTAAAAACATAATTAGAGCTCGGGACTAGCCTAGTTAATGGGATAGTAAGTAGATATATAGTTAAGGTGATATTATTTCCCAATAGGATAAGAGTGACACATCCCTTACTAGGACCCCAACACCTGTGACTATTTCAGTACTCAACCAGTTAATAATAAGGGTTGATTTTACTGAATGCAATTTACCCTGTGTTGGTATGATTTGAAGTGCAGGGGTTCATAGTCCCTAGGTTGCGGTTTTGCAATTAGTAGCTCTCTACTAGTTGATCAGGTAATTCCTGTAGGTTTATTCTAACCAACATATAAGAGGTGGCAAAACACTAGATCTGTATTGTGCAGATACTCCCCACACGTTACTTTGTTTACATACATCTTACGTAATATATGGGAGGGTACAGCAAGCATAGCGGTCCAATTGGACAGAGTGTAAAATACATCCAGAGCTAAGCGCTGTGAGACTTGCATGTTGATAGGCTATAACAAACGATATTCGTCCAATAGGAACACTTTTGAACAGTTACCTTTGCCGATCAAATGCAAGCCTCACAGCGCAATGCAGTTAATTTCTGCAGAGTTAAAAGGTAAGCCCTACCTACTAAGAAGCAGGATATTCTTACTGTATTAGCACATATCGCAGATGGTCATTATAACTTTATATAGCGATTTGGGTTTTACCTGAGGACACGACAACCAATGTTACAATAGTGTAATCTGCCAAAGTGATTTTAAACATGCATACACGCCATCTTACATTCAACAAATAAGAGCTTTTTAATGAATCTATAGAATTTATATGTGGAATCTTTAGTTTGAATATTGATATGCAGAATGGATTCTTCAGTTTATAAGCTGTAAAAGTGAACCGTAGATACTCTGGTGTAACTAAATGAGTGTTTAATTGAATGAAGCTGGAAGAAAAGGGGTGTGAGTCCCTGAACCAATAGAAACACAGATGAGGGTTTTTAAAGTTGTGAACTGTTAAGCAGTTTTAAGCAGGCTAGGAGTAAGGCAGTAGCCGAAACCGGTCAGCCTTTTGTTCATCTGTTTGATGGTTTATAAATCTTTTTTTTTGTGTGTGTGTTATTACCCGGGGTTAATATACCCTTTGTATTTCAATAAAGTTTATTATTTTATCACTATACCTGGTGCTCCTGTTACACATTTTTTGAAGTCCAATTCCTTTATTACCCATTTCCTAGGTTTGTATAACCAACACAGTTATAATAATATACTTTTAACCTCTGTGATTATCTTGTATCTAAACCTCTGCAAATTGCCCCTTTTTTCAGTTCTTTTGACAGACTTGCAGTTTAGCCAATCAGTGCCTGCTCCCAGATAACTTCATGTGCACGAGCACAGTGTTATCTATATGAAATATGTGAACTAACACCCTCTAGTGGTGAAAAACTGTTAAAATGCATTCTGAAAAGAGGTGGCCTTCAAGGTCTAAGAAATTAGCATATGAACCTCCTAGGTTAAGCTTTCAACTAAGAATACCAAGAGAACAAAGCAAAATTGGTGATAAAAGTAAATTGGAAAATTGTTTAAAATTACATGCTTTATCTGAATCATGAAAGTTTATTTTGGCCTAGACTGTCCCTTTAATGCTCACGCTCAAGCATTAACTGCGCTAGAAGTAAGCTTTTTGCACGCATCGGGTTGCGCTCGTATTATGAGATGAAAGTAAACCAACAAGCAAGCACAAAAAGTCAACTTACAATATTGCATGTGCGTTCACGTATTCCCTATAGAAGTTAATAGGGGGGGTAAAAAATCTAACACCCTACTCGCATGCGAGTCCGATCGCATATTCTCAAGTGCGCTAATCCCTACATGAAAATATGAATATTTCACATTCCAATGTTCTTCACTTTGCAGAATATGTTCTATTTATTCATAAACACATAATTCTACATATATCTGATAGTATTTTGGTACATTATATATCTATTGGTATAGATATATACAGATATATATAGGAATATCTATTTATAAATACTTAAATATTTATGCTATGTGCAGAACATTGGAATTTGAAATATTTACAGTCAATAGATAGTTAAAACCTTTATTAAATATGAATATTGCCTAAATATGCTTTTACATGTTTTCATTTATGTATTTATGTGTTTGTGTTTATATATGTATGTGTTGTTTATATGTGTATATATGTTTGTAAATATGCTGGCATACAGCTGACTGTATATGCTCGCATACAGCTGACTCAAAGTGGCCTGAATGTTTGTATTTTGACCGTTACATAGGACCTTATACCCTTAAACATTTGGAAGATTGGATGGTGATAAGAAGCCCACTTTGTCAGCAAGTGAAACTTCTGGACGCCTGAAACATATCTTTTCTATGGTTGACATCAACTAAGGGATATCGTTTATGAGACCTGGATGGTTCTCCAGTGCCTGCTTCATACCTCATTTTCGTTGAGGTTATCTTTGTGAGTTTTAAATTGTTAATTTGTGAATAAATTGTGTGTTTGAACTTACATATTGCACTTAGAGGTGTTGCGTCCTTTTCTTTTTTCTTTTTTCTTTTGTAAATACATATAGTCACATATAAATACATAAAGACATATGTGCACATATATAGATACAAGTAAAAGCGAACAAGTTCCAGTCATGGATGCAGGTAAAAAAAGCAAAATTTATTGATTAAATTTAAAAGCATTAACACACAACATGTTAAAAAGCTAAGGAGGGCATCAGATCCTGTCTTACGCGTTTCAGCTCTGCTGAGCCATACTCATAGACCTCTGATCTGGCGCTGTAGCAGCACAAATTTATACAAAATTAATTAGATCAATTAAAAACACTTGCCCAACATAGTTTAACATGTTAACCCCCTGATGTCCATTTTGTGTTCCGTTCTAAGTTTTGGGTCAAAGTTAGTGTGTATTAATGTTTCCTGTTAGGCTTCAGGAGTCCTTTGTATAATAGTATGATCTTACTATCTTTTCATAATCTTGAATATATACTTTTAAATAGGCTTATTCCTTTATTGTAAGTGTAAGTTTTATTTGCTTCTCTGCATAATAACACTTTATAGTCGTGTATACTAAATATACAATCTGTAACGTTACAGGGTGAAACTTATTGATATCCTAGATTTTATGGATTATTTGAATAGGTTTAGAATTTATAATTAATATTTAATAGATTATATATATGGGACTGTTTAATCAGATTTTTATTCCCAAAGATTTATAAATTCAAACCTAGAATTAAATCCATAAGGAATATTGGTTTTCAAACGAAACATCCAATATACTTCTTTTTTGCTTAGTATACTGTCCAAGTCACCTCCCCTAGAGTCTAGTATTATTTTTTCTACAATTGTCCACTTAAAAGACTTTGTGTTTCTACCATGTTCCTCTATGAAATGTTTCGTTATGGGAAGGAGTTTATCTTCTCTCTGTCTACTTTTTTCCGTGTCTACAGTAATGCTAGAGAAATGTTCTCTTATACGGTTTCTTATCTCTCTTATCGTTTTTCCAATGTATTGAAGTCTACAAGGTACACTACCCCCTTATCTCTACAGTTTAGACATCTATTTATATTGAAAATTTCCCCGGTCTTTGTTGATTGGAAAGTAATACCTGTATCTGCATGTTTGCAAGCTTTACAGTCACTATAACCACATTTGTAGAGTCCCTTTGTTTGTAGCCATGTTGTTTGTTTTACTATTTTTGTACTTGTTGGGGAGACTATGGCCTAGATTTGGAGTTTTGCGGTAGCCGTGAAAACCAGCGTTAGAGGCTCCTAACGCTGGTTTTAGGCTACCGCCGGTATTTGGAGTCAGTCAGGAAAGGGTCTAACGCTCACTTTTCAGCCGCGACGTTTCCATACCGCAGATCCCCTTACGTCAATTGCGTATCCTATCTTTTCAATGGGATCTTTCTAACTCCGGTATTTAGAGTCGTGTCTGAAGTGAGCGTTAGAAATCTAACAACAAAACTCCAGCCGCAGAAAAAAGTCAGTAGTTAAGAGCTTTCTGGGCTAACGCCGGTTCATAAAGCTCTTAACTACTGTACTCTAAAGTACACTAACACCCATAAACTACCTATGTACCCCTAAACCGAGCCCCCCCCCCACATCGCCGACACTCAATTAAATATTTTTAACCCCTAATCTGCCGACCTCCACCTACGTTATACTTATGTACCCCTAGTCTGCTGCCCCTAACACTGTCGACCCCTATATTATATTTATTAACCCCTAATCTGCCCCCCTCAACGTCGCCTCCACCTGCCTACACTTATTAACCCCAAATCTGCCGACTGCAAAGCGCCGCTACTTACGTTATCCTTATGTACCCCTAATCTGCTGCCCCTAAGACCGCCGACCCCTATATTATATTTATTAACCCCTAATCTGCCCCCCACAACGTCGCCTCCACCTGCCTACACTTATTAACCCCTAATCTGCTGAGCGGACCGCACCGCTATTATAATAAAGTTATTAACCCCTAATCCTCCTCACTAACCCTATAATAAATAGTATTAACCCCTAATCTGCCCTCCCTAACATCGCCGACACCTAACTTCAAACATTAACCCCTAATCTGCCGACTGGAGCTCACCGCTATTCTAATAAATGTATTAACCCCTAAAGCTAAGTCTAACCCTAACACTAACACCCCCCAAATTAAATATAATTTTAATCTAACAAAATTAATTAACTCTTATTAAATAAATTATTCCTATTTAAAGCTAAATACTTACCTGTAAAATAAATCCTAATATAGCTACAATATAAATTATAATTATATTATAGCTATTTTAGGATTTATATTTATTTTACAGGTAACTTTGTTTTTATTTTAACCAGGTACAATAGCTATTAAATAGTTAAGAACTATTTAATAGCTAAAATAGTTAAAATAATTACAAATTTACCTGTAAAATAAATCCTAACCTAAGTTACAATTAAACCTAACACTACACTATCAATAAATAAATTAAATAAAATACCTATAATTATCTACAATTAAACCTAACACTACACTATCAATAAATTAATTAAATACAATTCCTACAAATAAATACAATGAAATAAACTAACTAAAGTACAAAAAATAAAAAAGAACTAAGTTACAAAAAATAAAAAAATATTTACAAACATTAGAAAAATATTACAACAATTTTAAACTAATTACACCTACTCTAAGCCCCCTAATAAAATAACAAAGCCCCCCAAAATAAAAAAATGCCCTACCCTATTCTAAATTACAAAAGTTCAAAGCTCTTTTACCTTTACAGCCCTGAACAGGGCCCTTTGCGGGGCATGCCCCAAGAAATTCAGCTCTTTTGCCTGTAAAAAAAAACATACAATACCCACCCCCCCCCAACATTACAACCCACCACCCACATACCCCTAATCTAACCCAAACCCCCCTTAAATAAACCTAACACTAAGCCCCTGAAGATCTTCCTACCTTATCTTCACCATACCAGGTTCACCGATCGATCCAGAAGAGCTCCTCTGATGTCCTGATCTAAGCCCAAGCAGGGGGCTGAAGAGGTCCATGATCCGGCTGAAGTCATCATCCAAGCGGGAGCTGAAGAGGTCCATGATCCGGCTGAAGTCTTCTATCAACGGCATCTTCAATCTTCTTTCTTCCGGATCCATCTTGCAGACCTCCGACGCAGAACATCCTGCTGGCCCGACGGACTACCGACGAATGAAGGCTCCTTTAAGGGACGTCATCCAAGATGGCGTCCCTTGAATTCCGATTGGCTGATAGGATTCTATCAGCCAATCGGAATTAAGGTAGGAAAATTCGGATTGAACTTGATTCTGATTGGCTGATTCCATCAGCCAATCAGAATTTTCCTACCTTAATTCCCATTGGCTGATAGAATCCTATCAGCCAATCGGAATTCGAGGGACGCCATCTTGGATGACGTCCCTTAAAGGAGCCTTCATTCGTCGGTAGTCCGTCGGGCCAGCAGGATGTTCCTCGTCGGAGGTCTGCAAGATGGATCCGGAAGAAAGAAGATTGAAGATGCCGTTGATAGAAGACTTCAGCCGGATCATGGACCTCTTCAGCTCCCACTTGGATGATGACTTCAGCCAGATCATGGACCTCTTCAGCTCCCGCTTGGATGATGACTTCAGCTGGATCATGGACCTCTTCAGCCCCCTGCTTGGGCTTGGATCAGGATATCGGAGGAGCTCTTCTGGATCGATCAGTGAACCTGGTATGGTGAAGATAAGGTAGGAAGATCTTCAGGGGCTTAGTGTTAGGTTTATTTAAGGGGGGTTTGGGTTAGATTAGGGGTATGTGGGTGGTGGGTTGTAATGTTGGGGGGGGGGTATTGTATGTTTGTTTTTTTACAGGCAAAAGAGCTGAATTTCTTGGGGCATGCCCCGCAAAGGGCCCTGTTCAGGGCTGGTAAGGTAAAAGAGCTTTGAACTTTTGTAATTTAGAATAGGGTAGGGCATTTTTTTATTTTGGGGGGCTTTGTTATTTTATTAGGGGGCTTAGAGTAGGTGTAATTAGTTTAAAATTGTTGTAATATTTTTCTAATGTTTGTAAATATTTTTTTATTTTTTTGTAACTTAGTTCTTTTTTATTTTTTGTACTTTAGTTAGTTTATTTAATTGTATTTATTTGTAGGAATTGTATTTAATTAATTTATTGATAGTGTAGTGTTAGGTTTAATTGTAGATAATTATAGGTATTTAATTTAATTTATTTATTGATAGTGTAGTGTTAGGTTTAATTGTAACTTAGGTTAGGATTTATTTTACAGGTAAATTTGTAATTATTTTAACTATTTTAGCTATTAAATAGTTATTAACTATTTAATAGCTATTGTACCTGGTTAAAATAAATACAAAGTTACCTGTAAAATAAATATAAATCCTAAAATAGCTATAATATAATTATAATTTATATTGTAGCTATATTAGGATTTATTTTACAGGTAAGTATTTAGCTTTAAATAGGAATAATTTATTTAATAAGAGCTAATTAATTTTGTTAGAATAAAATTATATTTAATTATATATATATATATATTTAATTTAGGGGGGTGTTAGTGTTAGGGTTAGACTTAGCTTTAGGGGTTAATACATTTATTAGAATAGCGGTGAGCTCCAGTCGGCAGATTAGGGGTTAATGTTTGAAGTTAGGTGTCGGCGATGTTAGGGACGGCAGATTAGGGGTTAATACTATTTATTATAGGGTTAGTAAGGCGGATTAGGGGTTAATAACTGTATTATAATAGCGGTGCGGTCCGGTCGGCAGATTAGGGGTTAATAAGTGTAGGCAGGTGGAGGCGACGTTGTGGGGGGGCAGATTAGGGGTAAATAAATATAATATAGGGGTCGGCGGTGTTAGGGGCAGCAGATTAGGGGTACATAGGGATAATGTAAGTAGCGGTGGTTTACGGAGCGGCATATTAGGGGTTAAAAATAATATGCAGGGGTCAGCGATAGCGAGGGCGGCAGAATAGGGGTTAATAAGTGTAAGGTTAGGGGTGTTTAGACTCGGGGTACATGTTAGGGTGTTCGGTGCAGACGTAGGAAGTGTTTCCCTATAGACAATAATGGGGCTGCGTAAGGAGCTTAACGCTGCTTTTTTGCAGGTGTTAGGTTTTTTTTCAGCTCAAACAGCCCCATTGTTTTCTATGGGGGAATCGTGCACGAGCACGTTTTTGAGGCTGGCCGCGTCCGTAAGCAACTCTGGTATCGAGAGTTGAAGTTGCGTTAAATATGCTATACGCTCCTTTTTTGGAGCCTAACGCAGCCTTTATGTGGACTCTCAATACCAGAGTTATTTTAAAGGTGCGGCCAGAAAAAAGCCAGCGTTACAAAACTCTAAATCTAGCCGTATGTTCCCTATTGTTTTTCCTCTCCTATATGAAAAAATACACTTTTTATCTAATATTTTTGCTAAGCTGTTGTCAGCCTTTAAGATGGGTAAATGTTTCTTAATTATGTTACAAATTTGATTGTATTGTGGTGAATATTGTGTAACAAATTTGATTCTATTTCTATCATATTGGGGTTTCTTTTTCAAGTTTGTTTTGATCAAATCTGCCTGTTCTTTTGTGGATACTGCTATGCGGGCATTTTTGATAGTTTGTTTATTATAACCTCTATCTTTTAGTTGTTCATCTAGATTCATAGATATACATACATATACATATTTAGGCATGTATATGTATGTATCTCAATGTTAAAGCCCTTGGCCTGCCCTTTTTTTCTAACACCTTAGACCTCATATCTTTGAACCTTTAAAACTTTTGTGTGCAATTTTTTTATCAGATGGTGTTATTATGAGTGTAAGTATACTTTGTAATGTATTTTTTATGTGTTTTGTGCAACTTTATATTTTTACGAAACAGTTAACCAGAGCTCTGAGGACGCAGTAATCATTCTAGCGTAAATCACAATTGCACTCAAGCGATCACATTTACTTTCAACTCGTAATACGAGTGGTAAACCCGATGAGCGCAAACACTCGCAATAAAACCCATTATCACTTGTGCAATCGTTTTGCACTCCACTTGTAATCTGGACAATTATCAGCTGCTATTGTTAGCATAATAATTCCAAATTATGTTAGAACATATTGAAAATTGCTATAAAAAGAATTCTGGGCTAGATTCCGAGTAGAGCGCTTACGCATTAACTCTGCTAGAAGTAAGCTTGTTGCGCACGTTGGGTAGCACTTGTATTACAGGTTGAAAGTCGCTAGCTTGAGATATGTAAAAAATAGACATTTTGATTATCGCAATTGCATTAATGTACTACCACATAGAAAAGTGGGAAAACACCCTACCCGCGCACAAACTCGAACAGGTTTTCACAAGTGCGCTAACCTGACAAATTATGAAATTTTCACATTCTATTGTTCTTCACATGGAATAATATGTTCTATTTATTCATATATACACACACACACGCACACACACATATATATATATATTTATATATATATATATATATATATATATATATATATACACAGTATATACATACATACATGTGTGTGTGTATATATATATATATATACATGTGTGTGTGTGTGTGTGTATATATATATATATATATATATATATATAAGTAAAAGTTTGTATGTGGTATATGCACTCTCATCAACAGACCGCAACTTGCCAGGGTGCTGTAGCCAGGTATGTAAAAAATAAGAATTAGAAAGCACTCACTGGACTGTAGACAACAACTTCAATGAAATATCCTTTATTGTGACGTTTCGGGACCAACAACGTCCCTTCTTCTGACAAGCAAAAAAGTGAAAACAGACAAACTTATAAAGACCCTTACAACCACTCCCCTTGGTGAGCTACTAATCAAAATGTGCCGTGTGCAAAAGTACATGGGCCGGGTGCAAAACCGGCTTTCATATAAGTGATACAAAACAAATATAAACTGTTATTATTTAAAGTGTACATCAAACAATATATATATTATTATCCCTGTGGATGTGTAATGCAAATGTAACAAAGAACTGGATACGATCACACACATGCTCAAAGTTGTCCGAGGTGTATTAGACCTAATATAAATAACAACACAAACCTGATAGGAGGGCGAAACACACCCTCGCAATGCGATAGGTTAAGAACATTCATCACACAAAAGCACACCTACCACTATTACGCCAACCAATAACAAGGACTGAAATCTGTAAACAAATAGACTGATTGGTAATATTCACCCGTCCTCTATGATGTCTGGGGGCGTGTTCGCTAGCAGACCGAGTGTCAATAGTGCTGTCAAACCGCAGATCCGGGGCTTACTATAGTGCCCACTGGCACCTAATCCCCCTATTTCAAAGCGCGGTCATCGCATCAATCATACGTGTCCCTTATTGTCAGCGCACTGTGATCATCCGAAACCTCATGCCACAGATGCGGCTGTGTGTCCCCGTTCCCGGTTGTCATGACAACCTGTATACACAATCCATGATATATAACCTCTCAATCGCAGCGCTCAAGGGGTCATATCATCCACAACATCATGGCACCGACACGGCAGAATACATCACAATAGTTCTTACTTCATGCCGCGGTTGCCATGGTGACCAAGTGTTTCTCCCATATTTCAACACGCCAGGCATATTGAGGCCACCGCCACATACTCTCGATAGTAATTAGCTATACTAGGCATATGCCGCGTTCCCCTAGTTAAATGTCGCGGACTTCTAAGAAACCGCAATGCCAACACCAGACACCACAATTGCATACTTGGGACCGCCACCTGTGACCAAAGAGACCACAATGTAAATAGAAACCATAGCAACCATAAATGCGTGCTGGAGGCCACCAACTGATACAGACGGCTGTGCTACTCACCAAGTGTCACCTTCCAAGCACGGAACACAAATGCAACCCAAATCCTGAAAAAAATAAATAAAAATAACAATAAAATAAATATAAACTTATCCTCTGCTATATGCATATACTCAGGTCAATCAATTCTCCTCAAAAGTATTATATATCCGGTAAATTATTACCCTCAATCGCAAATCAAACCACTCACATGCAATCGCCTCTGCACATATTATGACATAATAACCACCTAATTCTACTGCCAAAGTGCTGTGTACCAAGTACTCTATTACCCACAATACGAAACATAACCACCCAACTGCAGTCACCTCTCCGGGGTCTGCAAGGGTAAACCCCCACTCACCGTGGGATATTATCCCCAATAATAAACCACTCGTAGACAACCTACATAGAAGAAAGTGTACGTGAATATAATAAAATAGAAAATCAGGGTTATATGAGTGTGGCCCTAGATGTCACAAACTCATCAGAGCCAACCCACAATCATCCATCTCAACATATGTATCCCAAGAGGTCACAGTAACGACTGTCCAGGCGTGCCAGCCAGGGAGACACTAAGCATCATGGCCTAGCCCCCCCCAAGATAAACATATAGTCACACAACTTGAGCATGTGTAGAAAGCATACCAGTCATAGAAAAAAACAAAACATGAACATGTGTGTAAACTAACGAAGATAAGAACAAAATTAAAAACAGATAAAAACATAGCACACCTCATATACATATATATTCACAAAGTGATCATCAGCTGCGAGAAAACATGGAACTCACTATTTCTAGATGAAATAATTTCTAGATGAAATAATTTCTAAAACTACCATCAGAGTAGGAAGTGGACTCTCATTTATGGCGCTGCATCTTATGTCGCCTGCCCCATTGGGCCCAACCTCAATGGATCAGTGGACTCTCACATCACGACTTAGTTTTAGAATCAATGTGACTGTGGACTCCAAATGTAAACCAGTGAACTCTTGCACCTCATCTTCATTATAGAAAGTTCTGCCATCCCGTCTGTATGTTCAAGCCTCTAGGGGCCAATGTACACAATTCGTGTATCCAGCGTGCTTCCTTTCTCAGGATTATCTTGGCTCGATTTCCTCCTCTTCGTAGGACCGGTACATGATCTATAATTCTGAAGCGTAAGTCGCTCACAGTGTGTCCTGCTTCCAGGAAGTGGCGGGCCACAGGATGCTCTGCCTTCTGAGAATTGATTGCCGATCTGATGCTGGAGCGGTGGTTCGCCATCCTCACCCTGGCATCATCCGTCGTCTTGCCAGTGTAGAATTTCCCACAGGGGCAATTAAGTAGATATACGATAAATTGGGTTGTACATGTCAGATAGTATTTGATCTGGTATCTTTTTCGGCGGTCAGGATGTTGGAATGTCGTGCCAGTGTGCATACTGTTGCAAGTTACACAACTAATGCATTTATAGCATCCCATTTTTCTCTTTAGCCATGTTTGTTTCTCATTTCTTAGGGGGATGTCTGTCTTTACCAGCAAATCCCTCAAGCTTCTGCCCCTGCGGTATGCCAATCGTGGAGCTGCCCATTCAGCGAATGGCAGTGTAGGGTCACTCTGGAGTATTTTCCATTCCTCCTTAATTGCTTTGGCAATTCTGTGTTGGTCTGGATTGTACGTGGTCACAAACGTGAGTTGGGGATTTGATGTAATACCTGTGGTGCTTACTTCTTGTTGAGATAGAAGAGCCGATTCACGTTGTTGTTCTAAATTTTTCTTACTGTATCCACGTTGAAGGAATCTTTGTGTCATTTCTGACATCTGTGTTTGCATCAAGTCACTGTTGGTATTGTTTCTGATCACCCTTTGATATTGCGCTTTAGGGATATTTCGTATGAGTGCAGGCTGATGGCAGCTTCTGGCATGTAGTAATGTGTTGCGGTCTGTTTTCTTCCGGAACAACGTTGTTCCCAGTCTGTTAGAATTTTTGAACACCCTGACATCCAGAAAATCAACTGTGGTACTGTTGGCTGAGTGTTGAAATTTAATTGTGCTATCCATCTCGTTTAGAGTATGGATCCAGTCATTCAGTGCCTGTTCACCATCACGCCATATCAAGAAGACGTCGTCTATATAACGACAGTAGTGTAGGATGGCATCCATTTCGTACACCTTCATTTGTATGGCCTCATAGTCCGCCATGAACAGATTAGCCAACGATGGGGCCATGTTTGACCCCATCGCGGTCCCCTCAATTTGTAGGTAAAAGGTGTTTTCAAACCGGAAGAAGTTATTCTCCAAACATATCCTTAGGAGCTCAACCAGCATGTCCTCTGGGGGCCCCACATATGGACTTTTCCGTAGATGGTTAACCACGGCTGCAATCCCTGACTTATGGGGAATAACCGTGTACAAACTGCAGACATCCATCGTCACAAGTAGATCAGTGGGTTGTATGTCATCTAGTTTGGTAATGGCACGGATAAAGGCATTTGAATCTTGTGTATATGATTGCATTCTTTTAACCATTGGCTGTAGATGAAAATCCAGAAACTCGGCAAGTGGTTGAAGGAGTGATCCCCTTGCTGAAACGATGGGTCTTCCTGGGGGATTTTTTGGATCCTTGTGGATCTTTGGTAACGTGTAAATGATGGGTATTATAGGATAATCTCTCTTCATGAATTTGTACTCCTGTGTGGTTATGAAACCGATTGTACACCACATGTCCAGTTTTTCATCAATATATCTTTTCAATTGCTGAGTCGGATCCATTTGGAGGGCCCTATAGGTGTTCCTGTCTGTTAATTGGCCCAAAAGTTCAGCTCTGTATTGTTGCACATCCATAACAACCACCGCCCCACCCTTATCTGCCGGGCGTATTATGATGGTCGTGTCTTCAGCTAGTGTCTTAAGTGCCTGTCTTTCTTCCTTAGATAGATTGTCCACTCTCCTCCTATTGGGAACCTTCTTGGAGACATGACTTAAGTAGTTTGTGTATGCGGTAATGGATGGGTTTTGTGACTTCGGGTCAAATGTTCCAGGTGTTCGGAAAGGTGTTATTTCGCTATTCTCTGTCTGATAATATTCTTTAAGTCTCAAATTTCTTCCAAATTTTTGAATGTCGATGTACATATCAAATGAACTGGACCTCATTGTCGGGACAAAGGATAAGCCCTTATTTAATAGGGAGTTTTCCGATTGTGATAGTGGTCTTGTACTGATGTTAAATACATTGTCAATTATCTCCGGAGGAAGGTGAGATGGAGGGTATGCGGTACCTCTAGTGTTCGTTCCCCTCATATTGTCCCACTGTTGTCCTCTATTGGCACCTCTGGATCTAGTGGTAATGCCACGATATGAAGGGTCTCCACTAGTTGTGGCCACCTCTGGGTCTGAGCTATCACCTGAGCCAAGATACTCCTGAGAAAGGAAGCACGCTGGATACACGAATTGTGTACATTGGCCCCTAGAGGCTTGAACATACAGACGGGATGGCAGAACTTTCTATAATGAAGATGAGGTGCAAGAGTTCACTGGTTTACATTTGGAGTCCACAGTCACATTGATTCTAAAACTAAGTCGTGATGTGAGAGTCCACTGATCCATTGAGGTTGGGCCCAATGGGGCAGGCGACATAAGATGCAGCGCCATAAATGAGAGTCCACTTCCTACTCTGATGGTAGTTTTAGAAATTATTTCATCTAGAAATTATTTCATCTAGAAATAGTGAGTTCCATGTTTTCTCGCAGCTGATGATCACTTTGTGAATATATATGTATATGAGGTGTGCTATGTTTTTATCTGTTTTTAATTTTGTTCTTATCTTCGTTAGTTTACACACATGTTCATGTTTTGTTTTTTTCTATGACTGGTATGCTTTCTGCACATGCTCAAGTTGTGTGACTATATGTTTATCTTGGGGGGGGCTAGGCCATGATGCTTAGTGTCTCCCTGGCTGGCACGCCTGGACAGTCGTTACTGTGACCTCTTGGGATACATATGTTAAGATGGATGATTGTGGGTTGGCTCTGATGAGTTTGTGACATCTAGGGCCACACTCATATAACCCTGATTTTCTATTTTATTATATTCACGTACACTTTCTTCTATGTAGGTTGTCCACGAGTGGTTTATTATTGGGGATAATATCCCACGGTGAGTGGGGGTTTACCCTTGCAGACCCCGGAGAGGTGACTGCAGTTGGGTGGTTATGTTTCGTATTGTGGGTAATAGAGTACTTGGTACACAGCACTTTGGCAGTAGAATTAGGTGGTTATTATGTCATAATATGTGCAGAGGCGATTGCATGTGAGTGGTTTGATTTGCGATTGAGGGTAATAATTTACCGGATATATAATACTTTTGAGGAGAATTGATTGACCTGAGTATATGCATATAGCAGAGGATAAGTTTATATTTATTTTATTGTTATTTTTATTTTTTTTTTTCAGGATTTGGGTTGCATTTGTGTTCCGTACTTGGAAGGTGACACTTGGTGAGTAGCACAGCCGTCTGTATCAGTTGGTGGCCTCCAGCACGCATTTATGGTTGCTATGGTTTCTATTTACATTGTGGTCTCTTTGGTCACAGGTGGCGGTTCCAAGTATGCAATTGTGGTGTCTGGTGTTGGCATTGCGGTTTCTTAGAAGTCCGCAACATTTAACTAGGGGAACGCGGCATATGCCTAGTATAGCTAATTACTATCGAGAGTATGTGGCGGTGGCCTCAATATGCCTGGCGTGTTAAAATATGGGAGAAACACTTGGTCACCATGGAAACCGCGGCATGAAGTAAGAACTATTGTGATGTATTCTGCCGTGTCGGTGCCATGATGTTGTGGATGATATGACCCCTTGAGCGCTGCGATTGAGAGGTTATAAATCATGGATTGTGTATACAGGTTGTCATGACAACCGGGAACGGGGACACACAGCCGCATCTGTGGCATGAGGTTTCGGATGATCACAGTGCGCTGACAATAAGGGACACGTATGATTGATGCGATGACCGCGCTTTGAAATAGGGGGATTAGGTGCCAGTGGGCACTATAGTAAGCCCCGGATCTGCGGTTTGACAGCACTATTGACACTCGGTCTGCTAGCGAACACGCCCCCAGACATCATAGAGGACGGGTGAATATTACCAATCAGTCTATTTGTTTACAGATTTCAGTCCTTGTTATTGGTTGGCGTAATAGTGGTAGGTGTGCTTTTGTGTGATGAATGTTCTTAACCTATCGCATTGCGAGGGTGTGTTTCGCCCTCCTATCAGGTTTGTGTTGTTATTTATATTAGGTCTAATACACCTCGGACAACTTTGAGCATGTGTGTGATCGTATCCTGTTTTTTGTTACATTTGCATTACACATCCACAGGGATAATAATATATATATTGTTTGATGTACACTTTAAATAATAACAGTTTATATTTGTTTTGTATCACTTATATGAAAGCCGGTTTTGCACCCGGCCCATGTACTTTTGCACACGGCACATTTTGATTGGTAGCTCACCAAGGGAAGTTGTTGTAAGGGTCTTTATAAGTTTGTCTGTTTTCACTTTTTTGCTTGTCAGAAGAAGGGACGTTGTTGGTCCCGAAACGTCACAATAAAGGATATTTCATTGAAGTTGTTGTCTATAGTCCAGTGAGTGCTTTCTAATTCTTATTTTTTACATACCTGGCTACAGCACCCTGGCAAGTTGCGGTCTGTTGATGAGAGTGCATATACCACATACAAACTTTTACTTATACTCCCACGGTACAGTGCACCCATATTTTGGCTGAATTAGCCCCTATCATTTCCCTTCTTTCTCAGTATTTGTGCCTCAATCTTTTATCAGTATGACTGAACCAAATAGTGAAAACATGGAAACACCTGATTTAACCCATAGCGAGAGTATGGAAGAGAGACATGAGGACATCTTTACATTCACGGACGAAGATGCAGAGGCCATCCGATTTGGCTCCGTTGAAGAACAACAAGTAGAAGAGTCGTGTCAATCTCTGTATAACACACTGGCAAAGCTTAAACAACGTGAGATAGATCTCAATCTCCATGGGATTTATCTTTCGGACTACCACAAAAAGAGATTACTGCCACGAGGGTTCAGAGTGAAGAACATCCCTACAATTGGTAGATCAAATGCTGAATTTTGCACCAACTGGTGCAAAATCCTCAACAAATGCTCGTTTGATCTTATGCTTCTGGTGATCAGAGAAGCGGGACGACTACTCCAAGAAGTACGAAATGAGATCCAAGCATTTGAAGCGGAACAGCTACATACACTTAGAGCAGACAAGACCGTGGATTGGATTGACAAATTGACACAACAAGTCAAGTTATATAAACAAGAACTTATTGCGTTCAAAAATCGGAAACTCCAAACAGTTAATCAGGATTACACCTATAAGAGTGTATATCGGTGGATGCTATCACCAGATGAAAGAAAGAATTTCAGATCAAGACGTGAAAGGAGATTCACAAAAAGAAACATCAATACAGTTGATACTAGCTCAGGTGATAGCTCAGACCCAGAGGTGGCCACAACTAGTGGAGACTCTTCATATCGTGGCATTACCACTAGATCCAGAGGTGCCAATAGAGGACAACAGTGGGACAATATGAGGGGAACGAACACTAGAGGTACCGCATACCCTCCATCTCACCTTCCTCCGGCTCGTTTTTTAGGACGAGGCACAGGCCACACACGAGGAGGGGGGGGCATGTCACGCCGCCCTCCGATACAGAGGAGATAATTGACAATGTATTTAACATCAGTACAAGACCACTATCACAATCGGAAAACTCCCTATTAAATAAGGGCTTATCCTTTGTCCCGACAATGAGGTCCAGTTCATTTGATATGCACATCGACATTCAAAAATTTGGAAGAAATTTGAGACTTAAAGAATATTATCAGACAGAGAATAGCGAAATAACACCTTTCCGAACACCTGGAACATTTGACCCGAAGTCACAAAACCCATCCATTACCGCATACACGAACTACTTAAGTCATGTCTCCAAGAAGGTTCCCAATAGGAGGAGAGTGGACAATCTATCTAAGGAAGAAAGACAGGCACTTAAGACACTAGCTGAAGACACGACCATCATAATACGCCCGGCAGATAAGGGTGGGGCGGTGGTTGTTATGGATGTGCAACAATACAGAGCTGAACTTTTGGGCCAATTAACAGACAGGAACACCTATAGGGCCCTCCAAATGGATCCGACTCAGCAATTGAAAAGATATATTGATGAAAAACTGGACATGTGGTGTACAATCGGTTTCATAACCACACAGGAGTACAAATTCATGAAGAGAGATTATCCTATAATACCCATCATTTACACGTTACCAAAGATCCACAAGGATCCAAAAAATCCCCCAGGAAGACCCATCGTTTCAGCAAGGGGATCACTCCTTCAACCACTTGCCGAGTTTCTGGATTTTCATCTACAGCCAATGGTTAAAAGAATGCAATCATATACACAAGATTCAAATGCCTTTATCCGTGCCATTACCAAACTAGATGACATACAACCCACTGATCTACTTGTGACGATGGATGTCTGCAGTTTTTACACGGTTATTCCCCATAAGTCAGGGATTGCAGCCGTGGTTAACCATCTACGGAAAAGTCCATATGTGGGGCCCCCAGAGGACGTGCTGGTTGAGCTCCTAAGGATATGTTTGGAGAATAACTTCTTCCGGTTTGAAAACACCTTTTACCTACAAATTGAGGGGACCGCAATGGGGTCAAACATGGCCCCATCGTTGGCTAATCTGTTCATGGCGGACTATGAGGCCATACAAATGAAGGTGTACGAAATTAATGCCATCCTACACTACTGTCGTTATATAGACGACGTCTTCTTGATATGGCGTGATGGTGAACAGGCACTGAACGACTGGATCCATACTCTAAACGAGATGGATAGCACAATTAAATTTCAACACTCAGCCAACAGTACCACAGTTGATTTTCTGGATGTCAGGGTGTTCAAAAATTCTAACAGACTGGGAACAACGTTTTTCCGGAAGAAAACAGACCGCAACACATTACTACATGCCAGAAGCTGCCATCAGCCTGCACTCATACGAAATATCCCTAAAGCGCAATATCAAAGGGTGATCAGAAACAATACCAACAGTGACTTGATGCAAACACAGATGTCAGAAATGACACAAAGATTCCTTCAACGTGGATACAGTAAGAAAAATTTAGAGCAACAACGTGAATCGGCTCTTCTATCTCAACAAGAAGTAAGCACCACAGGTATTACATCAAATCCCCAACTCACGTTTGTGACCACGTACAATCCAGACCAACACAGAATTGCCAAAGCAATTAAGGAGGAATGGAAAATACTCCAGAGTGACCCTACACTGCCATTCGCTGAATGGGCAGCTCCACGATTGGCATACCGCAGGGGCAGAAGCTTGAGGGATTTGCTGGTAAAGACAGACATCCCCCTAAGAAATGAGAAACAAACATGGCTAAAGAGAAAATGGGATGCTATAAATGCATTAGTTGTGTAACTTGCAACAGTATGCACACTGGCACGACATTCCAACATCCTGACCGCCGAAAAAGATACCAGATCAAATACTATCTGACATGTACAACCCAATTTATCGTATATCTACTTAATTGCCCCTGTGGGAAATTCTACACTGGCAAGACGACGGATGATGCCAGGGTGAGGATGGCGAACCACCGCTCCAGCATCAGATCGGCAATCAATTCTCAGAAGGCAGAGCATCCTGTGGCCCACCACTTCCTGGAAGCAGGACACACTGTGAGCGACTTACGCTTCAGAATTATAGATCATGTACCGGTCCTACGAAGAGGAGGAAATCGAGCCAAGATACTCCTGAGAAAGGAAGCACGCTGGATACACGAATTGTGTACATTGGCCCCTAGAGGCTTGAACATACAGACGGGATGGCAGAACTTTCTATAATGAAGATGAGGTGCAAGAGTTCACTGGTTTACATTTGGAGTCCACAGTCACATTGATTCTAAAACTAAGTCGTGATGTGAGAGTCCACTGATCCATTGAGGTTGGGCCCAATGGGGCCGGCGACATAAGATGCAGCGCCATAAATGAGAGTCCACTTCCTACTCTGATGGTAGTTTTAGAAATTATTTCATCTAGAAATTATTTCATCTAGAAATAGTGAGTTCCATGTTTTCTCGCAGCTGATGATCACTTTGTGAATATATATGTATATGAGGTGTGCTATGTTTTTATCTGTTTTTAATTTTGTTCTTATCTTCGTTAGTTTACACACATGTTCATGTTTTGTTTTTTTCTATGACTGGTATGCTTTCTACACATGCTCAAGTTGTGTGACTATATGTTTATCTTGGGGGGGGCTAGGCCATGATGCTTAGTGTCTCCCTGGCTGGCACGCCTGGACAGTCGTTACTGTGACCTCTTGGGATACATATGTTGAGATGGATGATTGTGGGTTGGCTCTGATGAGTTTGTGACATCTAGGGCCACACTCATATAACCCTGATTTTCTATTTTATTATATTCACGTACACTTTCTTCTATGTAGGTTGTCTACGAGTGGTTTATTATTGGGGATAATATCCCACGGTGAGTGGGGGTTTACCCTTGCAGACCCCGGAGAGGTGACTGCAGTTGGGTGGTTATGTTTCGTATTGTGGGTAATAGAGTACTTGGTACACAGCACTTTGGCAGTAGAATTAGGTGGTTATTATGTCATAATATGTGCAGAGGCGATTGCATGTGAGTGGTTTGATTTGCGATTGAGGGTAATAATTTACTGGATATATAATACTTTTGAGGAGAATTGACACTTGGTGAGTAGCACAGCCGTCTGTATCAGTTGGTGGCCTCCAGCACGCATTTATGGTTGCTATGGTTTCTATTTACATTGTGGTCTCTTTGGTCACAGGTGGCGTTCCCAAGTATGCAATTGTGGTGTCTGGTGTTGGCATTGCGGTTTCTTAGAAGTCCGCGACATTTAACTAGGGGAACGCGGCATATGCCTAGTATAGCTAATTACTATCGAGAGTATGTGGCGTTGGCCTCAATATGCCTGGCGTGTTGAAATATGGGAGAAACACTTGGTCACCATGGCAACTGTGGCATGAAGTAAGAACTATTGTGATGTATTCTGCCGTGTCGGTGCCATGATGTTGTGGATGATATGACCCCTTGAGCGCTGTGATTGAGAGGTTATATATCATGGATTGTGTATACAGGTTGTCATGACAACCGGGAACGGGGACACACAGCCGCATCTGTGGCATGAGGTTTCGGATGATCACAGTGCGCTGACAATAAGGGACACGTATGATTGATGCGATGACCGCGCTTTGAAATAGGGGGATTAGGTGCCAGTGGGCACTATAGTAAGCCCCGGATCTGCGGTTTGACAGCACTATTGACACTCGGTCTGCTAGCGAACACGCCCCCAGACATCATAGAGGACGGGTGAATATTACCAATCAGTCTATTTGTTTACAGATTTCAGTCTTTGTTATTGGTTGGCGTAATAGTGGTAGGTGTGCTTTTGTGTGATGAATGTTCTTAACCTATCGCATTGTGAGGGTGTGTTTCGCCCTCCTATCAGGTTTGTGTTGTTATTTATATTAGGTCTAATACACCTCGGACAACTTTGAGCATGTGTGTGATCGCATCCAGTTTTTTGTTACATTTGCATTACACATCCACAGGGATAATAATATATATATTGTTTGATGTACACTTTAAATAATAACAGTTTATATTTGTTTTGTATCACTTATATGAAAGCCGGTTTTGCACCCGGCCCATGTACTTTTGCACACGGCACATTTTGATTGGTAGCTCACCAAGGGGAGTGGTTGTAAGGGTCTTTATAAGTTTGTCTGTTTTCACTTTTTTGCTTGTCAGAAGAAGGGACGTTGTTGGTCCCGAAACGTCACAATAAAGGATATTTCATTGAAGTTGTTGTCTACAGTCCAGTGAGTGCTTTCTAATTCTTATTTTTTATATATATATATATATATATATATATATATATATATATATATATATAGAAAGAGATGGGGAAGCGGCACACACCATCATAACATCCATCTGGTGCACTGCAACAATGTAAATCACAAATCCAATCCAGAACCTACACCTGGCGTGGTGTGTATGGAGAGTCCTTGGAAAAATCAGGCAGCACAGGAAATTTAGACAAAAGCCTTTTAATGCAACAAGGCAAAAAACAAGAGGGCCTTAACCCATAACGTTTCAGTTCTCTCTAGAACCTTTCTCAAATGGAGTCCAAACAGACATATATCTGTTTGGGCTACATTTGAGAAAGGTTCTAGAGAGAACCGAAAACGTGTGTGTGTGGATTTATATATATATATATATATATATATATATATATATATACATACATACACACCAGGGGTGACTGTGGAGTAAGTGAAAAGAGGTTTTTTTGTGGCAGTTCGCACACATTGGGTGTAGTGCTCGTATTACAAGTTGAAAGTAAATATAATCACTTGAGCTCAATTAAAGTTAACCCCCACCAGGATAGATCAACTTTAGAGCTCTGATTAACTGTATTGTGAAGGGCTCCAAAACAGAACATATTCTTCTACGTGGAGAACATTGGAATTTGAAATATTCATATTTTCATGTTGGGTCAGTGCACTTGAGAATGTGTTTGCGTTTGATTAGAGTGCGCGTATATTATAATATGCGATTTAGTACTCACACATGAAAATATGCGATCGGCTTTGCGCGTGAGTTGCGTGTATGCACATGTGCTAGGCATGATATATAGTTCTACTTATCTTTTTTTTTTTAAGGGTTAGGGCTATTTTTAAAGCCTTAACACCAACTCTATGCAATTACAATTAGGCGCGAGTTACAGTTAATTGTAGCTACTTTGTAATATATGAATTTAGCATTTCCTGAACAATTAACTGGTACCTGTTGGTGTGAAAAAATGTAATGTTTCTAATAATTAACTGATTAACCAACTCTGTATGTCAAATTCATTCACATTATTGGCTCATTTGGTGCATGCGCCGCATGACAAAAGTATTTAAACGGCATATAACTATAAATTAACCATGTATTACTGTTTCTCACAGTTGCGACCTGCTTTCTGTTTGTCTGCTCACAAGGGAAGGCTACCCCCATAGTTCAAATAACCTATGAGAAAGCGTTAGCACACCAGGGGCCCGATCACGTATGCAGCGTCGTCTGAAAAAGTCTCCAATTATTTTGTGAATCTAGTGATCACATATATGGCGCAGCATACAAATGCAGTGCGTATATTTTACCCATTGCGCACTGCTTTTACTCCCATAAACTAACAAAGAAACGGCGTCACAAGTCTGTATCACATTTTAAGGACTTATTTGGCGAAAATGGAGAAATGGTACTCCATTTTTACCTTGACACACATAGGCAGGCACAACAAACCTTGCACTGAGTATATGAGCACCGTAACTACCTGGAAGTCTTAACAAACACTTAACGCATGCGCAATATGTACTTTTCCACCGCCATCCCCCCACCGCAATAACTAATGTATTAACCCCTAATCTGCCAACCACCACATCGCAAAGAATCTAATAAATGTATTAACCCTAATCCGCCAACCACCCAAAATGTAAAGTATCTAATTAGACTATTAACCTCTCCTTCCAGGCGGCTCCATCTTCATCCAGTACGGACCATCTTCTTTCTTCATCCCGGTGACGCAGAGCAAAGGCAGTGTGCAGCAGAGCAGAATTGACGGCCGTGCAGACATCCAACGTAGAGGTTCCTCTTCATGCGATCATCCACCGCACAATGAAGATTGAATGCAAGGTACCCATTTTATTTTGGGGTACCTTGCATTCCTATTGGCTGAAAATGTCAAATCAGCCAGTAGGATGAGAGCTAATAGAATTTAAATAGTTTTCATCCTATAACACTCATCCTAGAATACTCTTTATTGGCGAGTATAGAGAATCTCAGGAGTGGTGAGTCAAATGACACAACCGCTGATGAATGCGGAAGTTAAGTTATGCCCACAATAATGGATAACATCGCTCTTCCTTTAGCCTGAATCATTTGATTAAAAGAAACTAACAGTTAGCAGAACAAAAGGGATATGTTAAAAAAAAGGTTGATAAATCCTAACATTCACACTAATACGACGACAGATAATATGGCCATTGCATTCATACACCTATGTCAATAAGTTCTTGGCAAAAATACATCTAACCAATTAACGATATAACAGTGTTAACAGGAAGACTGAGCTGTCTACAAGCTAATAATACTTATAGAAATATGACCTATATAAATAGGTTGTTTTTTTAACATTATCCTGTGAATTATAGTCATAATTTATTATAGACATAAGATACTATGGGTTACATGATATCTACACCAAAGTCTTGAGGGTGGTATCACCTTTTTTGTATGACATATTGTGTTTTAATGATTGAGACAATATGAAGTTTTTTAAAATGTGATTTGCACTGGCAAGATGGTTGCATCAGTGGGAATTTGATTTGTTTGAATCTAACACACCTGTGTAAGAGGTGTGTTCCTCTTGATGATTAGGGATAGGTTGATAGTTGTATAAGAGCCAGTACTCTCATTTAGTTTGGAGAAGCCTGAGGAAACAGAGATATGAGAAACAAGTTGCTTTCTGTTTTTAAACATATAGGGTCAACAACAGACCCATTGTTTTTATATGTATTTTATTAAATTTAAGTATTTTTATCCACATCTTGAGAGTCTGAGCTTTCTTCCTATATTGAGAAGACCTTGGAACACAGTTCTCACACTGGGATAGTGAGCTGGGATACTGCAAGATCCCAGTCTGCGTTACTTAGCACAACTGGGTGCTGCCTCACTTGTGAGTACGCATTTGCACTATTTTGTCGAGCACAGTGTGAAAACTATATCACACTAGGATGCGCCCTTGTCTTGTGATTTTTTTCACAGTATACACCTCAAGTTTAATAATTTTTTTGAGAACAAGGAGCTGACTCCAACTAGCAAAGACCACCAACTTGCAAAGACCATCCACTGGGAGCATCACTGGTCTGAATTGGTGACCTGGAACCTTTATAAAGGACTGACATTCCTAACAGATAAGACTATTTGGGGACAAGGGTCCATATAAATTATATTATACCCTTTGATTGTTTAATTTTTGTTGTTGAATGTTGCCTAATAAGTATATGTATTGTCACTTCTGATACTTTAGACATCTGCTATCAGCATAGCCTTTTTTCCTTTCCATTATCTGCGCCCCGTAGAGTTGACACAAGGATCTGTGTTTCAACAGACTAGGCTCATCCTTTTGGCTGATTTGAAATTTTCAGCCGATAGGAATGCTAGGTACTACCATAATAAAACTGGTACCTTTAATTCAATCTTAGAGTATGGTGGATGATCGCATGAAGATGAGCCTCCACGTTGGATGTTTGAGCGGCCACCCATCCTGCTCCACTCTGCTCCGCCCCACCCCACCTTTGCTCTGCGTCACATGGATAAAGAAAGAAGATGGTCCAGGAATGGTGAGTATCTATGTTTGGGTTAGTGTTAGGTTTTTTTTTGGGGGGGGGGGTTGTTTTTTTTTTTTCTTTTTTAGATTAGGGCATTTATTTATTTTTAATGGGCACTAAAGAACTGATGGGCCTTTTAAGGGCAATGTCCATACAAATGGAAAATGGGTAGATTAGATTTTTTTAGTTTTAGGTTTTTTTATTTTGGGGGATTTGGTGGGTTAGGGGTTTTACTGTTAGGGGTTAAATTGTATTATTTAATGTAAAAGAGCTGTTAAACTCAAGGCAATGCCTTACAAAGGGCCCTTTTGAGGGCTATTGGTAGTTTAATATTATCTTACGGGGTGTGTTTTTGGATGGCTTTTTTATTTTGATAGGGGTTCTAGATTAGGTTTAATTTTTTATTTTGGATAATTTTGTTTATTTTTTTCTGTAATCTTAGTTTTTTTATTTTTTGTAATACTAGATTTTATATTTTAATTTAATCTTAGTTTTTTTAATGTAAACTTAGTTTTATTTTTCATGTAAATATGGGGATTTTTATTAATTTTTAAAAGTAGTCTTTTTTATTTTATGTAGTTGTAATAATTTGGGGTTAATTTAGGGAGTGTTTGGTTAGGGGGCTTAGTGAATAGATTGATACTTTGCGTTTTGGGGGGTGGTTTAATGGTTAATAGGTTAATTAGGTAGTTTGCGTTATGGGGGTTGGCGGTTTTGGGGTTAATTAGGTACTTTGCATTGTGGGGGGGTGTTGTATTAGGGGTTAATACATTTATTAGGTACTTTGTGATGTGGGGGGATGCTGGCTTAGGGGTTAATACATTTATTAGGTACTTTGTGATGTGGGGGGATGCTGGCTTAGGGGTTAATATATTTATTAGGTACTTTGTGATGTGGGGGGATGGCGGATTAGAGGTTAATACATTTATTAGGTACTTTGCAGTGTTGGGGTTGGCGGATAAGGGATTAATAGTTTAAATAGGTAGGGGATGGCGGTTTAGAGGTTAATACATTTTATTAGTAGTTGAGATGTGGTGAGATGGTGGATATAGTGGTTTTGACGTGTTGGGTTCATTTTTTGGAGGCTGTTTTATTTGTATTTGCATTTTATTTGTTTTTACTTAGTCACCAGCAGTTCATAAACTTTCGTAAGTCACTGGCGACTCCAGAAATGTGTATTTCTGCACATTTCTGAACCTCTCCAGCTTATCCGACTTACGGCAGTATATGATCTGCCGGCGCCGTGTATGTGATTTACACGATGTGCAAGGTGAACTTACAGACGGCATGGGTTTCAGCAGTTGCCCTGAAACCTACGCCGTATATGTAATCTTGTCCCAGATGTGCTGTCTATACCCATGTCATTTCCTACATTGGTGTTTTTCTATGTCTATCAAATAAAATTGAAGTTTTAACAGAGTGCTTCCCACTGTCTTTATATATTTGCATATCATAGCTGCAGTGAAGCCCAGTAAAATGCAACACATTAAGATCTGGTTTTGCACATATCTTGGTGTATAGCACTTTTACATGAAGAAATCAGGCTCTGAAAAGAACTCAATACTGCAAGAGTCTGCGTTCTTCTGCATTATAAAGATCATAGAGCACAACAATACAAATCTTTTTTATGTTTTACAGGTAGCCCTCGTTTTACAACGGTTCAATTTACACCGTTTCAGAATAACAACCTTTTTTTCCAGTCATGTGACTGCTATTGAAAAGCATTTGAGAAGCAGTGCATTTATTAAAATAGCCAGTAGGTGGAGCTGTCCGCTTGTATTGCAGCAAAGCCAAGCAAGCTGAAATTAATCAGTTTAACCAGACCTGAGCTATCGAGCAGATTTCAAAGGAACAAGATCTTCCTGTCTATAAATCAGTCCAGATTAGAATGCATAGAAAGAACTGTTTGCAGAAAAATGCAAGTGAAGTCTGTGTTGTGTGATTATTTTATTAGGTTTATAATGCTGTTTAGCAAATGTTTTTGTTCATTTAACTTAGTTTAATTATATATTCTGTGTTGTGTGATTATTTTATTAGGTTTATAATGCTGTTTAGCATTTAAAGTCTTCATTTCAAAGCTTTAAAAATAATGTATTAGGTGGTACTTATGACAATTCTGAGAGGGGCCTGGGACCTATCTCCCTCACTTTCCATTGACTTACATTAAAAACTGGGTTTCAATTTACAGTGGTTTCGATTTACAACCATTCCTTCTGGAACCTAACCCCGGCGTAAACTGAGGGCTACCTGTATTCTGTTTATTTAAGTAAGACTCTTTGCATTTAGCTATCACCATTCTAATCATCCAGTATTTAACATGAAGTAAGTTGAGTCCTTTTGTGTGGGGGGGTGATGCTTTGCAACCCCAATTCATGAATGTGGCACCACCAAACCTCAAATGTTATAGGTTTGCAGGATTTACTGCAAGCAGCAATGTTGTATGCAGATCAAGGAAAGAAGAGGGACAAGTGTCACGTAAAAGAAATAAAAGGGATTTTATAGGAGAAAATGAGGTCCCAATCACCCTGCAGCCTTCATATTTAGATTGTGATCAATTGTTTGCACCTACAAATTAGCAATGTGCATTCAAGATTTGAAATAATTAAAATGTGTCCAATGCTAATTCCTTGAGTCATTTCATACACAAATGAATACATTATTAGACAAAACGATGTTTATGCCGTTTGGCGCCAAATAAAGGTGCAAGAATTGGGGGGGAAGGAGTTTTATTGTTTAACTAAAAAGCACCTTTGTTTGTAATGATGTACAGGGGGTCTGACCATTCAATTGTCCCTTGTCCCCTGTCCAATTCTGCCAAAGTATTAATAATGACTGATGTTAGGGACAGTCGGTCAGTCACTAAATGCTGCATTTTAGTAATACAGGAGTTGTATGTTCTTAAAGGGACACTGAACCCAAATTTTTTCTTTTGTGATTCAGATAGAGCATGACATTTTAAGCAACTTTCTAATTTACTCTTATTATCAAATTGTCTTCATTCTCTTGGTATCTTTATTTGAAATGCAAGAATTTAACTTTAGATGCCGGCCCATTTTTGGTGAACAACCTGGGTTGTTCTTGCTGATTGGTGGATAAATTCATCCACCAATAAAAAAGTGCTGCCCAGAGGTGTAAAGCAATAAAAAAGCTCAGATGCCTTTTTTTCAAATTAAGATAGCAAGAGAACAAAGAAAAAAAATGATAATTATAGGAGTAAATTAGAAAGTTACTTAAAATTGCATGCTCTGTCTGAATCACAAAAGAAAAAATTTGGGTTCAATGTCCCTTTAATAATATTACAGAATAAGTTATTTTATTGTTTAAATTCTATAATGTAAGGTTTCTGTTAATACTAATTCTCTAGCTTAGAAATAATGGTAATAAATCCAAAGCCAATATTTGTGCCAACCAAATACCTGCATGGGCGAAATTCAGCTGAGTCAAACATTTAAAAAATCAGAAACCAGTATTTAGAACAAAACAACATTGTCAACAATATACTGTACATGCCTACTACATTTTGTCTAAAGTCACACAAGAAGTGCAGCTTGCATAATAATCGTTCTTATTTAAAGGAATTAAAGTAAATTAAAAACCAAAAATGTTATTGTTTAAAAAGATAGATAATCCCTTTATTTACCATTCCCCAGTTTTGCATAACCAACACTTTTATAGATATATACTTTTTACCTTGTATCTAAGCTTCTGCAGACTGCCTCCTTATCTCAGATCTTTTGACAGACTTGCATTTCAGGCAATTAGTGCTGACTCTTATATAACTCTACGTGGGTGAGCACAATGTTATTTAGATGAAATACATGAACTAATGCCCTCTAGCTATGAAAAACTGTCAAATGCATTCAAATAAGATGTGGCCTTCAAGGGCTTAGAGATAGGCATATGAGCCTACCTAGGTTTAGCTTTCAACTAATAATACCAAGAGAACAAAGCACATCTGATGATAAAAGTAAATTAGAAAGTTGTTTAAAATTACAAAACCTATCTGAATCATGAAAGTTTAAAGGGACACTGAACCCAAATGTTTTCTTTCGTGAATCAGATAGAGCATGAAATTTTAAGCAACTTTCTAATTTACTCCTATTATAAAATGTTCTTCATTCTCTTGGTATCTTTATTTGAAATGCAAGAATGTAAGTTTAGATGCCGGCCCATTTTGGTGAACAACCTGGGTTGTTCTTGCTGATTGGTGGATACATTTATTCACCAATAAAAAGTGCTGTCCAGAGTTCTGAACAAAAAAAAAGCTTAGATGCCTTCTTTTTCAAATAAAGATAGCAAGAGAATGAAGAAAATTTGATAATAGGAGTAAATTAGAAAGTTGCTTAAAATCGCATGCTCTATCTGAATCACGAAAGAAAAAATTGGGGTTCATTGTCCCTTTAATTTGCGCATTGCTATCCCCTTAAGTTTCATTCTGCACCTGCCATTGGTCATAAAAGTGCATCCATATACATGTGCATTTATTTTGTAACAAAGGCACATTTGTTAATGAAGCATAGATATTGTCTCGTTTTCACAAAATGAGTATCCAAACAGATGCAGCACAAAATTTAAATAAAACGATTGAATGACAAATCCATCAGTATTCATTTGTTTCTTTTAAATATTTAAAATATTTACTTGTAGTGCACTAGAGAGCCGCTCTAACCAGCTCCTCTTCTGCAGAGAAGGTCCTTTAATGCATGCCCTGAGGGTCACCGCGCTAAGCCTCCAATTAGCACTGCTGGAAAGAAGAGGAGTGGACGGCTCCCCAGTGCGCTAAAGGTAAGTATACTAATTAACTGTTTCACTACTGGTCTGCTCACAAAATGTGGCCTTAGAGGGAACACTGCTATAGATTTATATTTTATTTATTTTTTGTCTGATATTAAGTACTTTTTCCACTTCTCCAGAGATGCTTGATTGACCATGTAACAAGCTTAGAGTAAAAGTTAATTTAAATATTTCCCTAACTAGCCAGCCACATCCAGGAATATTAATTCCACTGGGCATTTCTAAGATTGTATTCCTGAACTATTCTTGATTTTAAAACTTTGTAAATTATTCAAAATGACAGTGATTTAAACTATTTATTTTGTGCACAGATCTTCTATATATTAATATGCATTTAAAGGGATATGAAACCCATTTTTTTTCTGTCATGATACAAATAGAGCATGCAATTTTAAACAACTTTCCAATGTACTTCTATTATCTAATTGGCTTTGTTCTCTTGATATCCTTTGTTGAAAAGCATACATAGGCAGACTCCCGGAGCAGCAAAGTACTACTGTGAACTAGCTGCTGATTAGTGGCTGAATATATATATATATATATATATATATATATATATATATATATATATATATATATATATATATATATATATATATATATATATATATATATATATAATGTCATTGGCTTACTTGATATGTTCAGCTAGTTCCCAGTAGTGCATTGATGATCCTTCAACAAAGGAAACCAAGACAACAAAGCACAATTGATATAAGAAATAAATTAGAAAGTTGTTTTAAATTGTGTGCTGAATGATGAAAGAAAAATGTTGGGTTTCATGTGCTTTTTTTGTGTGCTTTTAGGTGGGTGGACTTAATATTCTCATTTCCATACCATAAAAATACTTATTCTTTTTAAAAAAAATGCATTACATCTTAAAATTTAAAAACTACTCAAATAGCTTATTTAAATATAGGGATGGGCAAATGTTTCACAACATTCGAAAGATAAAACTAATTTTCACACATTCGTTTGTTTCGAATTTTGAATGTTTGTACAACATTTTAACATTCATTAAATCTAATTTTATTTTTAATGTTTTCTTTAAATGTAATATTCAATTCAATTTTTTCTAATAATTTGATTTGAATTATACAATATTCGAATTCGAAAAAATTGGGACCAATATATTTGTAATAGTATTTCTAATGTTCTCTTTAAATGTAATTTTGAAATTATGCAATATTCGAAATAGAAACATTCAAATTGATATATTTGTATATATTATGTATCAATTTACTACATTTCCTACCACGTGAATTATTGAACTTCTGAATAGTATTTGCTAAATCGAATGTTACATTTGAAATTTCGAATGTGGATATTCGATCTGATTATGAACATTCGAAAATTGGAAACAACAACATTCGATTACCGAATTTTAATGAATTTTCAATCGAATGTCCACAGAACTATTATTTCTACCAAACAAATTACATTTTCAGCACATTCGCCTATTTAAATAGATTCTGTTCATTGAATTTAAAGGGTTTAGTTACTTCTATCTCCCATTGCCCTTTCTCTATTTTTTCTTTTCTCTTTTAGCTATCTCTCATTTTTATTTTATACAAAATCACTGTGATATTTAGTCCAGTGAATCCCTATATAGAGTACATTGCCAGCTTAATCCCTTACCTGCTGGAAGAATGTACAATGCATTACTGCTATCTGTTAATCCATCATCTCAAGATCATTAACAAAAGACACCGTGAGAATGAATTACATTTTTCTTCATAACCCAGGCTCCTGCTAAAGTTCAAGGATAACGCAGGGTATCTCATACCTGAAAGGCAACCCTCACCAATCACTGGTTTAGAGATATGGTTATGACATATGTGAATTGACAGAACTGTATAACTTTGCTTCCAGGGGAGTTGAAAGTTTGATACAAAAGTGTTCCAAAGGCATTTTGCCAGGAGTCACTGCATATAAATCTTGTATTCTCTTGACATTGGAGAGAAAAAAAAAAAATCTGCTTAACGTTTATATAAAATAAAAGTTTTAAACAGCTATTTTTTATTAGTAAACATTTTTTTTAAATAATTTATTTGACTATTAAATAATTTAAGATGTTTTGACATTGGATACAACTTATTAATGAAAAATAGGTTATAAATGTCTTAATTTTTTTTTATTTTTTTTTTTTAAATCTAATTTAAACTGACATACTAGCATGTCTATGCATTTAGTCATATATAGGCTTCCAATGTTTCTTTACTATTGCAGCATTCTTAAAAAAATATTTACAATATTTCAGTATAGTTATTTTCAAGAATTTACCAATAATAAATAGTACAAGTGCTGTAAATTATTATTATTATTATTCAGATAGAGCATGTAATTTTAAACAATTTTCCAATTTACTTTTATCACCAATTTTGCTTTGTTCTCTTGGTATTCTTAGTTGAAAGCTTAACCTAGGAGGTTCATATGCTAATTTCTTAGACCTTGAAGGCCACCTCTTTTCAGAATGCATTTTAACAGTTTTTCACCACTAGAGGGTGTTAGTTCATGTATTTCATATAGATAACACTGTGCTCGTGCACGTGAAGTTATCTGGGAGCAGGCACTGATTGGCTTAACTGCAAGTCTGTCAAAAGAACTGAAATAAAGGGGCAGTTTGCAGAGGCTTAGATACAAGATAATCATAGAGGTTAAAAGTATATTAATATAACTGTGTTGGTTATGCAAAACTGGGGAATGGGTAATAAAGGGATTATCTATCTTTTAAAACAATAAAAATTCTGGTGTAGACTGTCCCTTTAAACAACTTTTCAATTTAACTTTTATCATTACATTTTCTTTGTTCTCTTGGGATTCTGTGTTGAAAGTTAAACCTAGGCAGGTTCATATGCTAATTTATAAGACATAGAAGGCAGCCTCTTATCTGAATGCATTTTGAAGTTTTTTTTATAGCTTATTCATATGTGCTTTATAGATAACATGCTCACTCCTGTGGGTTTACCAAGGAGTCAGCACTGATTGGCTAAATGGCAAGTCTGTTAAAATAACTGAAATAAGGGGGCAGCCTGTAGAGGCTTAGATACAAAGTAATTACATAGGTTAAAAAGTATATTAATATAGCCATGTTGGTTATGCAAAACTGGTGAATGGGTAATAAAGGGATTATCTATCTTTTTAAACAATACAAATTCTTGAGTACACTGTCCGTTAAAGCAGTTGTACTTATTCCAGACTTCATTTTATTAGGTAGGGAGAATTGTGAAGTGGCAGAATCTGTTATAAATTAATTTCATATGTTTGACAACCAATTGGTTTTTGTTTTCAGGAAATTAATATAACATTTATATTGTAATATCCAAATATTGATTAAAATATTAAATACAAACACAATTCAAATATCAAAATTATCATTTAAATGGTAATTTCTATAATTCAGATATGTTTTTAGTGAAATACTATGGAATGTTATGTTTTTTATGGTGAAATATTAAAGGGACAACCCATTCCAAATTTAAATGTTCATAAATTAATGTCAGTTTAGGTGCTGATGATAAGATTTTCCTGCTTGGAGAGAATTTGTAGTGCAGACTTCATATGGCTGAACTCACTGAATGCTAAAATAAAAAGGGTGGAACGCTCCAACACTTCAAGATCCCTCACAAGATTCTAGACAGGCACATTTTGCAATACATGTCTAAGTGGTGTTCTCTGCATTTTTCATGTGAAGTAGAGACAAGCCTAGTGCAATATATGCATGATATGAGAGTTTTGTTGCACTTACACTTTGTGCTTTGTATTTTATGTTACTTTACACTTCAGATTAAGTTTTATTAAATTTAAACTTTGCACTTTCTATCTTGGATTTTATTTTGTGTATTGCACTATATTTAGAATTATGATTTTACAAATTCTGATTATGCCGTCACAGTAGGGATGGACGAATGTTTTGCAACGTTAAAAAAATTAAACAAATTGTAACACATTCATTCGTTCGTTTTGAATTTTGAATGTTTGTACAACATTCTAACATTGGTTTAATGTAATAGTATTTCTAATGCTTTCTTTAAATGTAATATTTGATTCAAATTTTTCTACTAATTCGATTCGAATTATGCGATATGCAACATTCGAAATTATATATTTGTAATAGTATTTCTAATGCTTTCTTTAAATGTAATATTCAAATTATGCAATATTAAAAATAGAAACATTAGTATTTATATATATGTATCAATTTACTAAATTCCCTACCACATGAACTATTGAACATCTGAATAGTATTTGTTAAATTGTTCATAAATGAATGTCAGTTTAGGTGCTGATGATAAGATTTCCCTGCTTGGAGAGAATTTGTAGTGCAGACTTCATATCGCTGAACTCACTGAATGCTAAAATAAAAAGGGTGGAACTCTCCAATACTTCAAGATCCCTCACAAGATTCTAGACAGGCACATTTTGCAATACATGTCTAAGTGGTGTTCTCTGCATTTTTTATATGAAGTAGAGACAAACTTAGTGGAATATAGCACTGCATGATATGAGAGTTTTGTTGCACTTATACTTTGTGCTTTGTATTTTATGTTACTTTACACTTCAGATTAAGTTTTATTAAATTTAAACTTTGCACTTTCTATCTTGGATTTTATTTTGTGTATTGCACTATATTTAGAATTATGATTTTACAAATTCTGATTATGCCGTCACAGTAGGGATGGACAAATGTTTTGCAATGTTAAAAAATTAAACAAATTGTAACACATTCATTTGTTCGTTTTGAATTTTGAATGTTTGTACAACATTCTAACATTGGTTTCATGTAATAGTATTTCTAATGCTTTCTTTAAATGTAATATTCGATTCAAATTTTTCTAATAATTCGATTCGAATTATGCAATATGCAACATTCAAATTTATATATTTGTAATAGTATTTCTAATGCTTTCTTTAAATCTAATATTCAAATTATGCCATATTCAAAATAGAAACATTAGTATTTATATATATATGTATCAATTTACTAAATTCCCTACCACATGAACTTTTGAACATCTGAATAGTATTTGTTAAATTGTTCATAAATTAATGTCAGTTTAGGTGCTGATGATAAGATTTGCCTGCTTGGAGAGAATTTGTAGTGCAGACTTCATATGGCTGAACTCACTGAATGCTAAAATAAAAAGGGTGGAACGCTCCAATACTTCAAGATCCCTCACAAGATTGTAGACAGGCACATTTTGCAATACATGTCTAAGTGGTGTTCTCTGCATTTTTTATGTGAAGTAGAGACAAGCCTAGTGCAATATAGCACTGCATGATATGAGAGTTTTGTTGCACTTACACTTTGTGCTTTGTATTTTATGTTACTTTACACTTCAGATTAAGTTTTATTAAATTTAAACTTTGCACTTTCTATCTTGGATTTTATTTTGTGTATTGCACTATATTTAGAGTTATGATTTTACAAATTCTGATTATGCCGTCACAGTAGGGATGGACGAATGTTTTGCAACGTTAAAAAAATTAAACAAATTGTAACACATTCATTTGTTCGTTTTGAATTTTGAATGTTTGTACAACATTCTAACATTGGTTTAATGTAATAGTATTTCTAATGCTTTCTTTAAATGTAATATTCGATTCAAATTTTTCTACTAATTCGATTCGAATTATGCAACATTCAAATTTATATATTTGTAATAGTATTTCTAATGCTTTCTTTAAATGTAATATTCAAATTATGCAATATTCAAAATAGAAACATTAGTATTTATATATATATATGTATATCAATTTACTAAATTCTCTACCACATGAACTATTGAGCATCTGAATAGTATTTGTTAAATTGTTCATAAATTAATGTCAGTTTAGGTGCTGATGATAAGATTTGCCTGCTTGGAGAGAATTTGTAGTGCAGACTTCATATGGCTGAACTCACTGAATGCTAAAATAAAAAGTGTGGAACGCTCCAATAATTCAAGATCCCTCACAAGATTCTAGACAGGCACATTTTGCAATACATGTCTAAGTGGTGTTCTCTGCATTTTTTATGTGAAGTAGAGACAAGCCTAGTGCAATATAGCACTGCATGATATGAGAGTTTTGTTGCACTTACACTTTGTGCTTTGTATTTTATGTTACTTTACACTTCAGATTACGTTTTATTAAATGTAAACTTTGCACTTTCTATCTTGGATTTTATTTTGTATATTGCACTATATTTAGAATTATGATTTTACAAATTCTGATTATGCCATTAGTAGGGATGGACGAATGTTTTGCAACGTTAAAAAAATTAAACAAATTGTAACACATTCATTCGTTCGTTTTGAATTTTGAATGTTTATACAACATTCTAACATTGGTTTAATGTAATAGTATTTCTAATGCTTTCTTTAAATGTAATATTTGATTCAAATTTTTCTAATAATTCTATTCGAATTATGCAATATGCAACATTCAAATTTATATATTTGTAATAGTATTTCTAATGCTTTCTTTAAATGTAATATTCAAATTATGCAATATTCAAAATAGAAACATTAGTATTTATATATATATATATGTATCAATTTACTAAATTCCCTACCACATGAACTATTGAACATCTGAATAGTATTTGTTAAATTGAATGTTGCATTTAAAATTTCAAATGTGGACATTCTATCTAATTATGAACATTCAAAATTTTAAGTGACATTTGAAAACTGTAAATAATATTTAATTATAGAATTTTTAAGAATATTCAGTCTTATCAACATTCAATTATGTTAATCAATTTCTACAATAACATTCGTTATAACATTCTAATTCAAATATAACCACATTTGCCCATCTCTACTTCACAGTTTCTGTGTAACTTTAACAAATTAGGCTCATACTTTGCATATTTCTGTGTATCTTTATTGCATATTTCTGTGTATCTTTTAAAATTACATTGCACTTTGTATTGTAAAATAAGAGCGCTTCAGAAAGTAGGAGGGACAGGGGAATTCCCAGGTTATATCTGAAACTCTCTCTCAATTCTGTAAGCATTTTAAACAAGCTGGTCTCACTCAGGGCTTGAATCACGCAAAACCTTTGGGATGTTTTGAAACCTTGTATTGTAATGTAGGAGTCTCTCACAAAAAAAAAACAATATATAGCAACATAAACATTTTTCAAGATAAAATTTGTGTTTCTAAATTTTTTAAGGGCCTCTTTGTACCGACGATCATCTCGCCTCAACAACGAGGTTTTGAATATCAGACCCTGAATTGTCTCGCTAGCTGTATGCAGATGAAGTTTGCTCAAAATTTACAATACACTTATTTAACTGAGAGACAAGTAATATATATTGAACTATAGGCAAAAGCCAGTTGAATTGTTGTGAAAACAATTCAGTTTAATTTGTATTTGCTTCAAACTGAGATTTTTTGCCTGGTTCTCTAAAGGTTTCTGGGCTGGTGAAATTCTTTAAGAATGCTCACCAGTACTTTAATATCCCTAGTAGAAAACTATAAAGCCACTTTTTACTGTGAAAACAGGGTGTCTCGCTAAGGGGCGTATACTGCATTTTTGTATGAGAAGTAGATGCATACATTATAAAAGTGCATAATGAAAATCGTAATTTAAAAATGATACAAAATGAATAACTGAATTTTTTACTCAAAAATTATCAGGAAAAATTTGCATTGTTAAGGTGCATCAAAAAGTGTAACAATTGTTAACCCAAAATTTTATTTTATCAAAAACCTAATTTTTTAAAAACAATTACACAGGAATAAATTGTATTAAATATTTACATACTGCTTGTGCAGTCATAACACAAATAGCTGTAAAAGCTTCTATGGGATCCCCTTTGTTCAGAAATAGCAGACATGCTAATTAAAAGATCACAAATTTCAACTAATTGCAGCTGCGCACTACACTTCTGAAATTCTGGGGCGTAAAACAGTAAATTTGGTATCTGGTAAGAATAATAGTATTATAATATAGGTATTACCCTCCCAACTGACTCCTCCCTGATCCCACTCAAACAGCTCTCTCTCCCCCCTAAACACACTCCTTAGCTCCATCTTAGATACTGGCAGTCTGCCAGCATGAAGATTTAGGATTTTTTTGTAATTCTGTTTTTCCCTGCATTGTAGGACCTCCCACCTTCCTGATCCCTCCCAAACAGCTCTCTAACCATCCCCCCTCCCAATGGTCTCTACCTTCTTAGGTAATGCCAGCTGTCTGCCAGTACCAAGTTTACATACATTTTGCTATAACTTTTATTTATTTTATTAATAAAAATATTGTTTCCCAATTTCCACATTCTCTGTCCAAGCAATAATATGGTAGGGGCCACTCTCCCCTCTCATAATACATTTTTTCATAGAGGATCCCTTCTTCTTTCCCTCCCTCCTTGTCAAAAAATTGTGCAGTATGCAATCCCTCCCCTTCCTCCCCCTCTGGTGATGGGATGCCCAACCACCTCCTTCCTTCTCTCTCACACCACCTACAGCACCACCGCAAGCCGATGCAGATAGTGACACAGAGTGTCTATCTGTATTGGCAATCTGCTTTCACATGGCAAAGGAAGAGCGATCAGTACTTCTTTACCATATGAAGGCAGATGCTTCCTGCCTCTGTATCCAGCCTTGGCTGTCAAAGGTGACAGCCAGGACTGCAGCATGAGGCTGAAGGTTGGATGTAGGTACTACATCAACAGGCACATTAAGCAAAGTACCCTGTGATGAAGTAACTATGTCCATTAGGCACAAGGTGTTAAACATTAAACACATGCTGGGTTCTCCCTGTGTACTTTGTCCTCTATTGCAAAATTTTACAAAGCAGAAAGCTCTCATTATTTCTATAGCAACAGTCTTTTTTATACAACTCCATAAGGGTTGCCCCTGTGAGTGTTGACGGGGAAAACTACTTCTAGACCAGTGAATTTAAAAAAAAAAGTGCTTTTTTTTAAATCAGCGCCATGAGTTCTCTCGTTAACCCTTTTCTCCCCTGTAAAATTCGGTATCCAGAGAGCCTCATTACTTTCTAGGAAAGGCATTGTTCATCTCTCTAGGACTTTCAGGTTCCACCATATTTTCTTATAGAATTTAGTGAGTTCAGAGAATCTTTGCTCATTGAGCCCATAGAAAACAATGAAGTTGTCTGGGAAACTGAAACTGTCAGTTTTTTTAGTTTTATTTTAAATAGAATAAATATAAAGTGCAATGCAATTTGTAAATTATACACATAAATATGAGTATAATTTGTTAGTTACACAGAAACTGTGAAAGCATAATCAGAATTTGTAAAATTGCAATCCTAAATGCACTGCTGTGTACAAAATGTAATAAAACCTCATTTTAAGTGTAAAGTAATGTAAATACAAAGCGTGTGTAAACACACCAGAACTCTCATGTCATGCAGTGTTATATTGCACTGGCTTGTTTCTCCTTCACATACAGAAATGCAGAGAATGCCCCTCTGTGAATTATAGCAAATCTGCCTTTTTAGAGTTTCACTAGGGGTCTTGCAATGCTGGAGGATCATTTCATATCATCTCATCCAAGCAGAGAGGTTTATCTCATTAGGCTGCTACAGAGAGGCACGTTTGCAATATACTTGAGTTAGAAAAAATAGTAAAATTGCTTACTGTTTCAGTGATAAATTCAGAGAGCTTGTTGTGGTATATATGAAACAGCTCGAGCTTTCAGACTCAATATTATCCTAGCACGCACTGTATTTGAATGAAGGTGCAAGGAGCATTTACAGCATATATGCATTTGCATATACTGCTCATGCAGTTATAGATTTTACTGTAAGCAATTCAATTAATTCATTTGTATTGCAAAAAATATTTTATATGACATAATGTACTTGTGCAGATTTTAGTTTAGACAATTACGTGAGAAAACTGCCTTTATATGGTAAGGGAGCGCTGATCGTTCTTCCTTTAGAATACAGGGAGTGCAGAATTATTAGGCAAATTAGTATTTTGACCACATCATCCTCTTTATGCATGTTGTCTTACTCCAAGCTATATAGGCTCGAAAGCCTACTACCAATTAAGCATATTAGGTGATGTGCATCTCTGTAATGAGAAGGGGTGTGGTCTAATGACATCAACACCCTATATCAGGTGTGCATAATTATTAGGCAACTTCCTTTCCTTTGGCAAAATGGGTCAAAAGAAGGACTTGACAGGCTCAGAAAAGTCAAAAATAGTGAGATATCTTGCATTGGGATGCAGCACTCTTAAAATTGCAAAGCTTCTGAAGCGTGATCATCGAACAATCAGGCGTTTCATTCAAAATAGTCAACAGGGTCGCAAGAAGCGTGTGGAAAAACCAAGGCGCAAAATAACTGCCCGTGAACTGAGAAAAGTCAAGCGTGCAGCTGCCAAGATGCCACTTGCCACCAGTTTGGCCATATTTCAGAGCTGCAACATCACTGGAGTGCCCAAAAGCACAAGGTGTGCAATACTCAGAGACATGTCCAAGGTAAGAAAGGATGAAAGACGACCACCACTGAACAAGACACACAAGCTGAAACATCAAGATTGGGCCAAGAAATTTCTCAAGACTGATTTTTCTAAGGTTTTATGGACTGATGAAATGAGAGTGAGTCTTGATGGGCCAGATGGATGGGCCCGTGGCTGGATTGGTAAAGGGCAGAGAGCTCCAGTCCGACTCAGACGCCAGCAAGGTGGAGTACTGGTTTGGGCTGGTATCATCAAAGGTGAGCTTGTGGGGCCTTTTCGGGTTGAGGATGGAGTCAAGCTCAACTCCCAGTCCTACTGCCAGTTTCTGGAAGACACCTTCTTCAAGCAGTGGTACAGGAAGAAGTCTGCATCCTTCAAGAAAAACATGATTTTCATTCAGGACAATGCTCCATCACACACGTCCAAGTACTCCACAGCGTGGCTGGCATGAAAGGGTATAAAAGAAGAAAATCTAATGACATGGCCTCCTTGTTCACCTGATCTGAACCCCATTGAGAACCTGTGGTCCATCATCAAATGTGAGATTTACAAGGAGGGAAAACAGTACACCTCTCTGAACAGTGTCTGGGAGGCTGTGGTTGCTGCTGCACGCAATGTTGATGGTGAACAGATCAAAACACTGACAGAATCCATGGATGGCAGGCTTTTGAGTGTCCTTGCAAAGAAAGGTGGCTATATTGGTCACTGATTTGTTTTTGAATGTCAGAAATGTATATTTGTGAATGTTGAGATGTTATATTGGTTTCACTGGTAAAAATAAATAATTGAAATGGGTATATATTTGTTTTTTGTTAAGTTGCCTAATAATTATGCACAGTAATAGTCACCTGCACACACAGATATCCCCCTAAAATAGCTATAACTAAAAACAAACTAAAAGCTACTTCCAGAACTATTCAGCTTTGATATTAATGAGTTTTTTGGGTTCATTGAGAACATGGTTGTTGTTCAATAATAAAATTAATCCTCAAAAATACAACTTGCCTAATAATTCTGCACTCCCTGTATGAAGCCAGATTGCAGATACAGATAATTTCACAGACAGTGTCACTGCCTGTATCTGCTGCTATGGTGGTGTGGGAGGGAAGGAGGGAGGTAGTGGGCAGCCCATTGCGGGGGGAGAGGGAGGAAAGAGAGTATTTGCTATGGAAAAAGATTAGTAGCAGACAGTTGTCAGTACCTAATATGGTGGAAACCATTGGGAGGGAGGATGGTTAGAGAACATTTTGGGAGGGATCAAGGAGTTGGGAGGTTAAGAGTAATCCTACACTGCAGAAAATAAAAATAAATACAATTAATTTAAAAAAAAAAACTCTGCCAATACCTAAGATGGTGGTAAAAAGTGTGGGTGGGAGAGAAGGAGGATTCGGTAAAGATCAGGGAGGTAAGAGGTGTCAGATGGAAGGGTAATCTTTACACTAGAATACTATTAGCCTTGCCAGCTAACCCAATTCAGTGCTGTCAATTACAGAAGTGTGGTGCACAGCTGCATTTAGTGGGCCTCTAATTACCAAAAAACAAAGGCAAAGCCATGCATGTCTGGTATTTCTGAACAAAAGGGATCCCAGAGAAGCTTTAAAACTATTTGTGTTATGTTTGCAAAAGCGGTGGTTAAATAATTTCAGTTTACAATCCCAAAGTTTGATAAAAAGTTAATGATTTTTTTTCAGTATAATCGCATTTGGCTGCAAAACGGTGGCATGAAATTTACCAAAATGGGCTTAGATCAATAACTTAGTTTGTCTACTAAAAAAATAGTTTTGATAGGTAAATCAAAAAACCAAAGCTCTATTTCTGTTTTAATGTAATGATAGCAAAAATGCTACAACTTCACCGGTAGCTTGGGCAAGTTTTTCTCTGAAATTCCTGGTCCTGAAGGGGTTAATAATCATCAAGAAATATACTTACGCAAAATAACCTTAAACAAATACAAGCTCGTGGAGACCCCTGATGAAGTAGGGATTTACCCTCTGAAATGCATTAGACCACACCCTTTTATTTTGAGTAGTGTGTTCACAGCTCAATATTTCCTGGGGCAAGTACTGTGAGAGGAGAAGGGGTAGCGAGTACACTTAGGGTCATATTTATCAAGCTCAGTATGGAGCTTGAGGCCCCTTGTTTCCGGCGAGTCTGAAGGCTAAAGACCGCTGATCAGTGGCATCACTAGGGGGGTGCGGGGGGGGGGGCGGCCCGCACCCGGGTGACACCCTAAGGGGGGGTGACACCACCAAACAAGGCAGCAGCTGTTAGTATAGTATTTGTATATATTTATAAATTTTTAACTTTTTATTTCTGAAGAGTGAGTGTGGCGTTGTTGTTCAGGCTAAATGTACTTTAATGTAATAGTACGGGGGGGGGTCCGTCCGTGACCCAACGATGATGACAATGACTGTGTGATGTGATCAGTCTAGTCCGATAGACTCTGAGCAGCAGGCCAGGCAGCCACCGTAGGCACGGATGGTCACGTTCCTCAACAGTGTCTGAGCTGAAACATGCAGCACCACCCAGTAGGAACGTGATCGGAGATGAACAGGGCACAGGCTAAGTCGGGAGAGGAGCAAATAGTCACAACACTAGTGACTGCGCATGTGCAGGACTCAGGAGGAAGACATCACGTCACTAAAGAGAGAGCGGGAGACGGGACAACGTGCGACACAACAGTAAGCAGGCAGACAGCAAGCTCCAAGTGAACTAGTGAAGTAAGGTAAGTCACTGTCATATCTTACTGTTGCTTTTAAGCCGCATACTAATAGCACTGAAAGCAAGAACAACTTTTGTAATAATTCAGATACACAACAAAGCACAATAAATTATCAAGGCAAACTTCCCCCCTCTAATAGTTGACAGATATCAGTCTCTCTTTGGGCAATATATTAAATAAAAAATAGTACTTAAAACAATCCACACAGGCCAAGCCAGGTCTATAAGTATATGCACAGAATGTGTAAGATTCCCAGCTTCCCTCTGCAGAGCTTAGACATTATAGGCATTATGACTGTTACAGATATTTTCTTCTCTCTTGTGAGTGTGTTCTGTAGTTTCTTTAAAAAAAAAAAAAAAATTCATGTAAATAATCTCTAAGAAAAAAAATGCTTAGAAAAATCCAAAGAAGCTATCTTCTTTGTCTGTTAGTTTCAGTATTTAGGAAAAGCATTACTTGATGATGTAAATATATTATAAAGATATAAATCTTTAAAAATAAAATGGGAAGCCTGTATGTACACTCCAAATGTATCAAGAAATAAAAAAGTAAAATGTCTTTAGGAAAATGATTGTCAATTAAAACTAGCAGACAAAAACAAAGACACTCACCCTTTTAACAAGTGAACACAGATTTATGAGATACAGTAAATGTTAATTTTTGTTTTAATCTTTGCAATATATGTAGTTTACCCAGCTGGCTCCTCTTTATTAGTACATTAGTACATAGGTAGGAGGGGAGGGCAGATGGGGGAGGTGGGCAGAGAGCAGAGGTGCTTGGCCATAAAAAGCGGTAGGCACGCGTCCCAGGGCTGTGCACTGATAGACTTGGAACAGAGTTAGAGAGCAGAATTTTCATAGTTTGTGTGAGTGTGTCTGAGTGTTTTTGTGTGTGTGTGTCTGAGTGCTTTTGTGTGTGTGTCTGAGTGTGTGTCCGAGTGTTTGTGTGTGCATCTGAGTGTGTTTTTAAGTGTGTCTGAGTGTTTGTATGTGCATGTGCCTGTGTTTTTGTGTTTGTGTGTGTCTGCTTTCTGGGGGGACGGAGGGGTGACACCATAACTTACCGCACCTGGTGACACCAACCCTAGTGACGCCACTGCCGCTGATCCATAACTTGTCCACCTGCTCTGAGGCTGTGGACAAAAATCAAACCGATTGAATACGATTTCATGCCCGCAAACGGGCAAATAACCAGTCATTACAAGCTTGCAGAAGCAATTAATGCTTATAAAATTAACCAGAGATCAGGGGGAGATTTACCGAGCAGCGGATGCTGCTATCTCGCCGCGTAGTTTCCGGATCGAAGGAAACTGTAGTTATAAAGTAGCGGTCATAAGACACGATTGGGATGATTGACAACCCCTGCTAGCGGCCGTTTGGCCGCAAATGTGCAGGGGGCGGCATAGCACAAGCATTTCTTGTGAAAGGCTTGTGCAATGTTAAATGCCGACAGCATATGCTGTCGGCTTTTTGCGATGCAGGGCGGACATGATTTGCTATAGTAAACCATGTCCACCCAGGGTTTGATAAATAGACCCCCATATCTCTGGTTAATTTTATAAATGTGTCCCAAATACAGTGTAGCATTTTTATTGTTTAATAAAATAACTGCACTAGAAGAATTTACATACTGTATATATTTACTGGGAACACACAGTTAACATAGACGGCAATCTTAAGGCAATTTTTTTGCCAACTTTACCCCAAAAAATTGCCTTAACATTGTAGTCTATGTTAACTGTGTGTTCCCAGTAAATATATACAGTATGTAAATTCTTATATTCATATATATTTGTGTTAATATGTGTATATACACATATTACCACATAAATATATATGTATATAATCATATACATATATATTTACAATTTGCTCTCTTTGCTGCACTAGGTCTCTTGCCGTGGAGCCTATGGAAGTGTGCTCTCTTACTTTTAATACTTAGCATGCGCTAGTATTACTCAGTGGAGCACGAATATCACTTTCACAAAAGCTATATTTAGCACTCCAGTTGTAATGTGGTCCAATATAATTATAATATGTAGCTAGTTATCTGAAAAGTTACACTCCTGGGCTATTAATTCTAAAGACCAAAGCCATTTGTGAGCTCCCTAAGCAAAGCCTACTAATTTCTCTCCCCATGTTTGCCATGTTTCCTGTATGTCCCACCCTTTCCCCGTATTTAGTGCGTCCACTAGAAAAAATAAAAGAATATATTACACTTCTTCATACCATATACACTTATTCATAAACCAAATACAGCATGTGCATTACACCTTCTCATACCCACAACCCTGATAACAGTGTGGCCACCCAAAAAAACAGGTCCTGGGACTGGTGCCCCTCTTGCCCATCACAAAAAGGGAGGCCTGCTTAATACCTTTGCAATTTTATTATACAAATGAAAATATATGTAGCCTGTACTTGACTAAGAAGTATAAACCTATTCAATCATGCAATTTCTTCTTAAATGGACAGTCTAAACCAGAATGTTTATTGTTTTAAAATATAGATTATTCCTTTATTATCCATTCCCTAGTTTTGCATAACCAACACAGTTATATTATTACACTTTTTACCTCTGTGATTACCTTGTATCTAAGCCTCTGCAAACTGCCCCCTTATTTCAGTTCTTTTGACAGGCTTGCATTTTAGCCAATCAGTGCTAACTCCTAGGTAACTCCACGTGCGTGAGCACAGAGTTATCTATATGACACACATGAATTATCACCCTCTAGTGGTGAAAAACTGTCCAAATGCATTCATATAAGAGAACACAGCAAATTTAGTGATAAAAGTAAATTGAAAAGTTGTTTAAAATGACATGCCCTATCTGAGTGATGAAAGTTTATTTTGTACTAGACTGTCCCTTTAAAAGCATATAATACCCCAAAAATGTTCTTTTGTGATTCAGATAGAGCATAACATTTTAAATGAGTTTCCAATTTACTTCTATTATCAAATGTACTTAGTTTCTATTGCATTATTTAATGAAGAGATACCCAGGTAGGTGTATAGAGCACTACATGGTATGGTGCGCTTGAAAAAGGATAACATTCTTACCATATAGTACTCCAGACATTTGCATACGCCTGAGATTATGTCCTTGATTTTTCAATAAAAGATACCAACATAACAAAGAACAATAGAAGTCAATTAGAAAGTTGTATACCATTGAATGCTGTAACTGAATCATAGAAGAAAAATCTTGGCTTTCATTTTCCTGTATTCTGTTATAATGCCACAGAGGTATATTTTTATTCCAAGTCTTCATATTTACTTGCAGTCTCCAAGTATGAAATAACAGAAACTTCCTTGAAATAATAACCTATTTTTTTACATATTGCAACTGTCTACAAAATAATGGAAAAATATTAAAGAATACAATTTTCCTATTTTTAGACATTTTGAGCTTGTGTTATGAAGCTATGAAATCTTGCAAAATAAAGATGTCATAGCATATATATATATATAAACACAGAGAAAGGAAAGTCCAGCACTCACTCACAAGCTCTCAGCTAAGATTAAAAGCAAACATTTTAAGTGAATGCTGGACTTTCTCTGTGTGCTGTATTCATTTGTTTTGTCATTTTCCCTATGGGCCTTGCACCCCAGACCTGTAAGGGGTTAACTGCCTGTGACTCTGGGGACAGCACAGCTTCCTGAGAGTGCTCTTGAGCACCCAGGGCTGAGCATGTTGCAGGGTCATGGGATGTGTACCCAATCCAGTCTGAGAGTGCAGTCCCCTTCCGTGTTTTGTATATGTCTAGGGTGATTACATAAGCCTGTGCACGCTTCCCTTGTTCCCAGTTTGTTTGGTTGAGAGCTTGCATGGTTTGGCTGGTTTAGGAACCCAGGTTTTGGAAGGAACCTTAATGTGGTACCTGGGCTTGTCCCATTTGGCCAGATGCGGTAAGTAACCCTTCCATTTTTGCTTTTAATCTTAGCTGAGAGCTTGTAAGTGAGTGCTGGACTTTCTCTCGCCTAGATTACAAGTTTTTGTCGGTAAGGCTGTGCGGGGTTAACAAGCCTTTTTTTCGTACCGCTCACTTAAGCTAATGCTGGTATTACAGGTGTTCTGCAAGCCGGCGTTAGCCTCAGAAAAGTGAGCGTTGTGCAAAATTTAGCTCCACATCTCACTGTAATACCAGCGCTGCTTACGGTAGCGGTAAGCTGGCAAAACGTGCTTGTACACGATTTCCACATAGGAAACAATGGGCTGAGCTGGCTGAAAAAAAAACTAACACCTGCAAAAAAGCAGCGTTCAGCTCCTAACGCAGCCCCATTGTTTCCTATGGGGAAATAAAAGTTATGTCTGCACCTAACACCCTAACATGAACCCCGAATCTAAACACCCCTAATCTTACAATTATTAACCCCTAATCTGCTGCCCCCGACATCGCCGACATCTGCATTATATTATTAACCCCTAATCTGCTGCTCCAGACACAGCCACCACCTACATTATACTTATGAACCCCTAATCTACTGCCCCCAACATCGCCGAACCCTACATTCTAGTTATTAACCCCTAATCTGCCCCCCCAACCTCGCCGCAACTATATTAAATTTATTAAACCCTAATCTGCCGCCAACGCCGCCAATGTCGCCGCCACTATAATAAATTTATTAACCCCTAAACCTAAGTCTAACCCTAACACCCCCTAACTTAAATATAATTTAAATACATCTAAATAAATTTACTACAATTAAATAAATTATTCCTATTTAAAACTAAATACTTACCGATAAAATAAACTGCAAGATAGCTACAATATAACTAATACTTACATTGTATCTAGCTTAGGATTTATATTTATTTTACAGGCAACTTTATATTTATTTGAACTAGATAGAATAGTTATTAAATAGTTATTAACTATTTAATAAATTCCTAGTTAAAATAAGTACAAATTTACCTGTAAAATAAATCCTAACCTAAATTACAATTACACCTAACACTACACTATCATTAAATTAATTTACTAAATTACCTACAATTAACTACAATTAAATTAAATAAACTAAAGTACAACCCCCCCCCCCCACTAAATTACAGAAAATAAAAAAAGAATTACATTTTTTTAAACTAATTACACCTAATCTAATCCCCCTAATAAAATAAAAAAGCCCCCACAATAATAAAATTCTCTACCCTATACTAAATTACAAATAGCCCTTAAAAGGGCCTTTTGTGGGGCATTGCCCCAAAGTAATCAGCTCTTTTACCTGTAAAAAAAAAAATACTATACCCCCAAACATTAAAACCCACCCACCCCCACACACCCACCCCCACTCTAAAACCCACCCAACCCCCCTTAAAAAAAAATAACACTACCCCCTTGAAGATCACCCTACCTTGATCCGTCTTCACCCAGCCGGGCACAAGTGGACGTCCAGAGGGGCAGAAGTCTTCATCCGATCCGGCCAGAAGAGGTCCTCCAAGTGGCAGAAGTCTTCATCCAGGCGGCATCTTCTATCTTCTTCCATCCGGAGGGGAGTTGGTCCATCTTGAAGACATCCGACATGGAGCATCCTCTTCCATCCGGCTGTGACTGAAGAATGAAGGTTCCTTTAAGTGACGTCATCCAAGATGGCGTCCCTTCAATTCCGATTGGCTGATATAATCCTATCCACCAATCGGAATTAAGGTAGGAAAAATCCTATTGGCTGATGCAATAAGCCAATAGGATTGATCTCACATTCTATTGGCTGTTCCAATCAGCCAATAGAATGCGAGCTCAATCCTATTGGCTGATTGGATCAGCCAATAGGATTGAATTTCAATCCTATTGGCTGATTGTATCAGCCAATAGGATGTTTCCTACCTTAAATCCGATTGGCTGATAGGATTCTATCAGCCAATCGGAATTGAAGGGACGCCATCTTGGATGATGTCACTTAAAGGAACCTTCATTCTTCAGTCGCCATCGGATACAAGAGGATACTCCGCGTCGGATGTCTTCAAGATGGACCCGCTCCGATCTGGATGGAAAAAGATGCCGCCTGGATGAAGCCTTCTGCCGGTCTGGATGTCCTCTTCTGGCCGGATCGGATGAAGATTTCTGCCCCTCTGGACGTCCACTTGTGCCTGTATGGGTGAAGAAGGCTCAAGGTAGGTTGATCTTCAAGGGGGTAATGTTTTTTTTAGGGGGGATTGGGTGGGTTTTAGAGTAGGCTTGGGTGTGTGGGTGGTGGGTTTTAATGTTGGGGGGGTATGTTCCCAGCAAATATATACAGTATGTAAATTATTATATTCATATATATTTGTGTTAATATGTGTATATACACATATTGTCACATAAATATATATGTATATAATCATATACATATATATTTATAATTTGCTGCCTTTGCTGCACTAGTTCTCATGCTGTGGAGCCTATAGAAGTGTGCTCTCTTACTTTTAATACTTAGCACGCGCTAGTATTACTCAGTGGAGCACGGATATCACTTTCACAAAAGCGATATTTAGCGCTTCAGTTGTAATGTGGTTCAATATAATTATAATATATAGCTAGTTATCTGAAAAGTTACACTCCTGGGCTATTAATTCTAAAGACCAAAGCCATTTGTGAGCTCCCTCAGCAAAGCCTACTAATTTCTCTCCCCATGTTTGCCATGTTCCCTGTATGTCCCACCCTTTCCCCGTATTCAGTGCGTCCATTAGAAAAAATAAAACTGTATATTACACTTCTTCATACCATAAACACTTATTCATAAACCAAATACAGCATGTGCATTACACCTTCTCATACCCACAACCCTGATAACAGTGTGGCCACCCAAAAAAAACAGGTCCTGGGACTGGTGCCCCTCTCGCCCATCACAAAAAGGGAGGCCTGCTGAATACCGTTGCAATTTTATTATACAGATAAAAATATATGTAACCTGTACTTGACTAAGAAGTAAAAACCTGTTCAATTGTCCAATTTCTTCTTAAAAGCATATACAACCCAAAAAATGTTCTTTTGTGATTTAGATAGAGCATAACATTTTAAAGGAGTTTCTAATTTACTTCTATTATCAAATTTACTTAATTCCCATCACATTCGTTAAAGGGACAGTCAAGTCTAAAAAAACTTTCATGATTCAACTAGGGCATGTCATTTTAAACAACTTTCCAATTTACTTTTATCACCAATTTTGCTTTGTTTTCTTGGTATTCTAAGTTGAAAGCTAAACCTTGGAGGTTCATATGCTAATTTCTTAGACCTTGAAGGCCGCCTCTAATCTAAATGCATTTTGATAGTTTTTCACCACTAGAGGGAGTTAGTTCATGTGTTTCATATAGATAACATTGAGCTCATGTACATGAATTTACCATGGAGACAGCACTGATTGGCTAAAATGCAAGTCTTTCAAAAGAACTGAAATAAGGGGGCAGTCTGCTGAGGCTTAGATACAAGATAATCACAGAGGTAAAACGTGAATTTTTATAACTGTGTTGGTTATGCAAAACTGAGGAATTGCTAATTAAGGGACTATCTATCTTTTAAAACAACAAAAATTCTGCTGTTGACTGTCCCTTTAATGAAGAGATACCCAGGTAGGTGTATAGAGCACTACATGGTATGGTGCTCTTGCAAAAGGATAACATTCTTATCATATCGTGCTCCAGACACTTGCATACGCCTGAGATTATGTCCCTGTTTTTCAATAAAAGATACCAACATAACAAAGAACAATAGAAGTCAATTAGAAAGTTGTATAACATTGAATGCTGTAACTGAATCATAGAAGAAAAATATTGGCTTTAATTTTCCTTTATTCTGTTATAATGCCACAGAGGTATATTTTTATTCCAAGTCTTCATATTTACTTGCAGTCTCCAAGTATGAAATAACAGAAACTTCCTTGAAATAATAACCTATTTTTTTACACATTGCAACTGTCTACAAAATAATGGAAAAATATTAAAGAATACAATTTTCCTATTTTTAGACATTTTGAGCTTGTGTTATGAAGCTATGAAATCTTGCAAAATAAAGATATCATAGCATATATATACAATATATATAAACACAGAGAAAGGAAAGTCCAGCACTCACTCACAAGCTCTCAGCTAAGATTAAAAGCAAACATTTTAAGTGAATGCTGGACTTTCTCTGTGTGTTGTATTCATTTGTTTTGTCATTTTCCCTATGGGCCTTGCACCCCAGACCTGTAAGGGGTTAACTGCCTATGACTCTGGGGACAGCACAGCTTCCTGTGAGTGCCGTTGAGCACCCAGGGTTGAGCATGTTGCAGGGTTATGGGATGTGTACCCAGTCCAGTCTGAGAGTGCAGTCCCCTTCCGTGTTTTGTATATGTCTAGGGTGATTACATAAGCCTGTGCACGCTTCCCTTGTTCCCAGTTTGTTTGGTTGAGAGCTTGCATGGTTTGGCTGGTTTAGGAACCCAGGTTTTGGAAGTAACCTTGATGTGGTACCTGGGCTTGTCCCATTTGGCCAGATGTGGTAACTAACCCTTCCATTTTTGCTTTTAATCTTAGCTGAGAGCTTGCAAGTGAGTGCTGGACTTTCTCTGTGTGTTGTATTCATTTGTTTTGTAATATTCCCTATGGACCTTGCACCCAGACCTGTCTGGGTTTAACTGCATGTGACTCTGGGGACAGCACAGCTTTGTGGTAGTAGTAGTAATGACAAACACTGTCAAGGACTTTAAAAATGCCTGGGACAAGCATAAGGCTATCCTACGAACGAGATAAATTTATACTGTCAGGTAATATCGGGCAGACTTGCTGGGCCTATGACTCTTATCTGCCGTCAATATCTATGTTTCTATGTTTCTATGTGTGATTGCCATTGAGCACCCAGGGCTGAGCATGTTGCAGGCTTATGGGATGTGTACCCAGTCCAGTCTGAGAGTGCAGTCCCCTGCCATGTTTTGTATATGTATATATATAGGGGGCCAGGATGAACTCCATGACTGGTTTTGCAACTTCAATAGTACCAACACCACTGTCAGATTTAAGATGACTTTTTACGAACACAACATCAACTTTCTAGACCTTAATATCTATAAGGAGACAGAACAGCTAGGTACAACCCTTTATAACAAGCCAACTGACCGTAACTCTATTCTTAGGGCAGACAGTTGTCACCCCCCGGCTCTGTTGAAAGGCATTGTCAAATCTCAATGTATCAGGACAATGCGTAATAATTCAGACATAGTGTCAGGGGTTTCCCAGCTGACTGGAATGGGTGATAAGTTCCTTGAAAGAGGATATAAACCAAGTCTGGTTAAAGAGATGATTGATGAGGTATCATCATTGACACAAGCGGAACTTATCCAAGACAAACCAAAGAAAGATACATCTGATAAGCAGAGCTACATTACTAGAACAAGGAGCAACGTTAAAGGCTCATACCGTTGCCTTGGGTGTACCACCTGTAATGAATTAATCAGCACCAAGTCATCATCCACACACGAACCGTAATTTTGTCATCAGATATTCTATTACATGTACCACAACCCATGTTGTGTATCTGCTGTTCTGCCCGTGTTCCAATTTTTATGTGGGAAAAACATAGGGAAAACTAAGGGAACGCATGGCTAACCACAGGCACGCCATCAGAACAGCACTACGCCAGGGAGATTCAGATCAACCCGTTGCAAGGCATTGTGCCAGAAGGGGATATTCCATCTCGCCAACCGAAATATTCTTATAGACCATGTTACGATCATGGAACGGGGGGGGGCGATAGAAATCGGATGCTGTTAAGACGTGAGGCGCAATAGATCTGTCAGTTGGGCACAATCCATCCTGGTGGACTCAATACAACCCCAGACTTTAAGGTATTCCTTTAGTTCAGAGCATTGCGACACATACTTGGAGTGCATACCCGGGAGAGCAGTGACTCTGTATTGGCGCTGTGAGTGCTGATATCCCATTAGTGGGTGTCTGTGCTCACTTGGTGCTTACAATACACGGGAGTGGGAACACCTTGTATCTATCTCTCTGTGTAGAAGTTTTGAACCAGGGTTGAAGACACTCACTTAACTCACTTTCTATGATCACTGGATATAGGATACCAGGTCTGTAAGGGTGGACACTTAAGCATGTCTGTTTACTTTGTATACAGTAATAAGTCTGTTGAATTGCGTATTCTTTGATCATGCAAAAATATGGAACTATGGTTTGATATCCATAGATAACATCATTTGAGTAACATGTCTAACAGTGATTTTATAGGATCAGAATGATACATCATTGGTTAGTAGCATGGTCTAGTGGATATATGACTAGCCTTTTGTTCTCTATCTCAAGTAAACTCCATTAGCATCGTCTGATTACTATACTTAATTCATTTGCATAGCAAAAGTAAGGCAGGGGCAAAATTTAGGTAACATCCTAATACGATATAGCTTTTTAGTACCTCCTTTTCTTCTTCTTCTGTTTTTGTATGTTTTTATTTAGTATTGTTGTTAGATTATTGTATCTCAATTGAGTATAATAGTACAAGAACTTTTTTACATTTATGTTTATCACAGTATGTTAGTATAGAACTGGTATGTTATAGGGCGAAATGGGAATAGACAGATATTTTGTCCGACACTTTTGATATTATTCCTTTAATATGACACATAACATCATTTGCCCAATCCACTTTGGACAGGGTATGGCATTACATTTAGCCGTATCCATGGCAACTATACATACAATGTTCTACCAAGCACACTGTTGAGAGTATATTTTCTCATTAGAATATTATTATAAGTGCTGCACATGTAACACACCAATCACGATCTGTCTCACTATAAAGATTTATCACAGACCCGGAACGGCAATGTGTTTAGCCGTTTCCATGGTAACTGGACACACGCTTTTTCCACAGTGTGAATGACTACGATCACTGTTTTGCATTGATGTTATACTATGTGACATGTATAGGTGGCATGACAGATCAATGCTACGATTTATGATGCACTTAGTTGGTTGTAATAGAGTGATTGTTTTTGCACATAAGAGTTCCCCGGCCGGAAGTGACGATGTTATACTTCCGGTCTCAATAGTTCAGTGGAACGCAATGTGCATTCCATACACGGAGGTTTGGCGCTGATTGGGCAATTAAGGTTTGTTTGATCAATTTGATTTACCTGATATACACTATAAAAGAGTTGTTTTGTGACACATTTGTATGCTGACGAAGGGGACTAGATCCCCGAAAACGTTCCACATTTAAGTAAACTGTACTTGCTTTCAAAAGACATGTGAGTGCTTCTTTTTTGTCTGATATATATATATATATATATATATATATATATATATATATATATATATATATATATATATATAATATACATACAGTATATATATTAATATACATACACACACACACACATATATATCCAAATATACATGCACACACTAATATATATATATATATATATATATATATATAGGTATAAATGTTTGTGTCACTGTATGTAACATTGGTCTGAGGAAGGGGAGCATTCCCCGAAACGTCACTGAATAAATCTTCTTTTGTATTAAGACCATAGAGTGCTGTCTCCTACTTGCTATATCTCAATCCACATTCTAGCACCCTGGCATATGATGAACTGTTCGTGAGAGTGCACCTGTCTCTCTGCTTTTATATATATATATATATATATACATATATATATATATATATGTTTTTGCTTATAATTTAAAAAAAAAAAATACCCAACACAGAATTCAATATCTGCCTCATATGATAATCTTCCTATTGCAGTTGGTCCAGTTATTGGAAAAATAACTGAATTTCAGTGAAAATAGGCCCTGTGGTTGAAGTTGTTCCTACTATAACATTCCAATTATGAGGCAGATTATCTTCAAAGTTGAAAGAATAAAAATAACTAGACTGCAAAGAATTATTACATACTGTTCATAACATTTCTATCCAAAGGGAAATCAGAACCAAGTCAATGTTTTAAGCCTTGCTCTATCTAAAATAAAACTTCTGTCTGAGTTTGCCTGCAGGCTTTTAGAAATAATCATGTTAGTATAATTTGATCTAACCAGCTGTAAATGTAGATATCTGCCAATGGTTTGCAAAGCAATTATTGGCTAAAATAACATAAATAAAAACAGCACATAACTGTGTATAACGATGTGGCTGTTCTATTGTAAAGTATTCCAAAAGGAAAACAAAACCTTTAAGTATGAAATAGAGATTCTAGGGAAATTTAATTGATAGGGACCCTGAAATCACAGGTTTTTAATTGTGTATATATATATATATATATATATACATATATATACACAGTATATATATATATATATACACATATACAGTATATATAAAAATGTGTTAGGGCATGTAATTTGAACACTAGACACACTGCAATGGGTTAAACACATAGTACTGCTTGTGAGACACAGAGCACTGCTTGTTACCCAGTCAGAAGTGGCAGTTGCACAGCTTGGTTGTTTAACTACCACTACTGATTGGATCTATGGTTGTGTCAGCTGTGGATCATCAGGACTTTGAACCCCCAAACAGTGTTTTAACTATGTATTTAACCCCTTTTAACACATTGCATTGTGATTGTAGAATCACGTCTTAAAATGAAATTCTCTAACAAATTGGAGCATGCAATTTAAATATCATCATGATTATAGTTTTTATTTAAACAACCAATTTTTAACTAAGTTTATTAGCAATAAAGATAATAATCAGTGTTGAATGAACCAAATGAAATACAATTCCAAATGTTTGTTATATTTAGAGTAGGTAGAATAATAAGATACCTGAACAGCAGAAAAAAAAATGGTTTATAAGGCTTAAGAACCCTTGCTTTTTAAAAAAATAAAACAATGCTACAAATCATTCTGTTTTATAATTAAAGGGATAGGAAAGTCAAATTTAAACGTGCATGATTCCAGTAAAGTGTGTCATTTTAAGACTCCTTTAAATTCACTTCATTTTTCAAATTTAATCTCTTTGTATCCTTTGTTGAAAAATAATAAATACACATCGTACACTACTGGAGCGAGCTGGTAATTGGTGTCTATACACATTTGTTTCTTGTCATTCGCTTACCAGTCATTTTCATCTAGCTCACAGTTGTGCATTGTTGATTTTAAGTAAAGCCCAGATTACCAGAGGAGTGCTATTGATAGCGCAGGGTGCATTGTATTGCGAGTCTGCACTTAGAATAGCGCATAATCTGCTATTACAAGTGAATGGTAAAACATAATACTTTAAGGGCTAGATTACAAGTGGAGCGCTAATTTATTGTGCACCCGTAAATGGGTAAAATCACCCGTTTACAGGCACGCAATAAATAGCCAGTCATTACAAGTGGATGGTTATTGTTACCGCAAGCTCGCGGTAGCAATTAATGCTCAGAAAATTAACCAGAGATCAGATCTCTGGTTAATTTTTCAAAAGTGCCCCATTTTGCCCCAAATTTAATAGTATTATATATTGTTTATTAAAAAAAAGTAGCTTTTTAAAAAAATAAAAAATAACTGCAAAAAGCAGTTATTAGGGGTTAAAAGTAGTTAGTGTGGGGTGTGTTGCCTGTAAATATATGTATATGCTTATTTACATATATTTATGTGTTAATAAGTGTATAAACACCTATAAACACATAAATATATATAGGTATATAATCATATACATATATATTTAATATTTGCTGCACATCGCATTTGCTGTATATCGCTCCCTAAAGACACTACTGTGCATGCAACCTACACTACCCTTTCTTTATACCAGTTCCTCTCTTCTATTGCTATCCCATTGAACCCCCTTAGCATGTAAGCCTAAAAGCCCAGCTGTTTGTAGATCACCTTCTTAAGGGCTGACTACAACAGTGCGACTCTCGGGAGAAACCTCTACCTATTTGATCCCTATAAATGTTTCCTTGTATACCGCCTATGTTTATAGCACTGTGGAATCCGTTGGCGCTCTACAAATAACCGATAATAATAATAATAATAATAATAATCGCTGCACAACTTACCCTCCTAAGCTGCGCTAGGTTATCAGCCATGTTTCATGGCGTGAGGATGAGGCTACCATTGGAGCGTATGGAAGTGTGCTCTTGTGAGCGCAATGCTTCCATGCAATGCGAGTGTGAGGTTGTGTTCGAATCGCAGCTAACTTGTAATATCAGCACACATTTGCGTGCACTGGTATTTTTTTTTTTTTTTTTAATATTTATTTTATTATACATCCAAAGTATTTTATACAGCAAGAAAAAAAAAGTTACTCAATTTTTTAAAAAATTCCCAGACCTTATCTTTGAAAAGAGGATCTATATTATATGCCTCAAAAACTATTTGTTTTAAAAGTGAATTACGAAAACATGTAAAATTCAACGAATGAGGATTCTAACAATTTTTCAAAATTAACAGTCTGACCACAATAATTATGGTGTTCAGTCTTCCAAAATTAATAGTTGCACTAATTTCCTCTTTAAAGTGTATAAGAAAAATTGCATGGTAAGGCTGGATTTTAAATTTCTCATGGTAGAGCTTATAATACCAATAATTAACTTTACCCCAAAATTGTTTTATTTTAGGACAATAAAAAAACATATGTATGACATCAGCATTTTTGTAGTGACATTTTGTACAATAATGCTCCGTATTTGCTGTGAATTTAGAAAGTTTTGAAGGGGTAATGTAATCATTTTGTTATAATTTGGTGTGTGATTCTTTCCAGCTATCAGAAATATTCAATTTCTCTAACGCAAGAAAACTAAATTTAATGTTAGGGAGTTCCAGAGAGGTAAAATGTTGAGACCACTAATTAAACATTCTATAGAAGAACATTATATTATATAGAAGAGAAATCGAGAATTTGCCTGTTATGAATTTTGTTTTTACATTCATTAATTTCAAACCAAAGACAAAGAGAACCTTCTTTCCACCTTTGTGAATTGACAAAATGTCGTAATTGAAAATAAGCAAATCGGTTAGATCTGGGGAGTTCAAAAGCGTTGATTATATCATTAAAACAGTCTATTTGTCCAGAGGAAGAGACTATCTGATGTATATATTTAAACCCTTTATGGGCCCATAAATTAAATACTGCACAATGTATTCCCGGGGTAAATTCAGATTTCCCTTGGATTGGTAGAAACACAGAAAATCTAAAGTCTACACCAAGTATTGAGCACATTTTTTGCCAGGCAATGACTATATTCTTAAAAGATACTAAATTAGATATATTCACTGGAAAGTTTTTGGATGGGCAGTGAAGAATACCTTTTAAGGTAAATGGATAAATAAACGTGTTTTCTATCTCCACCGAGGAGATCTTATTTGAGTCCATAAGCCGATCTAAGGCTATCTTAGCCAAAGTAGAGAGATTATAAAGTTTAATATCAGGAAGAGCAAAACCCCCATTTATTTATTTTTGACAAAGTTTTGATATAGAAATACGTGGTTTAAGACCTCTCCAAAGAAAATAAGAACAATCTGAATAAAACTTCAGAATTTCATAGTTTGGAATAAAAAGAGGTAGGTTATGAAATATATAGAGTATCCTCGGAAATATGATAATTTTAACTAAATTCACACGAGCCGAAAGAAAAAGAGGAAAGGCTGCCCAGTTTTTTTTAAATCCAGAATTGCTTTTTGAAATACTTGTGGGTAATTTAGATTGTACCACATTCTAGGGTTTTTATGTAACGTAATACCCAGATATTTAATGCAATCTGTATTTTTAAAAGGGTGATATAAATAGCTATCTTTAAATTTCCGGATTCACATTAATTCACTTTTAGTAATGTTAACCTTATAACCCGAAAAAGAACTAAAGACTGAAACATATATAACATTTTTTGAAAATTATTATTAGAGTCTTCTAGTAAAATCAGAAGATCGTCCGCATAAAGTGAAATTGTATAAGCAGTTGACCCGACTCTTACTCCTCCTAGCTCCTGGCGTAGCCAGACCGCTAACGGCTCTATGGAAATATTAATTAAATTAGAAAAGAACTAGGGGGTATTACAACTGAAATAGCATTAATTGCGAATGATCTTAGACAATTTGTATCCAGAATAGCATAAGCAGAAAATAGAATTTCAAATATTAAAGACCAGGTCCATATACAAGAGTATATTATAAGTAGACAAGATAGCAAAATACATATTCTTACGGCAAAAATAGAAGATATTGAGGACCGCGCTAGGTGCAACAATATTAGGCTAGTAGGCCTCCCAGAAAGTTTAGCTTATGTTTACTTTTTTGTTTTTGTTTTACTTCCCAGACACTGCCCCAAGCCCTAGGCTTTCCTAAAGAAAAACTTCCCATTGTGGTAGAAAGAGTTTTTAGAGTTGGTGTAAAAAGTAATAACCAGGATGGCTCTACACGAGACCGGATGCTTATATTTAAAGTTCTTACATTTCTGGACAAATTAGAATATTTTAAGCTCTATAGGAAAAACTCACCTTTAATTATTGATAACCATAAAATTCTTCTTTTTCAATATTTCTCCACTGAGACCCAAATTAAGAGGAAAGAAATGTCCCCCTTTTTTCCACAATTAATAGGTAAAGGTTATAAAGTAAGGATGGTATATCCGGCGAAAATCTTAGTAGAGACCAATGGTAAAACCAATGTTTTGAACAATTCTAAAGAGGCTAGGGAATGTATCACTAATAGTATATCCTCATCATGATATTTTGGTATAATAGGTCTAACCATATCCTGGTCTGCTATTGGGAAGTCTTATTATGATTGTTATGGAATATATTACTGTTAATTCTGTATACCTGGTGATTTTGGATAAATATATAATGTATCCTTTTTTTTTTTTTTTTAATTCAAGAGAATTTTCTCTTTACCCCTGTTCTCCCCCTTTTTTTCCCCTCCTTTTCTTCTCCCTTCCTCCCTCCTCCCTGTCCTCCCTCCTTTATTTTTATAATAAAAAGATGAGGAATAATGGGTCAACTTAAAATATTATCATGGAATGTCGGGGGAATAACCTCTCCAGTTAAGCGTAAACAAATTATATCCCATAAACCCCCAACATTGTGTTATTGCAGGAAACCCATCTGAAAGATAAATAGCTCCCAAAGTTAAAATCATGATGGGTAGGAGAAGTCATTGCCACTCATTGTTTGAGACGCAAATGTTGGGTGGCTATCCTACTCCATAAAAAATTAGAGTATCAAATTATCAGAACGGAGTATGATCTTAATAGCAGATTCATTATAGTGCACATTTCCATTGAGGGTGTTAAATACATTCTATGCAATGTTTATGGCCCAAATAAGTTTTCACCTGAATTTTGGGATACGATTAAAACAAAATTATATCCTTATTGTAGTTCTACATTAATATTGTGAGGTGACTTTAATGTGATTCTTTGCCCTAGAATTGATAGAATGTTTTGTAAAAAAGGACAAGATAATAAAGAAGCCAAATATTTTTTTAAAATTTGCATATCGCTTAAACTTAGTGTTGTATGGAGGGTTAAATTTCCTGACGTATCTGCTTTTTCGTGTGAGTCTAATTCCCATCGTACGTTTTTTTAGAATTGACTACATCTTAGTTTCAGAACAACTTTTATTATTAGAATCTATTCCTAAAATGAATGATATTATGGTCTCAGATGACGCTATAATTTCTTTAACCTTACCTTCTTTGCACCAAACAAATAATCAAAATAGAGTAAAAATAATTTTACCGCAGTTAGATCCATTAATATCTGTTATGTATGTGTAATATTACTCTTAGGAAACCCCTTGTCTGTCAGTACAGATGTTTAGCATATTGTTAAGATATAAAGAAGGGATCCTAAAGGACATAACCGCACACATATATTCACGACCGATAATATGAATGAAAGGTCATGTGACTTACAACTTAAATTCTCTCTTTGGCTAAGGTCGCCGATGATGCAGGGATATTTCTAAGCCAATCAGAGAAATAGTCGGGTACACACCTTTTTGAATATGGATAGGAATCCTGTATATTCATTTGAAATTTTTATCTATAATGTCAGCTAAATAACACTAGTAATAGAGTACCAAGATTAGAATATTTTTTTAAAATCGATTTTTAACTTTAAACTATAAAAAGTATGTTTCTTATTTTTAACTTATGGGTTAACTCTTGAACCAATGAACACAGAGTGTTGTTGGGGGCGTGCCGCAGCTCCGTGCAGTTAAACTCAGATTTACTGACATTCTATGTAAAATTATCCTCTGATGAAGAAGGTGTATAGTGTCTTTGAAACGCGTAAGGATTACTTTGAAGACAACGCCATTGTTATTACCTGTGTCCACTGTCCTCATTGTTGCACCAAACTTGAAAGACGTGTTATATATAAGGTTTGGAGTGCTTGACAATACCTCATATTGTTTGAGGTTGATAAATTTGAGCTCATTATATGAGGCTGATTGTTTGTTTTTTAACAATAAAACTGTGTTGCACTATCCTGTTCTTAATTTGTCTTTCATGTGACACATAACTGCATCTTTGGACAACAGTGGATACTATCACCATTTGACGGAGAGACAAGTCTTCTGGTGTCCATGACAGGATTCTCCCTACACTAGGCGGCCCTTACCTCCGAGTGATTGAGGTGAAAGTGTCTAAGTAGATCCCCAAAAGGGACCAGGACGTTTGATCTCTTTTTTTTTTTATCCTACATGAACTGTCTGGTTTTGTAATTACTGCATGACAACGCTTACTATATTCATTACTGAGGAACCAATGTCTTCCCTATCTGGATTTTAATATTAAGACTTGGACTGGAATTACCCTTTTTTCTACATCTGACGTATCTACCAGCAACTTTTTTACATTTTCTAAAATTTTTGCATTGTTATTTATACTGTTATCTTTATGGGTTTTATATGTATTTTTTATTGATGTTACCTTGATTCTATATTGATCCTAGTGGGCATTTGTATATATGTGTTCCAATTATCATTTATATATATTCCATACATGTAGCTACGCTACGCCAATTCACAAACAACCCTTTCTTCCTTATCTTTTTATATTGTACTCCTTGATTTGAGGGTTTTGGCTGCATATTGTTAGACATTGTACTCCAGAAATCATTGTGCCCAGTGCCCAGGCCAGGCTACATCTCTTTTATATATATATATATATATATATATATATATATATATATATATATATATATATATATATATATATATATATATATATATATATATACATATACATACAAAATACCACCCCCACACATCATATCACACACACACATAATACATCTAATAACCCACCACAACTAATACCACAAAATGCACACAGCACACCAAATACCACACCACACACTGTACCACACAATACCATGCCACACACAATACCACAAACTGCACACCAGTACCACACCACATCAAGTACTACACCACACAGTACCCCACACACCACATGCAATACCAGGTCACACACAATGCCACGCACTGCATACACCACATCATAACACACATAATACTACATACCACATCGTATCACACACAATACCACACAACACATACAATACAAGGCCACACACTGCATTCACCACATCATACCTCACAATACCACATCACACACAATACCATACACTACACACACAATGAACACCACACAAAATATTAAACCACACCCCACACATGATCATTTTTGCTAATGGTCACTGAGTTTTTGTTTTTTTTTAGTTTTTTTTTATTGAAGTTGTATGCAAAATACAGAATGAATGCATTCTCATAACACAGAAATAACAGAAGCAGATAATACTTACAAATAGCTTGTTATAAAGAAGTAAAGTATTGCAATGAATTATTAAGAACCTCTATTTTATATAATTTCTACTCTTGATTCCTCTTATGACATTAGAGGTCACTTTTGAACCTATGAAAAGTAAAGTAAACTAAAAGGAGAGGATTGGTTTATGGAATGGCCACTTTTGGACCTAGATATTAAAAGTAGGGGGGAGGGAGTGTCAGCAGTCAAGAGCTGCTCTGTGAGAGAGTAGGGGAGGTGGGGGTTCGGGCTCTGATAATCTAATAACACTTTACTCAATATTAGAGGCAGGATGGAGTATTTTCCCATAACATCCCTAAGTAGAGGGTACATGCATATTTAGGACCATGTCTAATTATGTGGGTAAGAAAGAGGTTTAAATGGGAGGCCAATAAGGTAGAGAGGTATGCAAACTCTTAATGAGAATAAATCTTCCTTTATGGTTGTGTATAATATACAACAGTAAGAAAACATGAATAGCTGATCTTAGAATTAACTAGTAGCTTTTAAGGGGAGTCACAATATTGCAGCAAATTGCCATAGATAGATGTCTCAAACTTCTAATTCTATATTATCAAACTTGCAAGGAGGGGGACATTTAAAGGAAGGGGAATTAAAAGTTGTGCGGCATAAAGGCATCTAGGAGTTACTACTGAGGGTTAAATGTACATAATGAAATACTCATCCAGGGTATACTGAATATATATTAGGCTATATTAGTCTTTAATTAGGTGCTGAAACCAAGGGACTATGGAATAATATATAATGCTGGAACATAAGCTCGACAACCCATAGGGGGTGAGACCACTCTGAGAATATCCCAGGATTATAAGCCACCCTATTGACACCATAAATCAAGAACAAATGCAGATTACATACATAACAAGTTTTGACTGTAAAAAACAGAGGAGGGCTAATGTACACTAGGCATGACGCAGCACAACGGGAGCTTGTATCCAGGTTTTCTACATTCTTATGGCCTGTGTGTGATATCTCTTAACTATTGATATGAGCCATATAACATCTCACTGTAAGAGTTCCCATAAAATAAAGAGACCAATTAGTAGCTGGGAGCAAAGGGAGTCTCAGGAAGTTAATTCTAATGGTGCATCATAAAAAGAATGGATGTGTGAAGGGGTTTGAAAAAAGTTATCAGTAAACTCAGCAGCATTATAAATGATGTATGTAGTATATACAACTAGAGCTATGTATACCCTTTGCAATTTGCACAAAATAAACCCTAGGATATGAACATTGCATGTAAAACATAAGAAATTCAACGTATAGCTGGGTGCCAAAAGAAAAGACAGGTACATACATGAATAGGGTCCACACACCGTACACACAAGATTGCAGACCCAATATGCATTTCCCCAACAAAAAGAGAAAAAACAAACAAAGATAAGAGACAAAGAAAGAGATTAGTGCCTATCCAATACCGGCTCTGCTAAAGTCCATTTTGTTACGTGAAAAGTCCCACTCTGTATAGAGATATATGTCTGAAACCAGTGGGAGGTCAAGGTAGTCCCTTGTATAAAGTTGTCTTGGAGGAGCAGAGGTCAGGATCATGACCCAGACAGAGAATCGTTTTATTGCGAATTGAGAAGGAGAGAGTCCCCGGTGCCCCATCCAGTGGCCGGCCACATCCCCAGAACAGGCCACCGATTGTGAGGGGATAAATATCTGATTGTTGTCTGTTCTTGAAATAGGTGGTTGAAGATCCGACACAAGCTCCCCAATTGTATGTCTCTTGCGGTTATGCCTTAGAGTTCTGCTTAGTGTCCGTAGTTGCTGCTGTGCCTCCGTCCGAGCATGTGAGGCACTCAAATAGCACATATCTGGACTTGCTTCTGAGCCATCAGTCACCATCGATTCCGGGATCATCTCAGGCTTAACGGATGTATGATGTAAAGTCCCAGCTTGTGCAGGGTGTATCTCCGGTGTTACGGAGGGAGTAGACTTAGGCGGAAGGGACCTCAGGGCACCATCTTCCATATAGGCCTCTCTAATGCAAGCTCTAAGATCCGCAAACTGTAAATCCATCCTGCGGTCCAGGTCTCGTAATAGGGCTAGTGCGGCGAGGCTTAACTCCTCCATCCTGCGGTAGATAGCCAGCGATCAACAAGCCCAGTATAACCCGGCTTACCGGGGGGGGGGGGGTTTGATGGTACAGCAAAGTGAAAGTGTATAGGCTGTCTCCTGATAAATGCGGTTATTCCGTAAAGAGTTCTGAATGCAGTAATCCTGTTAGGGCCACAGTCCTCAGGTAAAGAATAGCTGTATTACACGATCTCTGAGCTCAGAGAGAAAACGATACAGCATTAAAGGTAGATGCAAGCCGCTGCATTCTCCAAACAGAGATGACCGTCTAAGATCTTGATAGGCTAATTAAGGTCACTGAGTTTTTAGTTAAAAAAGGAAAACAAAAAAAAATGTATCTCTCTACCTCTATATCACTCTGTTTAATTGCCTATCTGCTGCAGAAAGACTGAACCAATTATTGTATAGTTCATACCTATGAAGTAAAAAGCATTTTAAAATAATTTATCATGTATTCCCAAAACAAACAAAAAACAAAATCATAAATTACAGCCACATTGGGCAGGTGTCTGAGGAGATGTAAGGGTTGCCCACCATCTGTGACGAGATCATCAGAAACTTGTTATATGAGGGCCTTTGTCAGAGGTAATATCACTGTGAGAATGAATCATCCCCCACATAAGACACAAGAGGGATAACTGTGTATCTGACAAAGCAAAGCCCTGCAGGCAGCTGTGACATTGAATAGGGTTAAGAAATAGCGTAAAACATAAAAAATACAGTAATATATATTAACAAATACAACTGTATAAGCAGCAGCTGTCATGGTGTATAATCATTTTACCTTTTTAATACTGTTTGTGTGTTTACTCCAGGACCACTGCTCATAGCCTGCAGTAGGTTCCTGACTTCCACTCCCACTCATGTTTGTGTAATTGCTGGAGGTTTACCTGGCACTGAGTCTGCTCATAGAAATGTCATACCTACCAATGTTCCAAAATTCTAAAGATGGGCACCATACAGATATATGCATTCATTTGAGTTATGGTGGAGATAAAAGCATGAGATTAAAATCCTCCATTTCATAAAAGTAAGTGAAACAGGATTATTGCACAGATGTGCTAATTGCCTGTGCAATAATTCTGTTGCCAATATATAATATATATAACTCATATGAGCCCTTCCCAGTCCAGTTAAAAACTGTTAACACCACTTTACACTTTTGTTTTTATTTATTTTTTAAATAGTTGAAATACCTTTGTTCTTCATGTCTATCTATCTATCTATCTATCTATCTATCTATCTATCTATCTATCTATCTATCTATCTATCTATCTATCTCTGTCTTTCTATCTGTTTGTCAATCTATCTGTCTATATGGAAATAAATATATTTATTTTAAATAACTGTGTGTGATATATGTGTGTGTGTGTATCTGTACATATATATATATATATATATATATATATATATATATATATATATATATATAATTATTTTATTTACATATTTTACACACCTTCGGGCTTAAAAGAGGGGCCTGTCAATCACTTGTTTGGGGTGATTTCAATCAGTCATCTCAGAGGTGACTGAGAGTGTAAGAAGCAGCAATGGGATGTGTGAGCCTGCCTTGCAAGGGCTCAAAACCCTTTGGGTAAGTACTATATATGTTTATTTACTTGGTACTCTATGTAAAAACCTTGCAGGGGCTGCCCTCAGAAGACTTTCTTTAAAAAATGGGTCTGTCCCTGCTATTTGGGAGATGTCTCCTATAGAAAGTAATGGATCTCAATGGAATGGGTAAACATTGCTGGGGAGAGGAAAGTTAGCAGAAAGCAGAGGTGAAATTTAAAAGAAAATACTGCAGGCAATAGAAATCAGGTTACCCTGTAGATAACATTATGGGGCTGATTGGCCCTGAATGCCCCTGTTTGCGCGCAAGCCTTTAGGCTCGCCAGAAACAGGCGTTAAGAATTTGCATTCATAACAACACAAATGCACATGCCTAGTGAGAAGAGAAAAGACTTTTGAAATATACTTTTTGGAAAAAAAACGATATTTGAGTATTGAGGACGTTCAACATTCACCTTTTGTGTGTTTTATGTTTTGATTATTTTCTAATTTTAAAGGGACAGTCTACTCCAGAAATGTTATTGTTTAAAAAGATAGATAATTCTTTTATTGCCCATTCCCCAGTTTTGCATAACCAAAATGTTGTATTAAAACACTTTTTACCTATGTGATTACCTTGTATCTAAGCCTCTGCAGGCTGCCCCCTTATTTCAGTTCTTTTGATACAATGTATTCTAATGAATGATTGGCCAATTCGAATAGCATATGTTTCAATGTGATAGGATAATTAATTTCATTTCCAACCAATGAAAAATAATAAAAAATGTAAGTAATATAATAATAAGAAAAGGCATAATTATTGAAATTACGGCTATGTACAATAATGTTTTCAATGTTTGGAAATAGATTCTCTAATATTTATGTGCCTCTATGAGGTTTATGTACCTTCGTTTGGTTAGTTCAGGAAGTTGGAACAATGTGATTTTGTATTTAAATCAATGGTGTCAGCTGATTTTATACTTTTATTTGCTCTTGAAAAATATGCCTGTGTGTTGAAACGCGTTGAGCTGTTTTTCTAATAAAACACTGTTCTTATGAGAGAAGGACTGTTGTTTTTTCTATCTGACATCACTGACACCTGGATACTTAACCTGTGAGTACACTGCACTTATACATCTCACAGTGTATGAATACATCATGTAAGTTTCTTACTCATAGTGAAACAGAGGAGTCTTACTTTCGGGAAACAGAGGAGTTCTGCTCTTGGGAGCTGGAGAGAATTCAGCACATTTGACAGAGAAATACCCCTGAACCTGAGCCCCCTACTACCGAATACAATATCTATCTGAGAGTCTGGCTGGGAAAGACTGAGGGATGGCTGCGGTTTATTTGAAGGGGAGTACTTCATTCTGATTATTTTCCGTTTTGTCATTTTGTTGTTCTACCATTTTCAGTCAGTTTGTTATACCATTCTACAAACGTCTGTATATTGATATCTGCTTTTGACAGACTTGTATTTTAGCCAATCAGTACCACGGGCATTATCTATATGGCACACATGATCTAACACCCTCTAGCTGTGAAAAACTTTAGCTAAGAGGTGGCCTTCAAGGTCTTAGAAATTGACATATGAGCCTACCTAGGTTTAGCTTTCTACAAATAATACCAAGAGAACAAAGCAAATTTTATGATAAAAGTAAAGTGTAAAGTTGTTTCAAATTGCATGCCCTGTCTGCATCATAAATGTTTTATTTTGACTAGACTGTCCCTTTAATATAAATATTTTGTGGCAATCTAGTGTGAATGCTAGAATCAATAGTTTTGGAATGTGTTTAGACAAGTGTAATGTTCTCAGGTGTCGCATGCAAAAATCAACCGTATGTGTTCTAAAAACAAGCAGTATGAATTAAAGTATCTGTCAAAACTGGAATATTGTATTATTCAGTGAAGAAATTTTGACCTAGATTTGTGTTTCTGTCAGTACAAATCACGGACATCCTAAATGTGTTACAGTTGACGATATAAAATGTAAATATTTCTATAGCACTGTAAATGTTTCTGTAAAAGCTTCAATCCTAAAGGCATATTCCAACCTGTGAATAGACATGAGCAATTTATAACTTAAAGGGACAGTAGTATTTGCATTAACTAAATGAAAAACATTCGGCTAGATTACGAGTTGTGCGTTAGGCTGAAAAAGCAGCGTTAACAGGTTCTAACGCTGCTTTTTTACGGTCGCTGGTATTACGAGTCTTGCAGGTTTAGGGGCACCGCACACTTCTTTGGCCTTACCGCAAAACGACTTACGTAAACTTTGTAATCGTGTGAGGTAGTGGGTGATGATAGTGCGCTTAGTGTAGGGTATTAAACACCTTAACTTAATAGCAGATCCTTCAGGCTGCTATAGTGAAAGGTTAAACAAGTGTGAGAGAGAAATTAAGGGCGCTAAAAAAGCTAAAAATACCACTTAAAGCTGACAGATAAATGTATAATAACCAGGGACTTCAATAGAATATTTGTATATTTAATATACCATAGAAAATGACAAGAACATAAACTTTAAAAGGGACGTCTCCCAAGAAATTGCATAATAAAATAATTCAACATAAAAATATTTCAGCATAAAAATATATAGATAATCTTGGATTTAAAACTGGATTTCAGTAAAACGGTGGATACTATATATAAATCAAAGTTCATTCCTTAGGACCTTGCCGTTTGCGTGATACAGTGTCTATATCTAGAGTCAGATGTCAGATATACAAGTTATCTTGATTGCTGATCTATGTAATATTTCCACAATAGAAAATCTTTACTTCATCTGTGATTTTGCAAGTTAGAAACGTCTATATCTTATCTCAAATACTTGGCAACAACTTTACCAGTGGCCGGTCTCTGTCAGGCAGCTCCGTGTGTGTTCCTCGAGAATCTGGCGTCTGACGTCACGGTTTCCGCCTCGAGGGCTCGCCTCTATTCAGCCAATTGGAACCTCCGTGGGTCCCTGTCTGTTATTCCGCTGTTGTCCGATCCAGTTCGTAGTAATTGGGTTATAGTTGGAGATTGCTCTTAGTGCTGTGCACGCAACCTCTTTTTCAGCTATCCGCCAGGGGATAAAAAGTGAAGTAACAACCCGGGTTGATAATTCTTCTGTGTGATGGTAGTTAATTCTTAGAATATGGTATGTGGTACTAGTTTTTCTACGCGTTTCACTCCTTTCAAAGCTTTATCAAGAATGACTAGCCCACATTATCCTCCTCCTTTTCAAGGAGTCTCTGTATTCTTATTGGTCAATGCTTTATTTGATTAAAAGGTGGAATTTTTCTGACATTTAACTCTTTGTTCTTTCTTATATCCTTAGTGGAAGATTTACTGTATCCTTTAGGTCCTTTTCTCAAAAGAAAGCTTCACTTTTCTTATTATCCATTCATTGGTAAAAACAAATCATAATTAACAGTATCCTTCAACCGCTTTGTTATGTAATTTATTAATTAAAAACTAAAATTTATAAATATATATTTAGTGAAATACCAGCAAAGATGTATTATTTTGCAATGTAACTTTTAGTATAAAATAAAAGGGGATACATCTAATTCGGAATTTAAGCCTCTAGGGTTCAGAGTGTCATATTTGAATATTAATTCAGCCTCCTTAATTAGCAGCTTTTTTTCAATGTTTCCCCCTCTCCAATGTTTTTTTATAGTTTTAATTCCCCAGTATATTAGGTCCTTTGTTCTCCCTTTGTGAACTGTTTTAAAATGTTTATATAAATAAGTGTCCTCCTTGAGCACTCCCCTTCCTCTCTTTCCTCTAAACTTCTTTTTTTCTTTTGGTTTAATTCTTTTTCTGTCCTGATCGGGAACATTTGGTTGCCCTCCTTTAGAGGGCTCTTCTCTAAAAAAAGGGAACTAGTGTTAGTATTATGGTCTTCCCTACCCTTCAGTCATAGTGATTATAGCTGTCCTCTCTAATTACTTTTCTTTTAATGATACTTTCTATATACAAGCGGAGGGTACAGCTATGGGTACGAGGCTTGCACCTAGCTACGCTAATTTATTTATGGGAGCTTGGGAGACCAAATTTTTTGGCGAAGGTGGCTATGGTGCAAACCTTGTACTCTACGAAAGGTATATAGATGACCTTCTGCTTGTATGGAAAGGACCGGAATTAGGACTTCTAACCCTCCTTGAAGAAATGAATAACAATACCTATAGTCTTTACTCATAATTACAGTAAAACTGCTATAACATTTTTGGATTTAGAGATAATGACCATTAACAATACTATTGAAACTAAAACACACTTCAAAAAGGTAGACTGTAACACATATATTCATGCTGAGAGCTGCCATTTGAATACTTGGAAAGAGAATATCCCTGTTGGACAGTGTCTAAGAATTAGGAAAAACTGCTCAAGACTAATTGATTTTGAACAACAGGTTGAGATTCTAGAAGAGAGATTTAATTCTAGAGGCTATAATAAAGAACACACAAGAAAAGCCATACAAAGGGCCACAAACACTGAGAGGAAGACCTTGTTGACATATAAAGTGAAAACTAAAGATACTGATGATGAACAGATTAAAGTACCCTTTATTACAGAGTATAATGTAGATTACAACCTGGTAAAGAGAATTATAAAAAGGCACTGGCACATCCTAAAAGAGGATAACATCCTAGGAGAAAAAATTACAAGCAACCCTACCTTTATTTTTAAAAAAGCTACAAACTTAAAATCGATCTTAGCACCAAGTGAGCTCAAAAGACAAAAAAGCAATAAAAAGCTGACAATACAAAAAAATCTATTTGGTATCAAACCAGTGGGGTTTTTTCCTTGCTATTCTTGCAAGGCTTGTGGCCACAGTAAAAAAAACCAAAGAAATTAAGTTTAATAATTCTCAAGACATTTTTCAAATAAAGGAACTAATTAGGTGTACACATACCTGTGCAATATATGTTTTAAAATGCACGTGTAATTTGTTCTATATCGGAGAAACTAACGGCTAGATTTAGAGTTTTGTCGGTAATGACCCGAAAAGCTAACGCTGGCTTTTTTCTGGCCGCACCATAAAAATAACTCTGGTATTGAGAGTTCACAGAATGGCTGCGTTAGGCTCAAAAAGGAGCGTAGAGCATATTTAACGCAGCTTCAACTCTCGATACCAGAGTTGCTTATGCAAGCGGCCAGCCTCAAAAACGTGCTCGTGCACGATTCCCCCATAGGAAACAATGGGGCTGTTTGAGCTGAAAAAAAACCTAACACCTGCAAAAAAGCCGCGTTCAGCTCCTAACGCAGCCCCATTGTTTGCTATGCGGAAACACTTCCTACGTCTGCACCTAACACTCTAACATGTACCCCGAGTCTAAACACCCCTAACCTTACACTTATTAACCCCTAATGTGCCGCCCCCGCTATCGCTGACCCCTGCATATTATTATTAACCCCTAATCTGCCGCTCCGTAAACCGCCGCTACTTACATTATCCCTATGTACCCCTAATCTGCTGCCCTAACATCGCCGACCCCTATATTATATTTATTAACCCCTAATCTGCCCCCCACAACGTCGCCTCCACCTGCCTACACTTATTAACCCCTAATCTGCCGAGTGGACCTGAGCGCTACTATAATAAAGTTATTAACCCCTAATCCGCCTCACTAACCCTATAATAAATAGTATTAACCCCTAATCTGCCCTCCCTAACATCGCCGACACCTAACTTCAATTATTAACCACTAATCTGCCGACTGGAGCTCACCGCTATTCTAATAAATGTATTAACCCCTAAAGCTAAGTCTAATCCTAACACTAACACCCCCCTAAATTAAATATAATTTACATCTAACGAAATTAATTATCTCTTATTAAATAAATTATTCCTATTTAAAGCTAAATACTTACCTGTAAAATAAATCCTAATATAGCTACACTATAAATTATAATTATATTATAGCTATTTTAGGATTAATATTTATTTTACAGGTAACTTTGTATTTATTTTAACCAGGTACAATAGCTATTAAATAGTTAAGAACTATTTAATAGTTACCTAGTTAAAATAATTACAAAATTACCTGTAAAATAAATCCTAACCTAAGTTACAATTAAACCTAACACTACACTATCAATAAATTAAATAAAATACCTACAATTACCTACAATTAAACCTAACACTACACTATCAATACATTAATTAAATACAATATCTACAAATAACTACAATGAAATAAACTAACTAAAGTACAAAAAATAAAAAAGAACTAAGTTACAAAAAATAAAAAAATATTTACAAACATAAGGAAAATCTTACAACAATTTTAAACTAATTACACCTACTCTAAGCCCCCTAATAAAATAACAAAGCCCCCCAAAATAAAAAAATGCCCTACCCTATTCTAAATTACTAAAGTTCAAAGCTTTTTTACCTTACCAGCCCTGAACAGGGCCCTTTGTGGGGCATGCCCCAAGAAGTTCAGCTCTTTTGCCTGTAAAAAAAAACATACAATACCCCCCCCCAACATTACAACCCACCACCCACATACCCCTAATCTAACCCAAACCCCCCTTAAATAAACCTAACACTAAGCCCCTGAAGATCATCCTACCTTGTCTTCACCTCACCGGGTATCACACCGATCTGTCCTGGCTCCGATATCTTCATCCAACCCAAGCAGGGGCTAGACATCCACTGAAGAAGTCCAGAAGAGGGTCCAAAGTCTTCATCCTATCAGGGAAGAAGAGTAGATCCGGACCGGCAACCATCATCTTCCAAGCGGCATCTTCTATCTTCATCCGATGAGGACCGGCTCCATCCTGAAGACCTCCACCGCGGACCCATCTTCATCCGGCGACGTCCAACTGAAGAATGACGGTTCCTTTAAGGGACGTCATCCAAGATGGCGTCCCTCGAATTCCAATTGGCTGATAGGATTCTATCAGCCAATCGGAATTAAGGTAGGAATATTCTGATTGGCTGATGGAATCAGCCAATCAGAATCAAGTTCAATCCGATTGGCTGATCCAATCAGCCAATCAGATTGAGCTCGCATTCTATTGGCTGTTCCGATCAGCCAATAGAATGCGAGCTCAATCTGATTGGCTGATTGGATCAGCCAATCGGATTGATCTTGATTCTGATTGGCTGATTCCATCAGCCAATCAGAATATTCCTACCTTAATTCTGATTGGCTGATAGAATCCTATCAGCCAATCGGAATTCGAGGGACGCCATCTTGGATGACGTCCCTTAAAGGAACCGTCATTCTTCAGTTGGACGTCGCCGGATGAAGATGGGTCCGCGGTGGAGGTCTTCAGGATGGAGCCGGTCCTCATCGGATGAAGATAGAAGATGCCGCTTGGAAGATGATGGTTGCCGGTCCGGATCTACTCTTCTTCCCGGATAGGATGAAGACTTTGGACCCTCTTCTGGACTTCTTCAGTGGATGTCTAGCCCCCGCTTGGGTTGGATGAAGATATCGGAGCCAGGACGGATCGGTGTGATTCCCGGTGAGGTGAAGACAAGGTAGGATGATCTTCAGGGGCTTAGTGTTAGGTTTATTTAAGGGGGGTTTGGGTTAGATTAGGGGTATGTGGGTGGTGGGTTGTAATGTTGGGGGGGGTATTGTATGTTTTTTTCTACAGGCAAAAGAGCTGAACTTCTTGGGGCATGCCCCGCAAAGGGCCCTGTTCAGGGCTGGTAAGGTAAAAGAGCTTTGAACTTTAGTAATTTAGAATAGGGTAGGGCATTTTTTTTATTTTGGGGGGCTTTGTTATTTTATTAGGGGGCTTAGAGTAGGTGTAATTAGTTTAAAATTGTTGTAAGATTTTTCTTATGTTTGTAAATATTTTTTTATTTTTTGTAACTTAGTTCTTTTTTATTTTTTGTACTTTAGTTAGTTTATTTCATTGTAGTTATTTGTAGGTATTGTATTTAATTTATTTATTGATAGTGTAGTGTTAGGTTTAATTGTAACTTAGGTTAGGATTTATTTTACAGGTAAATTTGTAATTATTTTAACTATTTTAGCTATTAAATAGTTCTTAACTATTTAATAGCTATTGTACCTGGTTAAAATAAATACAAAGTTACCTGTAAAATAAATATTAATCCTAAAATAGCTATAATATAATTATAATTTATAGTGTAGCTATATTAGGATTTATTTTACAGGTAAGTATTTAGCTTTAAATAGGAATAATTTATTTAATAAGAGTTAATTAATTTCGTTAGATTAAAATTATATTTAATTTAGGGGGTGTTAGTGTTAGGGTTAGACTTAGCTTTAGGGGTTAATACATTTATTAGAATAGCGGTGAGCTCCAGTCGGCAGAATAGGGGTTAATGTTTGAAGTTAGGTGTCGGCGATGTTAGGGAGGGCAGATTAGGGGTTAATACTATTTATTATAGGGTTAGTGAGGCGGATTAGGGGTTAATAACTTTATAATAATAGCGGTAATGGTAATAATCGACAGATTAGGGGTTAATAAGTGTAGGCAGGTGGAGGCAACGTTGAGGGGGGCAGATTAGGGGTTAATAAATATAATATAGGGGTCGGCAGTGTTAGGGGCAGCAGATTAGGGGTACATAAGTATAACGTAGGTGGCGGCGCTTTGCGGTCGGCAGATTAGGGGTTAATTATTGTAGGTAGCTGGCTGCGACGTTGTGGGGGGCAGGTTAGGGGTTAATAAATATAATATAGGGGTCGGCGGTGTTAGGGGCAGCAGATTAGGGGTACATAAGTATAACGTAGGTGGCGGTCGGCAGATTAGGGGTTAAAAAAATGTAATCGAGTGGCGGCGATGTGGGGGGACCTCGGTTTAGGGGTACATAGGTAGTTTATGGGTGTTAGTGTACTTTAGAGTACAGTAGTTAAGAGCTTTATGAACCGGCGTTAGCCCAGAAAGCTCTTAACTACTGACTTTTTTCTGCGGCTGGACTTTTGTCGTTAGCATTCTAACGCTTACTTCAGACACGACTCTAAATACCGGAGTTAGAAAAATCCCATTGAAAAGATAGGATACGCAATTTACGTAAGGGGATCTGCGGTATGGAAAAGTCGCGGCTGAAAAGTGAGCGTTAGACCCTTTTTTTAATGACTCCAAATACCGGAGGTAGCCTAAAACCAGCGTTAGGAGCCTCTAACGCTGGTTTTCACGGCTAACGCCAAACTCCAAATCTAGGCCTAAAAGAGCAATAAGGGATAGAATTAGGGAACACCTAAGGAGCATAGAAAAAGGGTTGGAGGACACTTATTTATATAAACATTTTAAAACAGTTCACAAAGGGAGAACAAAGGACCTAATATACTGGGGAATTAAAACTATAAAAAAACATTGGAGAGGGGGAAACATTGAAAAAAAGCTGCTAATTAAGGAGGCTGAATTAATATTCAAATATGACACTCTGAACCCTAGAGGCTTAAATTCCGAATTAGATGTATCCCCTTTTATTTTAGACTAAAAGTTACATTGCAAAATAATACATCTTTGCTGGTATTTCACTAAATATATATTTATAAATTTTAGTTTTTAATTAATAAATTATATAACAAAGCGGTTGATATGATTTGTTTTTACCAATGAATGGATAATAAGAAAAGTGAAGCTTTCTTTTGAGAAAAGGACCTAAAGGATACAGTGAATCTTCCACTAAGGATATAAGAAAGAACAAAGAGTTAAATATCAGAAAAATTCCACCTTTTAATCAAATAAAGCATTGACCAATAAGAATACAGAGACTCCTTGAAAAGGAGGAGGATAATGTGGGCTAGTCATTCTTGATAAAGCTCTGAAAGGAGTGAAACGCGTAGAAAAACTAGTACCATATACCATATTCTAAGAATTAACTACCATCACACAGAAGAATTATCAACCCGGGTTGTTACTTCACTTTTTATCCCCTGGCAGATAGCTGAAAAAGAGGTTGCGTGCACAGCACTAAGAGCAATCTCCAACTATAACCCAATTACTACGAACCGGATCGGACAACAGCGGAATAACAGACAGGGACCCACGGAGGTTCCAATTGGCTGAATAGAGGCGAGCCTTCGAGGCGGAAACCGTGACGTCAGACGCCGGATTCTCGAGGAACACACACTGAGCTGCCTGACAGAGACCGGCCACTGGTAAAGTTGTTGCCAAGTATTTGAGATAAGATATAGATGTTTCTAACGATGAAGTAAAGATTTTCTATTGTGGAAATATTACATAGATCAGCAATCAAGATAACTTGTATATCTGACATCTGACTCTAGATATAGACACTGTATCACGCAAACGGCAAGGTCCTAAGGAATGAACTTTGATTTATATATAGTATCCACCGTTTTACTGAAATCCAGTTTTAAATCCAAGATTATCTATATATTTTTATGCTGAAATATTTTTATGTTGAATTATTTTATTATGCAATTTCTTGGGAGACGTCCCTTTTAAAGTTTATGTTCTTGTCATTTTCTATGGTATATTAAATATACAAATATTCTATTGAAGTCCCTGGTTATTATAAATTTATCTGTCAGCTTTAAGTGGTATTTTTAGCTTTTGTAGCACCCTTACTTTCTCTCTCACACTTGTTTAAACTTTGTAATCCCTTTTTTCTATGGGACTTCCATAGCGCTAGTATTACGAGTCTGTCCTGGGAGGCCAAAAAGTGAGCGGTACACACTCTACTGACAAGATCCATAACGCATTTTAAAGTCAGTAGTTAAGAGTTTTATGGTGCAACGCTGTAGCATAAAACTCATAACTAAAGTGCTAAAAAGTACACTAACACCCATAAACTACCTATTAACCCCTAAACCGAGGCCCTCCCGCATCGCAAACACTAAAATAAAATTTTAAACCCCTAATCTGCCGCTCCGGACATCGCCGCCACTATAATAAACATATTAACCCCTAAACTGCTGCACTCCTGCCTCGCTAACACTAGTTAAATATTATTAACCCCTAATCTGCCCCCATAGCATCGCCGCCACCTACATTATACTTATTAACCCCTAATCTGCTGCTCCGGGATCGCCGCCACCTACATTATACTTATTAACCCCTAATCTGCTGCCCCCAACATCACCGACACCTACATTATTTTTTATTAACCCCTAATCTGCCACCCCCAACGTCGCCGACACTATTCTAAATTTATTAACCCCTAAACCTAGGTCTAACCCTAATCATAACACCCCCTAACTTAAATATAATTTAAATACATCTAAAGAAAATTACTATCATTAACTACATTATTCCTATTTAAAACTAAATACTTACCTATAAAATAAACCCTAAGCTAGCTACAATATAACTAATAGTTACATTGTATCTAGCTTAGGGTTTATTTTTATTTTACAGGCAAGTTTGTATTTATTTTAACTAGGAAGAATAGTTACTAAATAGTTATTAACTCTTTAATAACTACCTAGCTAAAATAAATAAAAATGTACCTGTAAAATAAAACCTAACCTAAGTTACACTAAGACCTAACACTACAATACAATTAAATAAATTAACTAAATTAAAAACAATTAAATAAATTAAATCACAAAAAAACACACTAAATTACAGAAAATAAAAAACAAATTACAGATCTTTAAACTAATTACATCTAATCTAATAGCCCTATCAAAATAAAAAAGCCCCCCCAAAATAAAAAAAACCCTAGCCTACACTAAACTACCAATAGCCCTTAAAAGGGCCTTTTGCGGGGCATTGCCCCAAAGAAATCAGCTCTTTTTCCTGTTAAAAAAAATACAAACACCCCCCCAACAGTAAAACCCACCACCTACATAACCATAGCCCAAAATAAAATACTAACTAAAAAAACCTAAGCTCCCCATTGCCCTGAAAAGGGCATTTGGATGGGCATTGCCCTTAAAAGGGCAGTTAGCTCTTTTGCGGCCCAAAGCTCTAACCTAAAAATAAAACCCACCCAATACACCCTTAAAAAACCTAACACTAACCCCCTGAAGATTGACTTACTGTTCTGAAGACTGGACATCTTACTGAATGAATATATATATATATATATATATATATATATATATATATATATATATATATATATATATATATATATATACTGTATATATATATATATATATATATATATATATATACTGTATATATATATATATATATATATATATATATATATATGTGTGTGTACACATATATATAAACACATATTAAGACCTGTACATGTATGTATCTCTATGTTAAAGCCCTTTGGAGTCTTTATATCTTTGAGTCCTTATAACATTTTTATTAGACAGTGTTATGAATATAACTGTATTTTTAAATATGATTTTGATGTTTTTTGTGCAACTTTTTTGTCTCAAGTAACAGTTAACCAGAGCTCTGAAGTAAAAATATCCCGACGCACGTTAAATTCGGTTACCCTCAAGCGAACGTGTTGTCTTAAACTTTTTATAGATGCTCTACTTCCAATGCATGCAAAGAGCCGTGATACACCCCTCAACGCTTGCGCGCAACAGCGCGCCACTCGTAATCTAGCCCATAGTAGTGCAAGATTGTTAGTCTTAAAATCACATGCTGTAACAAAATAGAGAATGCAATTTTTCAACTATTATAGCCCTTTAAAGTGATTGTGAATCCCAGCGTTTGTGAAACACTAGGATTTACCATTGGAACAAATAAACAAGACTTTCAGTCATGATGTTTCCACCTCTTAGCCAATAGGCATGCGGGCTATCCAGCTAGGCGCCAGTTGGTATGCATGGCTATTTGCTAATAGGTGGAAACGTCACCTCTCAGCAAAAGAACATTCTTGCGTGGGCTGCTTGAGGAGCTCAGTGTGGCAAACGCTTCAAACAAATAAAGGAGCTTTTCAGCATGAATTATTTTATACTTCATGACTGAAAGTCCCCTTTATTTGTTCTAATGATAAATCCTAGTGTTTCACAAATGCTAGGATTTACAATCACTTTAAGTTTATTTGTATTTTGAGTTTTTAGGGAAGGATAATAAAAAAGTAAATATGGTACATCTTGCATTATAATACCCCTAACTACAGTAGTTAAAAATAAGCAACAGTGGGTATACAATTAATAATTGTTGGTCTTAATTAATACAATTAGCATTTTAATATTTTTTGGTTCATGATGAGCTCATTGCAATTGATTCTTTGATTTGATTGATTCAAACTTTACACCTACACAAGATCAATTTAGGATGCATGAGAAGAGTATTCATTTAAAAATCAATTGCTCTAGAAAAAAAAAGGATTTTATTTTTACACCAGATTTTCCATTTAAATATCTCAAAATAAGCACATAAAATCTTTCAGTGGCTGTAAAAAATATTGCTCTGTAACTCCCTGAATAACTGACTGAGGCACCAACTTGAAGTTAATAATTTTAACTTTTATTAAACTCAAATAATCAGAGTTCTCTTCACTAGAATACTACAATAGAATCAGAATCTAATATGGTAGATAAAGTCCAAATCAATAGTAAAACATAATCTGGAGCAGTCAGGAGCAGAATTACAAGAACGCAGGCAGGTACTGGAAAAGGGAATTGGGAACAAGGAAATCCAACCATTCTCAAAAAAATACCACCAACGAAGTAGAAGAATACAAGATGACACCAAACTGAGTACAAGGTTTTGACCATAGTACTCTGAAGAAGTCTCTCTGGCAGATATTGATTGGTTTTGTGACTATAAATCGCATTCACTAGATGCCACTTGGCCATCTTTTGTCTAAAATACAATTGTGTTTTGCTGGATACATATATGATTCTGGATTTTAAAGACCTTGACCTTGTCAATTGATCTAGTTATACGTTCATACACATGTGTGCTACATGCTCCTTTGGATATCAAGGCTTGCTGAGCACATGAAAAGACTTTAAGTTACCAAGATTGTGCATTTACAAACCTGTATTGCTCATAAAGAGACTTTGCAGAGATTTGTTTATAATGCTTTTATCTTTAATATAGGTTGGCCAGCATATTTTAAAAAAAATCAAATAAATGTAAATGATGTTTTACTATTTATTCTGAATACATTTGTAAATCTATTGTAGATGAATATGGGTTTCTAAAGGTTTAAACTTGTGTTTAGTGCTTTTTCTTCTACTATTTGTTTTGTGGCTATTATAAACAACTAGAATTCACAGATCATAAGACTCTGTTGTCTATAACAAAAGATGCATACACAAGGGTGACCGAAAATATGTAAACAAAACATGCAAGTAGTGATGTAAATTAGTGTAACATTAAAGAATGAGTACGGGCGAATGCCGAAATGCGTAAGCAGGAACGCTATCCTTAAATGCTGTGTTATGATGCCATCAATTGATTTTAAGCAATTTTGCTGTAAGTTGCTATAAGCTGAATAAAAGTTAGATTTTACTTATGGAATTGCCTGGTGCTCCTATTTCGTTTTGCATTTTGTTCACTGGGGGCAAGTGAGCACAGGCATTGAACACATTGAGGCCAGACCCTGGGAGCGGATATCGATCCACTGCTGACAGCACTGAGCATTCTGAGAGAGGGAGACGGAGTTCATGGAACAACAATGACGTCATCAGCTATTGCCCGTGGTTGACGAAGGGAGCGGAGACAAGTTGGAAGTGGCAGGTAGTTTGTGGCAATCTGTGCAGTGCCAAACGGACTACTTTCCAGACAGCTCCTGTGGACTGACCATTGAGGTTAGAAGTATTGTTTTCACATACAATTCAGCTTACTGGTAAGACCAGAAAATGTTTTGTGTGACTCATTGTGACGTGCATGCTCTCTCAGAACTGGCTATATGTTAGCAGATTGCTGACATCGCTATTATAGACCGTGGATACAAAGTAGCAAGTTTAACTGTGAAGGAGCAGAATACTCATCTTTTCCCAGTGTGAAATAATAATACGTGATTCATATGGTGCTGAGACTTTGTTCTATATTTTATTGTCATTAAAGAAAAAGAACAAACCAATTAATCCATAGGCCTCTAGTTATCAACGTGACTACCTCAAATATGCTGGAATTCCGCAGCGTATTTGAGGCGAGGCTGATTCGCCATAGTTATCAAGCCCTAGACACCGGCAAAAGTAGAATTTTGTGACGTAAGCTTCGATCCGCCGGACTCAGTCCGACACAGATAGATTCTTACGTCACTCCAGATGTTCCGCACACAAGTGCAGCACTATCTGACTACTTTTGCTAGTTATCAAAAAACTAGCAGGTACGCTCGGCACTTTTCCGGCCCAGCATACCTGGTTTTCAAACTGCTGCCCTGGAGGTGGCGGATCCCATAGGAATCAATGGGAGTCTAAAAGTGTAAGCAAGGATAGAGGTGCCTAGGCGCCTCTATCCTTGCTTACACTTTTAGATCTTCTTCCATCGGATGCTGATAGAGAGCTGCCACCTTTTGCTGCCTTTCACAGCCAGCTGGATTGCTGTTAAAACCCAGCCTGCGTCTACCGGCACAATTGAGTGCCTCCTCCTATTGTGAGTAACTAGTGTTCACATAAGTTTGATATTTTGAAATACCTTTTGATCTGCACCATTGGCGCCTCTTTCTTGTTACTTTATCAATAGGAGTCTGACCATAGCGAAAGTTCATGTTCGCTGCTGCCAAATATCCCATTCATTCCTATGGGAGCTGTCTACACCTAACACCCTAACATGTACCCCAAGTCTAAACACCCCTAATCTGTCCCCCCCTACATTGCCGCATCTAAATAAATGTATTACCCCCTAAACTGCCACTCCCGGACCCCGCCACAACTATATTAAACATGTTAACCCCTAAACCGCCGCTCCCACTGCCACGCTAATAAACCGATTAACCCCTATCAGCCAATCAGATTGAAGTTCAATCCAATTGACTGATCCAATCAGCCAATTAGATTGAGCTCGCTTTCTATTGGCTGATCGGAACAGCCAATAGAATGCAAGCTCAATCTGATTGGCTGATTGGATCAGCCAATCGGATTGAACTTCAATCTGATTGGCTGATTCAATCAGTCAATCAGATTTTTCCTACCTTAATTCCGATTGGCTGATAGAATCCTATCAGCCAATCGGAATCGAAGGGACGCCATCTTGGATGACGTCCCTTAAAGGAACCTTCATTCGTCGTTAGTCGTCGGGAAGAAGAGGATGGCTCTGCATCGGCTCGTCTGAAGATGGCTCCGCGCGGGATGGATGAAGATTGAAGACGCCGCCTGGATGAAGACTTCTATCGGATGGAAGACTTCTTCAGCGCCACCTGGATGATGACTTCATCGGATGGAAGACTTCTTCAGCGCCCCTTGGATGATGACTTCTGCCGCTCCGGATCTCCTCTTCGGTTCCATCGGTGGTCGGCTGGCTGAAGACGACTCAAGGTAGGATGATCTTCAGGGGGTAGTGTTAGGTTTATTTAAGGGGGGTTTGGGTTAGATTAGGGGTATGTGGGTGGTGGGTTTTAATGTTGGGGGGGTTGTATTTTTATTTTACAGGCAAAAGAGCTGAATTCTTTGGGGCATGCCCCGCAAAAGGCCCTTTTAAGGGCTGGTAAGGTAAAAGAGCTGGTAACTTTTTAATTTAGAATAGGGTAGGGCATTTTTTTATTTTGGGGGCTTTGTTATTTTATTAGGGGGCTTAGATTAGGTGTAAGTAGCTTAAAATTGTAATATTTTTTAAATGTTTGTAACTTATTTTTTTATTTTTTGTAACTTAGCTTTTTTATTTTTTGTACTTTAGTTAGTTTATTTAATTTAATTGTAGTTATTTGTAGCTAATTTATTTAATTAATTTAATGATAGTGTAGCGTTAGGTTTAATAGGTTAGGATTTATTTTACTGGTAATTTTGTATTTCTTTTAGCTAGGTAGTTATTAAATAGTTAATAACTATTTAATAACTATTCTAACTAGCTAAAATAAATACAAAGTTACCTGTAAAATAAATATAAATCCTACAATAGCTACAATGTAATTATTAATTACATTGTAGCTATCTTAGGTTTTATTTTACAGGCAAGTATTTAGTTTTAAAAAGGAATAATTTATTAAACTATAGTGTAGTGTTAGGTGTAATTGTAACTTAGGTTAGTTTTTATTTTACAGGTAAATTTCTCTTTATTTTAACTAGGTAGCTATTAAATAGTTAATAACTATTTAATAGCTATTGTACCTAGTTAAAATAAATTGAAAGTTGCCTGTAAAATAAAAATAAATCCTAAGATAGCTACAATATAATTATTATTTATATTGTTGCTATATTAGAGTTTATTTTAAAGGTAACTATTTAGTTTTAAATAGGATTCATTTAGTTGTTAAGAGTTAAATTTATTTAGATGTATTTAATTAATATTTAAGTTAGGGGGGGTGTTAGGCTAGGTTTAGGGGTTAATAATTTTATTAAAGTGGTGGCGGTGTAGGGGGGGCAGGATAGGGGTTAATACATTTATTATAGGTGGCAACGGTGGGGGGCAGATTAGGGGTTAATAAGATTAATATAGGTTGCGGCGGGGTCCGGGAGCGGCGGTTTAGGGGTTAAACTATTTATTTAGTTGCGGCGAGGTACGGGATCGGCAGGATAGGGGTTAATAACTTTATTATAGGTGGCGGCATTATAGGGGGGGCAGGATAGGGGTTACTAGGTATAATGTAGGTGGCGGCGGGGTCCGGGAGTGGCGGTTTAGGGGTTAATACATTTATAAGAGTTGCAGCAGGGTCTAGGAGCGGCGGTTTAGGGGTTACTAACTTTATTTAGTTGCGGGGGGCACCAGGGGCGCCGGTATAGGGGGTAGAACAGTATAGTTAGTGTGGGTGCTTTGTGACAGCTTGTCAATAAAGCTGTTAAAAAGCCGAAGAGCAGCGAGATCGAATGAGTGATAACCCTCACAATCCGCTGCTCATCACCCCGTACTTGGTGCACGGCTTTTTGACAGCTTTTTTGATAACTTAGGCGAACGTATTCAGGTCCGCGGCAGCAATGGTAGGCGAGCTTAGGCGGGCGTATTGGGCCTGCGAAAGGCAGGTAAAGTAGACACGTTGATAAGTAGAGGCCATAGTGTTATGTTGAGAATGATTCAATGCAAACTCCCCGAAAAAGCAAAAAAAAAAGCAGTAGGCATGAATCTGAAATATTGTTTGTGACCCTGTTTGGTTTTTTAGAGAGTGTTTAAAGGAAATGGCTATTGTTTAAACTTTTACTTCCTTCTTGTTTCTTATCATACATTTGGTCCAGTCTTGAGCTTTGCTATTTTCGAGACAAAGTTGCTCATTATACTTTAAACTGCTAGTATGTATCTAATGTGCCTTTCTTTGCTTTTTTTTAACTTTAATAAAACAAAATTTTCTGTCAATTTATTGTATGAACTTTCAATAAATTTCTTTTTTATAAATGATTTGAAAAATGTACAAAGTGCAAAAAGTATTTATTTGAAACTGAAATAAAAATGTTTTTATTTTTTATGTCTTGCTAATTTTATAGTTTAGCAATTCTACATTTTTCTATTTGACTTCAAATGAAGATAAGGTCTGTTGTGTTTATTGGGTAGTAATTTTAATCTTTAGAAAATGTTCTATTGTGTTGTATTTGGTATATTGCTTGTATATTATATAGAAGTGAATGCATGAACATTCAAATGGATTTTATGGACACCCTGCATTTACTAACATTTCAAAACATTGTAACACTTTTAATTTGTGGGTGATATAGCCCACATATTGCAAACTAGGTACATCTCAATACATAAATTATATTATTTGATTCACATGACTGGTAACTTGAAGTCCCGAAAGTTTCCTCAATGTTTATAGAACTAAAAAAATTTCATTCATTAAAAAAAAAAAAAAAATCACAGATAAGACACATGTGGTGTCTATTTCTATAGAAAACTTGCTGAACAGTTTGGTATATTGAAACCATTAATAGAGCTTTGCAAAATATATATAATATATAAAATGGTGCAGCTCTTAATAGACTATAATGGCTTAGAAAAATAAGTCAAAAATCACTTTAGCTTTATATACAATGTTTTTTTTATTATTAGTAGTAGTAGTACCATTTATTTCTAGAATGCCAACAACTTTTGCAGCACAATAAACATAGATATAATATACAAAAGTAGAATTTAAGAGGCAAATTATGCACCAGATAAGTTGACAGAGCGCAGAACAGGAAAAGACCAGGCACATGACTCTTTAAGGAATGAATGAAACTTGGAAAACTAAGGAAAAGTCTTGCAGAGGGAGAACATTTCACAAGATGGTGCCAATCTGGAGAATTCCTGTAGCTAGGAATGTGAGGAGGTAATAAGAGAGAAAGAGAGATAAGTAGGTTATGGGCAGGGGATGGGTGTGAGAGCACCTGGAGATGAGGGCTGAGATATAGGATGGAGCAGTGTTATAGAGGGCCTTGAATGTTACGGATAGGATTTTTTTTTATTCTGGAGATTAGAGGATGCCAGTGAAGGGATTGGCAGAGAGATGCAGCAGATGAATGATGTGTAAGGCATGGCAGAGTCATTCATTATGTATTGCAAAGGGGACAGACAGTAGCTAGAGCAACCAGAGAGGACGGAGTTGCAATTGTCAAAGCAGGAAATTATCAGAGGGTACCTAAATGTGTTTGTGTCAGGAAGTGGGGACTTCTAAAGATATTTATTAAGGTAGCAATTGCAGGAGTTGATAAAAGACTGGATGTGCGGAGTGAAGGAGAAATCTGATTCAAATGTGACTCCAAGGTATCTGGCATGAGAGGTTGGGAAAATTATATTATAATTAACCTTTATAGAGAGTTGGAGGAAAGGGTCTTGGAAGGATAAGGGAAAATAAGAGTTTACATTTTAGAGATTCAGTTTGAGGTAGTGGGAGGATATCCAGGATGACATATTAGAAATACAGTTTGTGACATGAATTAGCAAGGAGAGGTAGGGTTCAGAGAAGTATATTTGGGTTTTATCAGCATACAAATGATAATGACAACCATGAGACTTTATTAAGAGTCCATCTTTGTAAATGGGAGAGTTGGCCAATTGTAACAAACCATAAGAGGATGAGAGCTGGAGAAGCTTTGATGCTATTGGAGGAGTGTGATTATCAATAGGGAAGTTGAAATCACCAAGAATGAGAGCAGTGGTGACTGGTGACAGGATCACAGACATTAAAAAAGGCCAGTTTGGGAATGTTTGATTAAGGCCAGGTCGGAGTGAAATAAGTTTAAAATAAACAGACAAAATAATTGGGAGGAAGGATGAAGTTATGGTATTAATTATTGCCTGCATTGATATCACATACAAATTAGCAGGATATTAAAAAACAGACAATCCTCCTTTTTCAAATTAGTGATGTGTGTCTGTCAAGTCACCAGATGTCACATAAATCGAACATTTCTGACATCACTGGTCCTATTTTGGGGGGTCCAGAATTGTTTAAGGATGCCCTTATAACCCCCAACACCATAGAATATATAATATGATTTAAAAAAAGACTGTCACATTATTACAATTGATGGCCACCTTCCTAACACGTGGGGCAGCAGATTAATATTTTTTGAAAAACCTTAAGGGTTGCATATCAATTTATGACCATTAAACACATAATAAATACACTCCCTAAAGAGGCCAAAAAGTAAAGCATGTTATCTAGGTTTTCAAATTGTTGCAAAGTGCCTAAACCAGCTATTTGATTTTTAGCATTTGTAGGTTACAGAATTTGCTTTAAGGTCTCTTAGGGAGCGTGGTAAAAGCACAATTTTTACTCAGAAGCAAGAGAGGTTTAAAGTCCTTTTAATTTCGCTATCATTAATTTTTAGACATGTGCATGCCGAAAAAATTTGGTTCGGTTCAATTCGGATTTTTTTCAATTTCGGTTCGGATCGATTCGAATTCGGAAAAATTTGAATCAATTCGGTTCGGATTCATTTCGGATTTATTCGGATTCGAATAAATTCGGCCGGGTTCAGATCGGTTCGGAATTTCGGTAAGTGTTAGGTGGGATGTGCTGTGTATTAGACTAATATTATGTACTGTATATTAGGTGTAACCCATAGCAGAGTGATATAATCTAATATACTGTACAATACTAGTGTAATCCATGGCCTTCCGAATCTACCGAATAAATCCGAACTAATTCGGATTTATTTGTTAGATTCGGCACTATTTTAATTCGGAAATTCGAATCGATCCGAATCCCGAATTTTAAGATTTCGGCCGAATTTCCGAATCAATCCGAACCGAATCGCACATGTCTATTCATTTTTTAAACAATTACGGCAAAGTGACTGGAGATCCGTTCTTGTTACTCTCACAGTCTAAAGTAGTTGGATGAAGCAGACAAAAGAGTGGAGCCAAGATCTCAAATTAATGTCTAAATCGTTGTCATTTCACATTTACAGTTTTAATTTGCACAAATACTTTGATAGCCATGTAAGAAATACAAACAAAAAACATGTTTTTTAAACGTATTGATACAGATCCCATGGGGCCGATTTATCAAGGGCTGAATGGCCCCTGATGCCCCTGTTTCCGTGCAAGCCTTCAGGCTCTCCGGAAACAGCAGTTATGAAGCAGCAATCTTAAGACCACTGCTCCTTAACTTGTCTGCTGCCTCTTAGGCTGCGTTCTGCAATCCGCCCGATCCTATACGATCGGGCTGATTGACACCCCCTGCTAGCGGCCAGTCTGCAGGGGGCGGCATTGCACAAGCAGTTCACCAGAATTGCTTGTGCAATATTAAATGCTGACAGCGTATGCTGTCGGCAATCATCAATGTCTGTTGGACATGATACGCTATAGCGTATCATGTCGGACAGACATTAAATCAGCCGCCATGGCTGATGCTTAAAGGTTAATCTTTGAGTATAGTTTATGAGAAGAAATAAAAAGGTCAGCTGTCACGTAGTTTTGTAGAAATATACTTCTTTGAATAGCAACTAATCTGTTAGCCACACTTTGCTTTACAAAAAAGTAAAAATCAACTAAATTAGTTTTGTACATAAAATAAGATCTGATTTGAGTGTAGAGCTTTGGGGGAAAAAAATCTTTCATTTCACAACTGAAAAGTATTTAAACTGCCTAAAACACAATATTTATTGAATCTAATAAAAAATACCAAAAGTTTTGAAAACTAGAACTCAATTACATTAGAATTGCAATATAAACAGACAGGCCTTACAATCTAACCCGCAATTTTTAGCTCCAGGGAAGCTATTCCAATAGTTTCAGTAAAAGTTTTGAATGCAAGGAGTGCTAGCAAAATATTACATATGCTCGTATAATAGCAATAAAATAACCTGTGACAATGTGAGATCTGTAGAGCACAGCTACAACATTAATACTTCTATGAATGGTTACAGGATAGGGACTCTGTTTATTAAAGGGATAGAAAAGTAAAAAAAAAAAAAAAAAGGATTACAAAACGAGATGAAAAATTCCCCCAACAAAATATATATTAATAATACAGAATACTAGCAGAATAACATAAACTTACTTACAACTGAAAATAATGCTTCTTTATAATATGAAATCATATTTTTTAATTTTAATCTGACATCGCTCAAGACTACCACTAAAAAGGGGTAGCCCAAACGCTAAATAATCCAACGAATCAACGTTCATTTTCAAGAAAAAATTTAACCAAAGATGGTGTGCTGGTGCGCATGCGCAATTGTTCCTATTCACTCTTGCATGCGCACTCAGGGTCAACGAGTCAAGGCTGCCACAATTTTATGGCAATCGTGAATGCAGAATCATTTTATTGGGTGTATCATTCATTAGTACAGTATCAAATGCTCGTTATTACTAGGGGCTTCTTTGCACTCCATACTTCCAGCTGCTCCACTTACCAACATGCTCTGCAATAAATTGAGTATGCCTGCTACTCTGCGGAAGGAGACGGTGACGTCAATGGCAGCATCACTGAAAACACTGGGCATGTGCTCTATGGATAAACTGCTGCCATCTTCCTACCAAGGTAGACCCCCTGATAGGACTTGTATAACAAGCCCTACAGATGGGGTTCGGAAATAAAGAGATTTTAAGAGAAAGATTACAAGAAAAAAATGAAGAAAGAATAAAAGTAAATGAATTATAAAAATGTATTATTTTAAATTATCTTTTTATTAAAACAAAATTAAGCATCATGTCCCTTTAAAGGGACAGTCTACTCCAGAATTTTTACTGTTATAAAGGTAGATTATCCCTTTATTATCCATTCCCCAGTTTTGCATAACCAACACTGTTATATTAATATACTTGTTACCTCTGTGATTACCTTGTATCTAAGACTGCCTCCTTATCTTAGATCTTTTGCAGACTTGCATTTCAGGCAATAAATGTGCTTACTCTTAAATAACTCCACGGGCGTGAGCACAATGTTATCTATATGGCTCACATGAACTAATGCCCTCTAGCAGTGAAAAGTTGTAAAATGATCTCCTTTTGCTTGTGAAACTCCATTTTAATCAGTTGAGCATACAGTACCAAGAAAGCAGCACACATAGAAGAAAGTAACATTCATTTGAAACAAAATCTGGATATTCTGATCTGAGATACAAAGTGGACTTTTTAAATTTGCTTTAACCCCTTAAAGGGATAGTAAACCCATTTTTTTCTTTCATGATTCAAATAGAGCAGGTCATTTTAAGCAACTTTCTAATTTACTCCTATTATCAATTTTTCTTCGTTGTCTTTGTATCTTTATCGGAAAAGCAGGAATGTAAGCTTAAGTTGGTGGGACCACTACGCTACAGAAAAAAAAACACAGTGAGTGGGGAGGAGTGAGGGGGAAGGAGGGAGATCCTATGTGGGAAATTGATCTGGGAGGAGGGTAGGATAATGAGGGGGGCAGCTAGACTACAGAAAAAAAAATGTTTTTTTTGTTAGTTTGACATAAATTTTACTTATTATAAAAAAACAGAGTACTGGCAGACAGCTGCCAGTACCTAAGATGGTGGCAAACGAGGTAGAGGGGGGAGGGTTAGAGAGCTGTTTATGGGTAAGGGGGATCTAACACTGCAAAACATATATATAAAAAATATATATTAAAAAAGGCAGACTTTCTGTCAGTACTTAAGATGGGGGTGACCATTGGGGGGTGGGGGAGGGAAGAGAGCTGTTTGAGAGGGATCAAGGAGGGAGCAGGGGGTGGGAGGGTAATCTATACACTAAAGCTAAAATTAACCCTACAAGCTACCTAATTAACCCATTCACTGCTGGGCATAATACAAGTGTGGTGTGCAGCTGCAATTTGCAGCCTTCTAAGTACCAAAAAGCAATGCCAAAGCCATATATGTCTGCTATTTCTGAACAATGGGGATCCAAGAGATGCATTTACAACTATTTGTGCCATAATTGCACAAGCTGTTTGTAAATAATTTGAGTGAGAAACCTAAAGTTTGTGAAAAGTTAAGTTGTTTTTATTTGATCACATTTGGCTGTGAAAAGGTGTCATGAAATATACCAAAATGGGCCTAGATCAATACTTTGTGAAGGGTTATTCAGGGATTCCTGACAGATATCAGTGTTACAATGTAACTTCCACAAATTTTAAAAAAAACGGTTTGGAAATTACAAAGTGCTACTTGTACTTATTGCCCTATAACTTGCAAAAAAGCAAACAACGTGTAAACATTGGGTATTTCTAAACTCAGGACAAAATGTAGAAACTATGTAGCATGTGTGTTTTTTTGGTGCTTGTAGAAGCGTAACAGATTTTGGGGGTCAAAGTTAGAAAAAGTGTGTGTTTTTATTTTTTTCATCATATTTTATAACTTTTTTTATAGTACATCATATGATATGATGAAAAGAAAGATATCCTTAGAAAGTCCATTTAATGGCAAGAAAAACGGTATATAATATGTGTGGGTACAGTAAATGAGTAAGTGGAAAATTACAGCTAAACACAAACACTACAGAAATGTAAAAAAAAAAAGCCCTGGTCCTTAATGGTAAGAAAATTTTAAAATGGTCTGGTCACTAAGGGGTTAAAGTGTTTGTTGCAATGTTAAACCACCTTCTATGTTAAATACCACCTTCCAGAGAGTTCTAATACTTTATAAGGGAAGTAGCTCCTGTAATTTACAATATTAATAGTAATAAAAAGAAGTAATTTACAAAAATTAGAAAACTCCTGATGAGTGTACCAACATTAAACGGGCTTTAAACACTATTATGTAAAAATTTTCCTTTGTCCCACAATCCCTAGAGAGCCCAAAAAGTCTGTATCTTAGGTTTTTAAAATGTTGCAATTTGCCTAAATCAGCAATTTGTTTTACAGCATTTGTAGGTTACAGAATTATTTTTTTTGGCCTCCTAGGGGAAGTGGTAAAAGCACAATTTTTACTCAGAAACAAGAGAGATTTAAAGTCATTTTAACTTCACTAGCATTCAGTTTTAAAACAATTAGCGAGATCTGTTCTTGTTACTCTTAGGATCACATTAATCAAGCTCCGTATGGAGTTTGATGCCCTGTGTTTCAGAAACAGAAGTTATGAAACGGTGATCTAAAGACCCCTGCTCTATTACCTGTCTGCCTGCTCTGAGGCGGCGGACAGAAATCAACCCAATTGAATACGATCGGGTTGATTGACACCCGCTGCTAGCAGCTGATTGGCCGCAAATCTGCAGGGGGCAGTATTGCACCAGCAGTTCACAAGAATTGCTGGTGCAATAATAAATGCTGAGAGCATATGCTGTCTGCATTTATCGATGTTCAGCAAACATGATCCGCAATATCGGATCATGTCCACTCGCACAATCATAAATATGCCCCTTACAGTCTAAAGTGGTTGGATGTAGGCAAAATGGTGGAAGCCAGGAGATCTATTTAAATAGTGTAGTCAAAATTAAACTTTCATGATTCAGTTAGAGCATGCAATATTAAGCAACTTTCTAATTTACTCCAATTCATTTCTTCGTTCTCTTAGTATCTTTATTTGAAAAAGCAAGAATGTGAGCTTATAAGCTAGCTTATATTTTGTTCAGCACCTGGATAGCGCTTGCTGATTGGTGTCAAATTGTAGCCGCCAATCAACAAGCGCTACCCAGGTTCTGAACCAAAAATGGGCCAGCTCCTAAGCTTACATTCTTGCTTTTTCAAATAAAAATACATAGAGAACACAAACAATTTGATAACAAGACACAATTAGAAAGTTGCTCAATATTGCATGCTCTATCTGAATCATGAAAGTTTTATTTTGACTAGACTATCTCTTTAATATCTAGATAATTGTCATTTCATGTTTCTTTTGCACAAATACATTGCTAGTCATGTTAATAAATACAAACAAAAGTAAAAAAATAAAAAAAAAATAAACATATTTATACAGATTTCACAGCTGATGCTAAAATGTCTGTGTATAGTTTATGTAAAAAATGGTCAAATATCAATTAGTTGTTATTCAAACAAGTATATTTCTACAAAAATAAGCTTTTAGCCAAACTTTGCTTTACAAACATTATGGAAAAAATTACATAAGAGGTGTTGATTCATTTAATTAGTTATTTGCATTATAGGGGTTTGGTGGATTAGGGGTTAATATATGTATTAGGATTATTGTGTTGTGTTGATTTTGGTCGGATTAGGGGTTAATAATTTTATTAGGTTTGTTGTGATGTGGGTTAATGGTGGGTTAGGGGTTAATATACTTAGGTTTATTGTGATGTGGGTCAATGGCAGATAAGGGGTTACTAGTTTTATTAGGTAGATCGCGAAGTGGGTGAATGGCAGATCAGGGGTTAATAGTTTAATTAGGCTTATTGCTTTGTGGAGTGGTTGTCAGTTTAGGGGTTAATACATTTATTATTAGTTTCAATATGGGGGTGATGGCTGATATAGGTGTTTTACGTGTCAGTTTTATTTTTGAGAGGCGGGTAAGACTTTTAAGGGAGATTTTATTTTATTTTTTCTCCTCGGCGCCGGCAGTTTCTAAAGCGGTATTAGTCAATGGCGACTCCAGAAATATGTATTTACGCTCATTTTTGGACATCTCTAGTTTTCCGACTTACGGCACTTTACGAACTGCAGGAGGGGTTTATGTAATACCCCAATGTGCAAGGTGAAATTACAGGCAGCGTGAGTTTCAGCAGTTGCACTGAAGCCTGCGCCGCATATGTAATCTCGCCCTATGTTACAATCTAACTGGAGTCAAAAGTCAAAATCTTTCAAATTAGTTTTGTAAATAAAATAAGATCTGATTTGAGTGTAAAGCTTTCAGGAAAAATTATTTTGTTGCGTTAAATTTATCAGTATCTGTGAAATACTGCCTTCCAGAAAGTTCTAAACCATTCTAACCGGAGTAGCTGCTGTTGTGCTAACAACACCAGATACAAGGTTCAATCCTCAAAACTCATTGGCATGAAGTGAAATCATCACACCAACATTTCACATGAGAAGACATCATTTGATTCTCAAAAAAAAAAAAAAATTAAACCTGGACACTTTATGAAACCGAGAATCTAGAAACACAGTGCACATTTAGAGGGCCATTTATCAAGCTCCGAATGGGGCTTGAGATCCTGTGTTTCTGGCGAGCCTGCAGGCTCGCCAGAAACAGCAGTTGTGAAGCAGCGGTCTAAAGACGATTGGGTTGATTGACACCACCCTGCTGGCGGCCGATTGGCCGCGAATCTGCAGGGGGTGGCGTTGCAGCAGCAGCTCACAAGAGCATTCAGTGAGGTCTGTCGGACCTGATCCGCACTGTCGGATCAGGTCCGACAGACCTTTGATAAATAGGCCTCTTAAGATAAGATTACAAGTTTATTGCAAGTGAATGTGCTGCACGCGTTATCTTTAGCATGGTCTTGTGTAAAGAATAACAAACAATTTGTTGTTATAAGTGGATGGTTAAATATTGTAAACTGATGCTAAACTTTACATGTTTCAAAATCGGGTCTGGAATCTAAGTGATATTTTAGATAAACTTTAGCTGATCACTTCTAATGAAGATACGCTGTAACTTACTTTTTAATCTAGCTATTCCATTATAATACCCTGTGTTCTTCCACTTCCATGCCGCATTTTCATTAGAAGTGATCAATTATAGTCCTTCTAAATTATCTCTTAGATTTATGTGTGTATATATATATATATATATATATACACGCACATATCTATTTATGTATGCTATATGTACGTATCACCATGTCTTTACAGTCTTGAAAAAGCCTTAAACACAGGTGAAATGCGTTGACGTTTGTTCAAGGGTCCTACAAATAATATCTACCTTCTTTACCAATACTCTGACCAGAGTTTTCTGAAAAGGACATACATACAAGCAGCGGACTTTGCATTGCTTCAGTGGAAGGGAAAAGATCCAGTAGCCCCAGAGAACCGCCGCCTCAAGAGACGCAAACGGCAGAGGTTTGCAAACAGAGCGAACCGGAAACAAGTGGCCGGAGGTGGACTGCAGAGGCCGGAGGTTAAATCGCTGAAAGGGAAACATCAGCTCCTGGGGACGGTAACGTATACCCACTGTTTACACCAATACCGCATCAAAATATTATCACATATCAGCTGTCAGACCCGCTACACATCTCATGAACTGGGAGACTGAATTTACAAGTTTAATTTATACCTATGGCATATATTCCACAATATACATGTGAAGTTTAACCGCATATATACGTGAAGATTTTTTCCACACATTGAGATATTCACAAGTGCAAAGTGTATCACATGTGTATCGAACGCTCAGAGTAAATGATTCAAACAGTGCATCACATGTGTATCAAACACTCAAAGTAAAATATACAAACAGATCTTTAAGTTGCAGTTTATTACAAGAACTCTTCCTTGAAAGTTATTTAATCTGTCACAGATGGACATTATTTGACTCAATTCAATCCGTCTAAAGGTGGTATAAACATACGCTAAGTTTGTAGGAACACAGAGACTGTATATATGAATTGGAGGAGACGTCCTCATATAGGCCATTTTATGCTCTCTTAACTATATAGGATTTTTTTTTATTTTACTGTTATTATTTTTTATACTTTTTATGTTTATGGAATGTTATATTTTATATGTTAGAACATTTTAAGATTTTGAGTAATAAATCTGTGAATTTTCAAATCTTATTTGACATTTATTTATCTATTGTTGGTGCACATCCCTAGCTATCCAGTACCATCACAGGTTAAGCGCTGTTTAGATTCTTTTTCATTGTATTTACAGCCATACAAACACATATAAACTAGGGATGGGCGAAAGTTTTGCAACATTTGACAAATTAAACAAATTTTAACATATTCATTTGTTTGTTTCAAATTTTGAATGTTTGTACAACATTCTAACATTCGTTTCATGTATTCAAATTATGCAATATTCAAATTCAAAATGTTTTAATTTATATATATATGTAATAGTATTCCTAATTCTATTATTCGAATTATGCATTACTCGAATATGAAAAATGTGAATTTATATATTTGTAATAGTATTTCTGTTTTATTTAAATGTAATATTCAAATTATGCAATATTTGAAAGAGAAACATTCAAATTAATATATTTGTATATATTATGTATCAATTTACTAAATTCCCTACCACATGAACTATTGAACTTCTGAATAGTTTTTTTAAATATAATGTTACATTAGAAATTTTTTGAATGTTCATAATTAAATTAATTATGAATATTCATTCTTGTCAACATTCGATTATGTAAATTGAATTTCTACAGTAACATTTGTTCTAACATTCAAATTCGAATATAAACACATATATTGTATGTGCAGAACATTTGAATGTGAAATATTCATATTTTCATTTAGGGTTAGTGCACATGAGAATATGCGATTGGGTTTGTGCGAGAGGGGGTTGTTAGCTTTTTTTCCCCACTTTTTATTCTCCATTGACTTCTATGGGGGGATATGTGAACGTGCATGTGATATTTTAAGTTCGGCTTTTTGCGCTCGTCCGGTTCGGTTAAATAGCGCTCCACATGTAATCTGACACTTAAAGTTTACCATCACTTTTACTAAAGGATCTTAAGGTGGCTGAAACTTTTTTGTGCACCCAATAGTTAGAATAGATAGCACAGTGAACGCAATTAGCGTATTCCCTGTGCACAGATTATGAGTAGTAGTTAAGTGGTGTACTCACGATTCAAAATACTGCTGGTCAAACTTAGCACTTTAAAAGACCTACAGTAAAACATTACTCTTAATATTAGACGTGCACGTGAAAAAAAAGTTGTTTTGGTCTGAAAGATTTGTTTCAGATTTTTTTTTTTTTAAACATTCGGTTCAATTGAATTTCATCTATGCAGGCATTCGGTTCAGACAAATGTTGGATTCAGTAACAAAAACAGAGGGAGGAGATCCCAGAATTACTGGAAAAGGCAAAAATTCTAATGTCTCCCAGCTGACCTTGTTGCATATATTATAGAAAGAGGTAACTGGCTGGGAGTGTGTTTAGAGCATATTACAGCATTTAAATCAAGGAAAAAACCTATTAAGAGAATAGGGAGAAGTATGCTCTTTCTACACATAAAGTATATATTTTTCCACTTAAAATTTACTAGTATTAATTAAAAAAGGCAGCAGAAATAGAAGTATCTAACATGTCAGAAAAATAGTTAAAAACACAACTCTGTAACTCTGAATTGTATAAAATACTTCAATGTTGCTGATTTTAGGTTGTTTATCACATATGAGGAGGAGAGGAAAAATCAATGATATTAGGTAAATGTAAGAGCCTCTATTTAGGAACTGTGTCCTGTATTGCCCTATATTAGGGTAGATAAGCCAATTTTTTACACTAAATAAGCTATAAATCCCTTCCCCATCCTTCCCACAATATGTCCAGAATGTTACCACAAATGTTACAACAAATATCAATTAGTAGATAGTCTAAATTTAGCAGAGTGCAGTTAAATTAAACACAAAGCCCCTGACGCGGTCGCGTTTCACTTATACGCTTCCTCAGAGCGGGTCAGATTCAGATTTGTTACCATTATTTCCAGTGGGAACAGATAATGTAGACAATTAATATTAACAAACATCTTTCATTATAGGATTCAAACAACTAAAATAACCTATTGTCAAAACTCCCTGTAGAGACACAAGAAAACAGGAGCGCAACTCCGTGCACCAAACAGTACACGGACGATCTAAGTGTAGATATAACGTTTTTTAATAATTAAAAACAAGTACAAAACATATAGCTTTCCACTCGCATAGAAGCCCTCAAACATATGAGGTATGTGCTTGCATCTGTGTGATTATTAGTTGTTAGAGAAAACGTCCCTCCGCCGGTCCTTTCCTCTTACCCTCCTGTGATTATGAGTAGCCAGCGGGTAAGTCCTCTCAACAGTCTCAGGACCCTCTCTGTGTCAATCCGGTAAGCGTTGCTCTGCAAAAGCCGGCTCCAGTGCAACTCTGTCCCTGTCGTCAGAGTACGTCATTCTCTATGGAGAAACATTAAAATAAAATGGCTAAAAATAAATCATGCTGTAAGGCAAAATAACTGTTTTCTATAGAAGTTAATTGGTACTCAATTCTGCCAGCGTTTTCAAAGAAAGTGTCACAAAACACATACAAAATACATTTTAAAGTACAGTTACACTCATAACAACACTATCTAATAAAATTATTAAAAAATATTGTACAAAAAAAGTTATAAGGGCTCAAAGATATGAAGTCTCAGGTGTTAGAAAAAAAAGAAGGTGATTGACTTTAACATAGAGATACATACATATACATGTCTAAATATGTAGATGTGTGTATATATATATATATATATATATATATATATATATATATATATCAAGAGTAGTGCATTGAGCAATGATACTTTTTTAATGGACTAAGTATACATTTATTGATAAATGTATAGTTAGTCCAATAAAAAAGTATCATTGCTTAATGCACTACTCTTGTTATTTTGATATCTAAATCTCTGGACTAACACGGCTACTCCAATCAACCTGACTATATATATATATACAAAACGGATCGCATTCCAGACATCCCTGTGGTAATAACACAGGGTGCAACAAACAAAAATCATAAACAGCAAGGAAAGTGCACTTCAGTAGGAATTAATTTCCGCCAATAGACGTAGGCATTGGTTGCTTGTGCCACGTGACTCCACCCAACACATCGGACTACTGCTCTGTTACATACCGCTGATGTTTGGCGGTTCTTTTGAGGCAATTTGAACTTAAGGGGGCCTAGTTATCAAGCCGTCAACCTCAAATACGCTGGAATTCCGCAGCGTATTTGTGGCGAGGCTGATTCGCCTTAGTTATCAAAGGCTCGAGACCGGCAAAAGTAGAATTTTGTGACGTAAGCATCGATCCGCCGGACTCAGTCCGACACAGATCGATTCTTACGTCACTCCAGATGTTCCGCACACAAGTGCGGCACATTCTCACTACTTTTGCTAGCTATCAAAAAACTAGCAGGTACGCTCTGCACTTTTACGGCCCAGCGTACCTGGTTTTCAATCCGCCACCCCTGGAGGCGGTGGATCCCATAGGAATCAATGGGAGTCTGACCATAGCGAAAGTACAAGTTCGCTGCTGACAGACATCCCATTGATTCCTATGGGAGCTGTCTACACCTAACACCCTAACATGTACCCCGAGTCTAAACACCACTAATCTGACCCCCCCCTACACCGCTGCAACTAAATAAAGTTATTACCCCCTAAACCGCCGCTCCCGGAGCCCACCGCAAGCTACTCTATACATATTAACCCCTAAACCGCCGCTCCCGGAGCCCACCGCAAGCTACTCTATACATATTAACCCCTAAACCGCCGCTCCCGGAGCCCACCGCAACTATAAAAAATGTATTAACCCCTAAACCGCCGCTCCCTGAACCCGCCGCAACCTATATTAAATGTATTATCCCCTATCCTGCCCCCCCTACACCGTCGCCACCTATAATATATTTATTAACCCCTAATCTGCCCCCCCTACACCGTCGCCACCTATAATAAATTTATTAACCCCTATCCTGCCCCCCACTACGCCGCCGCCACTGTCATAAAATTATTAACCCCTAAACCTAAGTCTAACCCTAACGCCCCCCAAACTTAAATATTAATTAAATAAATCTAAATAAATTAACTCTTATTAAGTAAATGAATCCTATTTAAAACTAAATACTTACCTTTAAAATAAACCCTAATATAGCTACAATATAAATAATAATTATATTCTAGCTATCTTAGGATTTATTTTTATTTTACAGGTACCTTTCAATTTATTTTAACCATGTACAATAACTATTGTCATGAGACACTGAGATTTTTATTTTATTAATAAAATTTGGTTTTATGTAAACCTCTTTGTGAGAGTCTGAGCTCTGTCAGTCCGGCAAGACATTGGAGAAACCAGTTTCCTTGCAGTGTCAGTGAGCTGGGACACTGTGAGATCCCAGTCTGTTTGATTTAGCACAATTGGGTGCTGCTCCACTTGTGAGTAACTTTTTGATTACCTATCAATTCTCTTTCACCAACTGTATTACACTAGGAGGCGCCTTTGTCTTTTTGTGATTTTTTTCACAGAGAAAACTTGCTCTATTTAATAGCTTACCTAGCTAAAATAAAGAGAAATGTACCTGTGAAATAAATCCTAACCTAAGTTACAATTACACCTAACACTACACTATACTTTAATAAATTATTCCTATTTAAAAATAAATACTTACCTGTAAAATAAACCCTAAGATAGCTACAATATAATTAATAATTATATTATAGCTATCTTAGGATTTATATTTATTTTACAGGTAACTTTGTATTTCTTTTAGCTAGTTAGAATAGTTATTAAATAGTTATTAACTATTTAATAACTACATAGCTAAAAGAAATACAAAATTACCTGTAAAATAAATCCTAACTTAAGTTACAATTAAACCTAATACTACACTATCATTAAATTAATTAAATAAATTAACTACAAATAACTACAATTAAATACAATTACATAAACTAACTAAAGTACAAAAAATAAAAAAAGCTAAGTTACAAAAAATAAAAAAATAAGTTACAAACATGTTACAAATATTACAACAATTTTAAGCTACTTACACCTAATCTAAGCCCCCTAATAAAATAACAAACCCCCCCAAAATAAAAAAATGCCCTACCCTATTCTAAATTAAATAAATTTCAAAGCTCTTTTACCTTACCAGCCCTTAAAAGGGCCATTTGTGGGGGCATGCCCCAAAGAAAACAGCTCTTTTGCCTGTAAAAGAAAAATACAACCCCCCCCAACATTAAAACCCACCACCCACATACCCCTAATCTAACCCAAACCCCCCTTACAAAAACCTAACACTAATCCCCTGAAGATCATCCTACCTTGAGTCGTCTTCACTCAGCCGAGCCACCGATGGAACTGAAGAGGACATCCGGAGCGGAAGAAGTTAATCCTCCAAACGGCGCTGAAGAAATCTTCCATCCGATGAAGTCATCTTCCAAGCCGGGTCTTGAATCTTCCTTCCGCTGACGCGGAACCACCTTCTTCACCGACGGACTACGACGAATGACGGCTCCTTTAAGGGACGTCATCCAAGATGGCGTCCCCTCAATTCCGATTGGCTGATAGGATTCTATCAGCCAATCGGAATTAAGGTAGGAAAAATCTGATTGGCTGATGGAATCAGCCAATCAGATTGAGCTCGCATTCTATTGGCTGTTCCGATCAGCCAATAGAATGCGAGCTCAATCTGATTGGCTGATTGGATCAGCCAATCGGATTGAACTTGAATCTGATTGGCTGATTCCATCAGCCAATCAGATTTTCCTACCTTAATTACGATTGGCTGATAGAATCCTATCAGCCAATCGGAATTGAGGGGACGCCATCTTGGATGACGTCCCTTAAAGGAGCCGTCATTCGTCGTAGTCCGTCGGTGAAGAAGGTGGTTCCTCGTCGGCGGAAGGAAGATTGAAGACCCGGCTTGGAAGATGACTTCGCCCGGATAGAAGACCTCTTCAGCGCCTCTTTGAAGATGACATCGGCCGGATCGAAGACTTTTCTTCAGCGCCGCCTGGATGATGACTTCATTGGATGGAAGATTTCTTCAGCGCCGCTTGGAGGATTAACTTCTTCCGCTCCGGATGTCCTCTTCAGTTCCATCGGTGGCTCGGCTGAGTGAAGACGACTCAAGGTAGGATGATCTTCAGGGGATTAGTGTAAGGTTTTTGTAAGGGGGGTTTGGGTTAGATTAGGGGTATGTGGGTGGTGGGTTTTAATGTTGGGGGGGGTTGTATTTTTCTTTTACAGGCAAAAGAGCTGTTTTCTTTGGGGCATGCCCCCACAAATGGCCTTTTTAAGGGCTGGTAAGGTAAAAGAGCTTTGAAATTTATTTAATTTAGAATAGGGTAGGGCATTTTTTTATTTTGGGGGGGTTTGTTATTTTATTAGGGGGCTTAGATTAGGTGTAAGTAGCTTAAAATTGTTGTAATATTTGTAACATGTTTGTAACTTATTTTTTTATTTTTTGTAACTTAGCTTTTTTATTTTTTGTACTTTAGTTAGTTTATGTAATTGTATTTAATTGTAGTTATTTGTAGTTAATTTATTTAATTTATTTAATGATAGTGTAGTATTAGGTTTAATTGTAACTTAAGTTAGGATTTATTTTACAGGTAATTTTGTATTTCTTTTAGCTAGGTAGTTATTAAATAGTTAATAACTATTTAATAACTATTCTAACTAGCTAAAAGAAATACAAAGTTACCTGTAAAATAAATATAAATCCTAAGATAGCTACAATGTAATTAATAATTATACTGTAGCTATATTAGGGTTTATTTTACAGGTAAGTATTTAGTTTTAAATAGGAATAATTTATTAAAGTATAGTGTAGTGTTAGGTGTAATTGTAACTTAGGTTAGGATTTATTTCACAGGTACATTTCTCTTTATTTTAGCTAGGTAAGCTATTAAATAGTTAATAACTATTTAATAGTTATTGTACATGGTTAAAATAAATTGAAAGGTACCTGTAAAATAAAAATAAATCCTAAGATAGCTAGAATATAATTATTATTTATATTGTAGCTATATTAGGGTTTATTTTAAAGGTAAGTATTTAGTTTTAAATAGGATTCATTTACTTAATAAGAGTTAATTTATTTAGATTTATTTAATTAATATTTAAGTTAGGGGGGGGTTAGGGTTAGACTTAGGTTTAGGGGTTAATAATTTTATGACAGTGGCGGCGGCGTAGTGGGGGGCAGGATAGGGGTTAATAAATTTATTATAGGTGGCGACGGTGTAGGGGGGGCAGGATAGGGGTTAATAGGTTTAATATAGGTTGCGGCGGGTTCATGGAGCGGCGGTTTAGGGGTTAAACTATTTATTTAGTTGCGGCGAGGTGCGGGATCAGCAGGATAGGGGTTAATAATTTTATTATAGAGGGCGACGGTATAGGGGGGGCAGGATAGGGGTTACTAGGTATACTGTAGGTGGCAGCGGTGTCCGGGAGCGGCGGTTTAGGGGTTAATACATTTATAAGAGTTGCGGCAGGGTCTAGGAGCGGCGGTTTAGGGGTTAATACATTTATAAGAGTTACGGCAGGGTCTAGGAGCGGCGGTTTAGGGGTTAGTAACTTTATTGAGTTGCGGGAGGCTCCGGGGGCGCCGGTATAGGGATAGAACAGTGTAGTTTAGTGTGAGTGATTAGTGACAGGCTAGCAATAAAGCTGGGAAAAAGCCGAAGGGCAGCGAGATCGGATGAGTGATAACTGTCACAGTCCGCTGCTCATCGCCCCGTGGCTTTTTGGCAGCTTTATTTGATAACTTAGGCGTATTTTTTCAGGTCCGCGGCGGCGAAGGTAGGCGAGCTTAGGCGGGCGTATTGGGCCGGCGAAGCCAGAAAAGTAGACGGCTTGATAACTACCCCCCTATGGCTTGATGAAGCTTTATGGTGTGCTGAATTTCAAGCTGGCTGTACTTACAAGTGAGGACAGATAAGTGCTTGGATACTCACAATATAGTGGGACTATGTTCATTCACTGAAGTTGGAACTTGCCTCTCTAATCAGTGATATGTTTTCTCTCGTATACCGCACTGTGGAGGGTTGATTTAGGACAACAACCTTTTTACATAGAGAACTCTGTCCTAACATGAACTAACTTGCTGCTACTGACAGTATATCTGCTTCAGTGTATTTGCCCACCTATATGCACCTGGCTGCTAATACTGGCTTGTATTGTATTTTATACTGCCTATGTATACTTTTTTATGCCTCACACTTTAAGGTGACTACGATCCACCCTAGATCCTCCTTGGCTTTTTGCTAAGGGGGTTCTGTGTGCAGCTGGGGTGTAGTGGATCTGTTCTACCCTTGTAAGTTTGTTTATTGCCAATGTGTAACACTATATGGGCCCTTGCTAGTCACGTGACCTAGCTTAAATTGTTTTTATTTTTGTATGTATTTTCCCTTGCGCTCATTTATATTGTTAATTTGAAAGGTTTTGTATATCAGGCTCTCTGCCATTTTAATGCCTCAATATATGAAATTATTAAACTCTCACATATTATCTTACATTTAAAATAGTGCTTTCTTCCCTATCGTTTAAGGAACATTTATCATGATGTGTCCTTTTTCTCTTATAGTTTTTTGTTACACACACATACATACATATATATAGATATATCTACACAAAAAATATATATATTCAAAGGGCGCTACCCAAAGCCTAAGATAACCAAATATTTTATGTCAGATAATAATAAGTAGCAATGTCAAAGGTATAGTACAGTGTTACATTTATTCACAATATTGAAGCATATAATAAAAATGGGACCTCTCCCTAAAATTACTTGATACAATAACAACACTTGAGATATATAATATAATAATAAAAAATAAATAATAACTAATAAAAAAGTATATAATTTACATTTGTCAATATGACTCTGTAATACATTATCACCTGCAAGTATTGGCAAATTTCTTTTTTAGAATTTTTAATATCTGTGAAAATTGAGTTGCGTATTCAGTAGTAAAGACAATTACTATCCCTATATTAGCTATTTAATCTTTTAACATCCTTGTTCCTTATTACCATTGTGCTAATTTCCAATTTAGTTCCCTCTATTTTAGTAGGATCATATCCTCTTGATACCAATCTTTTGGCCAACTCACTAGCTTTCTGCAAATACACATTATCATCATTAGTATTGCGCCTTAATCTGATGAACTGACCCCTTTGTATGGCACAAACAAGGTGAGGAGGATGACACAATGCCTGGAGAATTATTGTTCCCCGCAGTGGGTTTTCTGAAAGTCCTAGACACTATTCTCATATTCTCAGTGTCACCTTCAAGTGTCACATCCAAGAAGTCAGTTCTCACAGTATCATACCCTTTAACAAATTTCAAACACTCATTCTCATTCAAAAAAGCAAGAAAAAGACCAAAACTTATTTCATCAAAAGGTTCATCCAGTGGCGTATTAAGATTTTGTGCTGCCCTAAGCACTCAAGATTCTGCTGCCCCCCCCCCCCCAAAAAAAAAACAAAAAAAAAAACGTTTAAGGCCTTTTTTCCCTTAATATTTTTTGGGTCAGTGTGTAAAATGTTTTTTTTTTTTTTTAATTTTTCTTTATTGAAACAAATAAACAAACAATACAGCTGAAAAGTACAAAAGGGGAGTGATTACAAATGAAACGGGTTTGGTAACGATACGGCATGATCCCCGTTATTATATCCACTGTACATGATATGATAAATTTCTACTGGTCACTTTATTAATCCTTTTAATATCTCCTTGTAGTTGATACCTCTGGATTCTTTATAAACAGATTTATTCTGTACTTTCTTAGGCCTACGATGTATTGTGCTCAGTGCATTATATGGAATGGCAATATTCTTCCCATATAAAGTTTATAGCTAGGAAATCATCCAATTTCTTTGTAGCATTATAGTAATATTTTTCCATTGCTAACGTATATTTAACTAATGAGCGCCATTCTGAGATTGAAGGAACTGCTGTTGACTTCCATTTTCTAGGTATTAGCAAAATGTTTTTCTTTTTTAATAAAAATCAAAAAAGAAAATGGGCTAGCAAAACACTTGCATACAGGTGGGTTGAATTGCATGCATCTCATACCATTTTCTCCCTGAGAGAAGGCGGAGAAAAGAAGGGAGGGGAGAAAAGGGAGGGAAAGGAAAGAAGGAAGGGAGGTAGAGAGAAGAGAAAAGTGGGGAGGGAGAGGAGTAAAGGGGGAGGGAAAGAAAGGAATGAAAGAAGGAAGCAAGGGAAGAGTTGGGAGAAAGTAGGGAGGGAGGGAAAGAAAGATAGAAAGATAGTGAGTTGAGGGAGGAATGGAGGGAGAAAGGGAAAGAAGGGAGAGAGTAAGTGAGGGAAAGAATACACTTTGAAACAATCACTGCCCACATGCAACAACATACAGTATTTACCATCATTCAAGTAATTAAACTTTTTAAGTGTCCGCTTACTATTTACTCTGTGGGTTCATTAATGCAGAGAAAGCTAGATATTAGTAGCTAACATACATTAGCACTGAGAGTTTATGATTAGACATCACATGAATGCAGAGAAAGCTAGATATTAGTAGCTAACATACATTAGCACAGAGAGTTTATGATTAGACATCACAAGCTGATCTAAGCAGTGCACATATGCATCTAGTCTGTTAGTTACTAAGACCTGCAATAAGCACTGCGCTTGCAGACCCACCACAGCTGACAAAGGGAGGCAGCATATTGGCACAAAGTCTTCTCCTCCAGCCTCACCTTGTAAGCATATCCCCAGGCAAAATTCTCACTAAGAACACTTCCACTGCAAAAATGCCAGTGGCTCTATATGAAGCAATGGTTTAAAGAAGCACTGCCTGTAAAGGGCGACCTTAATCAGCGCACGTGCCTTGTCTTCTCTGTTAAAGCCTGCACTTTATCGCTCACTGTACTGTGTGCTGGCTTTTAGAGAGAGGATAGGGCAGATGTGCTGCCCCTCCCAAATCTGCTTCCCTAGGCACCGGCCTTGTTGGAGATGAGATCATCGATGAACCTCTTCTAATAAAGGATGCTACCTGTATGGTTCCTATAGTTATAGTTGTTATAAATATATTTTAACTCCCAGTAACCCACGTACAAATTAATAAAACAGGGTGCAAATTTTGCCCCCATCGCTGTTCCGCAGCACTGAAGATAAAAATTATCATTAAACATCAGAAAATTATGGGTTAAAACAAACTCCAAAATTGAATATATATATGCCTTGACATCAGTCTCATATGCTGTAAATTTTTCCAAGAAGTATCTCACTACCACTACATGACCTAAGGCATGAAGAATACAGGTATATAAAAAGCAATATCCACTACTACCTAAGAATAGCCCGTATTCCACTTAAATTCCTTTAGACTCTCAAGGAGATGAGATAAATCTCTTAAATAGCTATAAAGGCTTTTCACTATTGGCTGAAGAATAGAATCCAACCACTCAGATAGTGGTTCAAGTAGGAACCCAATGCCAGATACAATTACCCTTCTTGGTGGCCGTACAAGATTCCTTTGCACCTTCGGCAAGTGTAACACATTTTCCTGTTTAAACACTCCCAAATATATACCATAATCAAACAATGTCAACAATTGTTTCTTGAACACAAATGTAGGATTACCACTATGTAATCTATAAGTGGAGGTGTCACTGAGTTGACGCAAAGCCTCCCCAAAATATCCACTTTTATTAAGGACTACTATATTTCCTCCTTTGTCAGATTTTCTAATCACTATGTCTTGATTACCTTGAAAAGACTTTAACACCAATTTCTTAGACTTCCTAAGATTCTGTTTAGCTGGTTTTTTAGAAGATGCTAAATTCAGAATTTCCCTTTCTAAATTTTTCTGACAATTATTTACAGCAGCACCCCTAAACTGAATAGGGTAAAAAACTGACCTATCTGTAAAAGCAACAGATAACCTGGACAATCATCTATCTATGCCGAGGACATAGCACTTCACCCCAAAGCAATCTCCAGCCATTATGAGACCCGTGCTAATGGTGCCAGGTTTCAAACCCACTTCAGTAAATGAGGAGACTACTACTGCCGTGGAACTTTATACTCCTGCTTGTGTCTCCAAGAATGCAGTCACCTCAATAAATGCTAAGAGCTAAGGTCTTATGGACTGCTAAATCGCAAAGCTGCAATTCGGTACTGATCGTTAACTATGGAAGGTTCATTCTTCCGGGCATATGGAAGTTATATTTTACTCACCCCTGTCAGAGATCGAAAACAGTAGTGGGCTGAGTTACAGGAAGAAGTTACCTACTCATCTGTGATTTTCAGCTACAATGCAGCACCAAAGTAGATCTGACTATGGAAATAAATCAAAGAAGATTAATAAGATGACGATTAAATGATCTGATGTTTAAACTCTGTTTCAGACCTATATCAGTTGAGCAAATATAGTTCAATGAGGTCTATAAAGTTTGGTTTTCTTTATTTTTACTTATCTTTTTTATGAGGGATATGTCACTGTCATGTTCTCTAAAGTAATGTAATATTATACACTTGTCTATCCATTGTGGATAAATGTACATATCCCTATATTTATGTTGTAGCAGCCTCACCCAGTTAACATAAATAGGGCTGGTTATAACCTACAGCTAAGGTCATATATATAGCTTTTTAAAGCTACCACGTTTGTGCTGTTACCAACTAAATTTAGCCACCAATCGACAAGCGCAACCCAGGTGCTGAACCAAATGGGCTGGTTTCTAAGCTTTACATTCTTGATTTTTAAATAAAGAATAGCAAGAGAACAAAGAAGAATTGATAAAGGAGTAAATCAGAAAGTTGCTTAAAATTGCATGCTCTTTCTGAATCATGCAAGAAAAAAAATGGGTTTACTATTCTTTTAAATATTTTCTTTTAAGGGGATATCTATATTTTATTTAATTTAAAAAGAAAAAATAAACCTGAGGTTTGTTTTTCATTTAACTGTTTGGACACTATCTGCCATGTAACTTTAACATTGAAAAGGACGTGTGTATTGTACATTTGTGTTGAAACATCAACAATACCTTTGTCTTTCTGTACATTTTGACATTTTCTACTGTAACTTGCCTGCTATGCTTCTATTTTATACCTCAATAAAAAATGCATACCCTATTTGAAGTTTAATTTTGACTAGACTGTCCCTTTAAATGCCCCAAAAGTTCAAACTTATTATACAGAAATATTAGCATTTTATCAGATAAATAAGGTTCTTTTTTTTCATATAAGAATCTGATAAAATTAGATTGCAGAATGAAGTGACTTAAACTTTTACTTTGCCCCCAAGCTATTAAATAAAACAATTTCTTATTCCTTTCATTTTGTTATACATGAATACCTAGAGTACTGTCTACAAGTGCACTCGCTTGTTTAATTCCTCACCTTCTGCCTTGTTCCCAAAGATGCTGATTGACCCATAACCTGTGCATTGCACGCACTGCTTCATTGTCACTAATTTATGCATCAACATCTGTTCCATGGAAACTGTGTTTTACATTATTAGATAGTACATGATATATATATATATATATAGTCGCTAAATTTAGCCCTAGGAAAATGCAGATTTTATTTAAAGGGACATACAAATCAGTGTTCTTGTATAATCATTTTATATTTACAGCAGTTAAAGGGACAGTATACACCAGAATTTTTATTGTTTAAAATGATAGATAATCCCTTTATTACTCATTCCCCAGTTTACATAACCAACACAGTTATATTAATATACTTTTTACCTCTGTCATTGCCTTGTACCTAAACCTCTGCAGACTGACCCCTTATTTCAGTTCTTTTGACAGACTTGCATTTTAGCCAATCAGTGCTGACTCCTAGGTAACTCCACAAGCGTGAAAACAAAGTAATCTATATGGCACACATGAACTACCACCCTCTAGCTGTGAATAATGTAAAAATGCATTCAGAAAGAGGCGGCATTCAATGTTTTAGAAATTAGCATATGAGCCTTTCTAGGTTTAGCTTTCAACTAAGAATACCAAAAGAACAAAGCAAAATTGATGATAAAAGTAAATTGGAAAGTTGTTATAAATCATGAAAGTGTATTTTTGACTAGACTGTCCCTTTAAATGAACATGAAACCCAATTTTTTTCTTTCATGATTCAGATAGGGCATACAATTAAGCAATTTCCCAATTTACTTCCATTATCTAATCCATTGTACTGCATAAAACAGATCTACATCATTACTGCTGGAAGCCCAAACAATCTAATTTGTGCTTCCAGCATCTGTCCTCATTTGGTAATGGAGCACGGCAGACTGATAGATCGTTACAGATAGTTAAATAGTCTGTGTCAATGTCTGTAATGATCTCTGTTGGTGCCAGTGGGAGGTAAGACGGGTGGGTGGCAATGATTCGGGGAGGGAGTAGGGCCCTACGCTACAGAACATTTTTTGAAGGAGAGGAAGGGATGGAAATTTACACTGTGGAAAAAAAAGGATTCGAAATGGGGGCACCCTAACGATTGCGGAGAGGGGGAGGCAGAGGGCACCACTATACTACAGAAAACATAATGAATAAATAAAAAATACATATAAACTGGGTACTGGCAGACACCTGCTAGTACCTAAGAAGGCCCCCACTATTGAGGGGAGGGTTAAAGAGCTTTTTGGGGGATCAGGGAGGTTGGAGGAATCACTAAACTGCAAAAACAAAATTAGAAATAAAAATCCCCGAAACTGCATACTGGCAGACTGTTTGCCAGCACCTAAGATTGAGCAGTGGGGTGAGCAAGGGATGAGAGCTGTTTGGGAGGGATTAGGAAGTGGGAGATGTCAGGTGGGAGGGTAATCTCTTTTCTGAATAAAAAAAAATAACCTTACAAGCTAATTGATTAACTCCCTTCACTGCTAGGAATTTCAAGTAAGGTGCGTAGCTCCAATTAGTGGAATCTAATTGCAATGGCAAAGTGATACATGTTTGCTATTTCTGAACAATGGGGGGGGGGGGCAGAAAAGTTTTAGCAACCATTTGTCAAATGACTGCAGTAGTTGTGTACAAATAATTTCAGTGACAAACCCAAAGTTTGCGAAAATGTTAACAATTTTTTTTTTATTTATATGATCGTATCTGGCGGCCAAATAGTGGCATCAATTATACGAAAATGAGCCTAAATTAATATCTTGGGTTTAAATATATATATATATATATATATATATATATATATATATATATATATATATATATATATATATATATATATATATATATATGTGTGTGTGTGTGTGTGTGTATATATAGTTATCATAGCTAACTAAAAAGATCAAAGAGTGATAGCAAAAATGCTAAAAATTCTCCGGTACTTTGGGCAGGTTTTTCTCTAAAATTCCTGGTAGCGAAAGAATTAAGGTGTCATTTGACTGGCAAGGCTATTTTAATTCATAATTATCTGTAGGGTCACACAATAAATACTCTCCCCCAAAAACGCAACTATATAATGTTTGGTTATCGAAATATATTGCAAAAATGCATCTATTTAAAATCGAAATGCACCCATACACATTTCAGTGTTGGCCTTTCTATACATTTAACAATGTATTCACATTAATATTTTTTTTTTATAGGTGCAATAAGTGCAGTGTATTTTGAGACAAACTTGCCGGCTTACATTTGAAGAGATAAAATAATGAAACCGCCAAAAAGTTAATACGATGAGTCCTGTGAGAAAACTTTAACAGTTCAAAGAAAGCACCTGTTCAGCCTACTCGCCAAGGCTGTAATTATTTTTTATTACCCATTGAATATATTAGCAATTAAATATTGAGCTGCAAATGATCTGTATTCAAAATATTTTTAATTACATTGTGCTTTCAAAATTTGTATTGTGCTAAAGTCCAGGGACATACTATTGAACAGAATCTTGAGTATATTTATCTTATCACCCTTTGCTTTAACCAGTTGGGAAATGATACAAATAAGTTGCTACTCTGATCAATTAAGCATTGGCCTAGGTTCAATAAAACCCATTCATGAAAACAATACCGGAAAAGCTCACAAATGGACTTAATTATGTAAATTATTGGTGTTTTATTCTTGGGCCAATCCCCTCTCCAAGCTGTCTCCTTCTACAGATGCAAATATGCAAATATTCAGAAATCTAAACCTTTTCTGGTCCTAAGCAGTCAAACTGTATTTTGTATCTATCGCCTAGATTACGAGTTTTGCGGTAAGGTGAAAAAGCAGCGTTAACAGGTCCTAACGCTGCTTTTTCACGCCCGCTGCTATTACGAGTCTTGCAGGTTTAGGGGCACTGCACACTTGTTTGGCCTTACCGCAAGCCAACTTACGCAAATTGCGTATAGTCTTTTTTCAATGGGACTTCCATAGCGCCGGTATTAAAAGTTTGTCCTGGGAGGCCAAAAAGTGAGCTGTACAGCCTATCCCGTCAAGACTCCTAACGCATTTTAAAGTCAGTAGTTATGAGTTTTACGCTACAAAGCTGTAGCATAAAACTCATAACTAAAGTGCTAAAAAGTACACTAACACCCATAAACTACCTATTAATCCCTAAACCAAGGCCCTCCCGCATTGCAAACACTATAATAAAAATATTAACCCCCTAATCTGCCACTCTGGACATTGTCGCCACTAGAATAAACATATTAACCCCTAAATCACCGCACTCCCGCCTCGCAAACACTAGTTAAATATTATTAACCCCTAATATGCTGCCCCTAACATCGCCGCCACCTACCTACATTTATTAACCCCTAATCTGCCGCTCCGGACATCGCCGCCACCTACATTATACTTATTAACCCCTAATCTGCTGCCCCAACATCGCCGACACCTACATTATATTTATTAACCCCTAATTTCCCTCCCCCAATGTCGCCACAACCTACCTACATTTATTAACCCCTAATCTGCTGCCCCCAATGTCGCCGCCACTATTCTAAATGTATTAACCCCTAAACCTAAGTCTAACCCTAACACCCCCTAACTTAAATATAATTTAAATAAATCTAAATAAAATTACAATCATTAACTAAATTATTCCTATTTAAAACTAAATACTTACCTGTAAAATAAACCCTAAGCTAGCTACAATATAACTAATAGTTACATTGTATCTAGTTTAGGGTTTATTTTTATTTTACAGGCAAGTCTGTATTTATTTTAACTAGGTAGAAAAGTTACTAAATAGTTATTAAAGGGACAGTCTAGTCAAAATTAAACATTCATGATTCAGATAGGGCATGCAATTTTAAACAACTTTCCAATTTACTTCTATTATCTAATTTGCTCAATTCTTTAGATATCCTTTGTTGAAGAAATAGCAATGCACATGTGTGAGCCAATCACACAAGGCCTCTAGGTGCAGCAACCAATCAGCAGCTACTGAGCATATCTAGATATGCTTTTCAGCAAAATATATCAAGAGAATGAAGCAAATTAGATAATAGAAGTAAATTAGAAAGTTGTTTAAAATTACACGCTCTTTCTAAATCACGAAAGAAAAAAATTGGCTTTCATGTCCCTTTAACTATTTACTACCTAGCTAAAATAAATACAAATTTACCTGTAAAATAAAACCTAACCTAAGTTACACTAACACCTAACACTACACTACAATTAAATAAATTACCTAACTGAAATACAATTAAATAAATCTAATACAATTAGCTAAATTACAAAACCCCCCACTAAATTAAAGAAAATAATAAACAAATTACAAGATCTTTAAACTAATTACATCTAATCTAATAGCCCTATCAAAATAAAAAAGCCCACCTAAAATAAAAAAAAAAACCTAGCCTAACCTAAACTACCAATAGCCCTTAAAAGGGCCTTTTGCAGGGCATTGCCCCCAAGAAATCAGCTCTTTTACCTGTAATAAAAAATACACACAACCCCCCAACTGTAAAACCCACCACCCACACAACCAACCCCCCAAATAAAACCCTAACTAAAAAAACTGAAAAGGGCATTTGGATGGGCATTGCCCTTAAAAGGGCATTTAGCTCTATTGCGGCCCAAAGCCCTAATCTAAAACTAAAACCCACCCAATACACCCTTAAAAAAACCTAACACTAACTCCCTGAAGATCCACTTACCAGGAGAAGTCTTCATCCAAGTGGCAAGATATCCTCAATGAAGCCGGCAGAAGTGATCCTCCAGATGGGCAGAAGTGGTCCTCCAGATGGGCAGAAGTCTTCATCCAGACAGCATCTTCTCTCTTCATCCTTCCGACGCAGAGCGGGTCCATCTTCAAGACATCTGGCGCGGAGCATCTTCTTCCAACGACGACTACCCAACGAATAAAGATAACTTTAAGTGACTTCATCCAAGATGGCGTCCCTTAGATTCTGATTGGCTGATAGAATTCTATCAGCCAATCGAATTAAGGTTGAAAAAATCCTATTGGCTGATGCTATTTTAAGGGCAATGTCCATCCAAATGCCCTTTTCAGGGCAATGGGGAGCTTATGTTTTTTAGTTAGGGTTTTATTTGGGGGGTTTGGTTGTGTAGGTGGTGGGTTTTACTGTTGGGGGGTTGTGTGTATTTTCTTTACAGGTAAAAGAGCTGATTTCTTGGGGGCAATGCCCCGCAAAAGGCCCTTTTAAGGGCTATTGGTAGTTTAGGTTAGGCTAGGGTTTTTTTTTATTTTAGGTGGGCTTTTTTAATTTTGATAGGGCTATTAGATTAGGTGTAATTAGTTGAAAGATCTTGTAATTTGTTTTCTATTTTCTGTAATTTAGTGAGGGTTTTTGTAATTTAGCTAATTGTTTTGATTTATTTAATTGTATTTCAGTTAGGTAATTTATTTACTTGTAGTGTAGTGTTAGGTGTTAGTGTAACTTAGGGTAGGTTTTATTTTACAGGTAAATTTGTATTTATTTTAGCTAGGTAGTTAGTAAATAGTTAATAACTATTTAGTAACTATTCTACCTAGTTAAAATAAATACAAACTTGCCTGTAAAATAAAAATAAACCCTAAGCTACATACAATGTAGCTATTAGTTATATTGTAGCTATCTTTCGGCTAGATTTAGAGTTTTGTCGGTAAAGACCTGCGTAGCTAACGCTGCTTTTTTTCCCAATGCACCCTTCCAACAACGCTGGTATTTAGAGTTGTCTGAGGGGCTGCGTTAGGCTAAAAAAAGGGTGCGTTGAGCCTAACTTAGCTCCACTTCAACTCTCAATACCAGCGTTGCTTACGGTAGCAGCAAGCTGGGAAAATGTGCTTGTGCACGATATCCCCATGGCTGAAAAAAAAACTAACACCTGCAAAAAAGCAGTGTTCAGCTCCTAACGCGGCCCCATTGTTTCCTATGGGGAAACACTCTCTAAGTCTGCACCTAACACCCTAACATGAACCCCAAGTCTACACACCCCTAACCTTACACTTATTAACCCCTAATCTGCCGCCCCCGCTATTGCTGACACCTGCATTATACTATTAACCCCTAATCTGCCAATCTGGACACCGCCACAAACTACATTATAGCTATGAACCCCTAATCTGCTGCCCCTAACATCGCCGACACCTATATTACATTTATTACCCCCTAATCTGCCCCCTCAATGTCTCCGCCACCTTACCTACATTTATTAACCCCTAATCTGCTGACTGGACCTCGCCGCCACTATAATAAATGTATTAACTCCTAAACCGCCGCACTCCCACCTCACAAACACTAGAATAAATAGTATTAACCCCTAATCTGCCCTCGATAACATCGCCGCCACCTACCTACAATTATTAACCCCTAATCTCCCGCCCGCACCGTCGCCACTACTATAATAAAGTTAATAACCTCTAAACATAACTCTAACCCTAACCCTAACACCCCCCTAACATAAATATAATTTATATTAAACTAAATAATATTCCTAAAATTAACTAAATTATTCCTATTTAAAACTAAATACTTACCTATAAAATAAACCCTAATATAGCTACAGTATAATTAATAGTTACATTGTATCTAGTTTAGGGTTTATTTTTATTTTACAGGCAACTTTGTATTTATTTTAACTAGGTACAAAAGCTATTAAATAGTTAATAACTATTTAATAGCTACCTAGTTAAAATAAATACAAAATTACATGTAAAATAAATCCTAACCTAAGTTACATTTAAACCTAACACTACACTATCATTAAATTAATTAAACAATTAAATAAACTATTCTATAATACAAAAAAACAAACACTAAATTACAAAAAATAAAAAAGAATTACAAGCAGTTTAAACTAATTACACCTAATCTAAGCCCCCTAATAAAATAAAAAAGCCCCCCAAAATAAAAAATCCCCTACCCTATTCTAAAATACAAAAGTAATTAGCTCTTTTACCAGCCCTTAAAAGGGCTTTTTGCGGGGCCTTGCCCCAAAGTAATCAGCTCTTTTGCCTGAAAATAAAAATACAATACCCCCCCCAACATTACAACCCAACACCCACATACCCCTACGCTAACCCACCAAAACCCCCCTTAAAAAAACCTATCACTAACCCCCTGAAGATCTCCCTAACTTGAGTCGTCTTCACCCAGCCGAGCCGAATTCTTCATCCAAGCGGAGCAAGAAGATGTCCTCCATCCGGTAGAAGTCTTGATCCAAGCGGCAAAGAAGAGGTCCTCCATCCGGGCGAAGTCTTGATCCAAGTGGCAAAGAAGAGGTCTTCCATCCGGGCGATGTCTTCTTCCAAGCGGCATCTTTTATCTTCTTTCTTCCGGATCCATCTTCATCCCGCCGACGCGGAACATCTTTCTTTGCCGACGGACTAACGACGAATGAAGGTTCCTTTAAGGGACATCATCCAAGATGGCGTCCCTTCAATTCCGATTGGCTGATAGAATTCTATCAGCCAATCGGAATTAAGGTAGAAAAAATCTGATTGGCTGATGCAATCAGCCAATCAGATTGAAGTTCAATCCGATTGGCTGATCCAATCAGCCAATCGTATTGAACTCACATTCTATTGGCTGTTCTGATCATCCAATAGAATGCAAGTTCAATACGATTGGCTGATTGGATCAGCCAATCGGATTGAACTTCAATCTGATTGGCTGATTGCATAGTTTATTTAATTGTAGTTAATTGTAGGTAATTTATTTAATTAATTGAATGATAGTGTAGTGTTAGGTTTAATTGTAACTTAGGTTAAGATTTATTTTACATGTAATTTTGTATTTATTTTAACTAGGTAGCTATTAAATAGTTATTAACTATTTAATAGCTTTGTACCTAGTTAAAATAAATACAAAGTTGCCTGTAAAATAAAAATAAATCCTAAAATAGCTACAATGTAATTATTAATTATATTGTAGCTATATTAGGGTTTATTTTATAGGTAAGTATTTAGTTTTAAACAGAAATAATTTAGTTAATTTTAGGAATATTATTTCGTTTAATATAAATTATATTTATGTTAGGGGGGTGTTAGGGTTAGAGTTATGTTTAGGGGTTAATAACTTTATTATAGTAGTGGCGAGGTGCGGGCGGGAGATTAGGGGTTAATAATTGTAGCAGAAGAAAAGTAGTGCCGCAACCTAGGCGTTCAGCTGACAACACCGGAAGCCCTTTGAACGGGCTAGTGAATCTTTACCTTCCCCTGGAGTACCGAAGCCAAAAACGGTGGATCAATCCGTAGAAACACAGGAACAAGAAGCGGTTAGGCAGGTACTACTCCAAGCATATAATGCGTAAAAAATACAAGGTTTATTGATACTTTAAAAGAATGAACAGACATGGCAGCAATAGAGCAGGAAGTCTGACATGTTTCGCACCTCACTGGTGCTTACTCATCTATGAGTAAGCACCAGTGAGGTGCGAAACATGTCAGAAACCTTGTATTTTTTACGCATTATACGCTTGGAGTAGTAACTGCCTAACCGCTTCTTGTTCCTGTGTTAATAATTGTAGGTAGGTGGCTGCGATGTTAGGGAGGGCAGATTAGGGGTTAATACTATTTATTCTAGTGTTTGCGAGGCGGGAGTGCGGCGGTTTAGGGGCTAATACATTTATTATAGTGGCGACAAGGTCCGGTCGGCAGATTAGGGGTTAATAAATGTAGGTAAAGTGGCGGCGACGTTGGGGGGGCAGATTAGGGGTTAATAAGTATAATATAGGGGTCGGCGATGTTAGGGGCAGAAGATTAGGGGTTCATAAGTATAACGTAGGTGGCGGGATGTCCGGTCGGCAGATTAGGGGTTAAAAAAAATTATTAGAGTGGCGGCGATGTTGGGGGGGGCCTCGGTTTAGGGGTACATAGGTAGTTTAAGGGTGTTAGTGTACTTTAGAGCACAGTAGTTATGAGCTTTATATTCCGGCATTAGCCCATAAAGCTCTTAACTACTGACTTTTGTTTGCGGCTGGAGTCTTGTCGGTAGAGGCTCTACCGCTCACTTCTCCCAAGACTCCAAATACCGGCGTTAGGCAGATCCCATTGAAAAGATAGGATACGCAATTGGCGTAAGGGGATCTGCGGTAGCCTGGAATCGTGGTAGGGAAGTGAGCGTTAGACCCTTTCCTGGCTGACTCTAAATACCAGCGGACGGCCAAAAGCAGCATTAGGACCCCTTAACGCTGCTTTTCACGGCTAATGCAAAACTCTAAATCTAGCCGTTAGGGTTTATTTTACAGTTAAGTATTTAGTTTTAAATAGGAATACTTTAGTTAATGATAGTAATTTTATTTAGATTTATTTAAATTATATTTAAGTTAGGGAGTGTTAGGGTTAGGGTTAGACTTACGTTTAGGGGTTAATAAATTTAGAAAAGTGGCAGCGACGTTGTGGGGCGGCAGATTAAGGGTTAATAAATGTAGGTAGGTGGCGGCGACATTGGGGGAGGGAGATTAGGGGTTAATAAATATAATGTAGGTGTCAGCGATGTTGGGGGCAGCAGATTAGGGGTTAATAAATATAATGTAGGTGTCGGCAATGTCGGGGGCGGCAGATTAGGCATTAATAAGTATAAGATTAGGGATGTTTAGACTTGGAGTTCATGTTAGGGTGTTAGGTTTAAACATAAATTTAGTTTCCCCATAGGAATCAATGGGCCTGCGTTACTGAGTTTTACGCTGCTTTTTTGCAGGTGTTAGACTTTTTTTCAGCCGGCGCTCCCCATTGATGTCTATGGGAAAATCGTGCATGAGCA